>NC_087161.1:20316022-20328522 GCF_035594125.1 Scylla paramamosain
AAAAAAAAAAGAGGAGACGAGGATAAAAGAGAAAGCAGGTAAGTACAGGAGGGTCACGAGTTATGGAGGATAGATATGGAGGCGAGGTGAGTGGATGGGAGTACGGGGCGTGAGTGTCCTGGTGGGTGAAGTAGTGGGTGTAGAAGGAAACTGATGGGCGGGCTGACTGACTGGCTGACTGGCTGCCTGGTGTGTGATGGAAGAGGAGGAGGAAACGGAGGGAGAAAACAAATACACTTTCAATCAAAATAGGAAGGAAGCGGGTGTAGTGGTGGGTGTAGCAGGAAACTGACGGTCTTCCTGGCTGACTGACTGACTGAATGACTGAATGACTGACTGACTACTGGCGGATATGTGATTGAATAAGAGGAGGAAGAGGAAGAGAAAGAGAAGGAAACAGATACACTTTTCCTTAAGATAGGAAAAAAAAAGAAGAGATGAAGATGGATGAAGACTGATAGAGGTGAAGGTAAGAAGTAAGGAAGGGAGGAAGGGATGAAGGGAATGAAGGAGAGATAGGAAAGGATGGAGGAGAGAGGAAGGGAGGGTGGGAGGGAGGAAAGGAGGGAAGGAGGGTTTGAAGACGATACGAATGATGGAGAAGGGGATTAAGGAAGACTGATGGAGGGACATAACGAGAAAGAGTGAGATGGAGAGAGAGAGAGGAAGAGAGAGAGAGAGAGAGAGAGAGAGAGAGAGAGAGAGAGAGAGAGAGAGAGAGAGAGAGAGAGAGAGAGAGAGAGAGAGTGTGTGTGTGTGTGTGTGTGTGTGTGTGTGTGTGTGTGTGTGTGTGTGTGTGTGTGTGTGTGTGTGTGTGTGTGTGTGTGTGTGTGTGTGTTGATGTATCGTAGATGACATTGATCTCTCTCTCTCTCTCTCTCTCTCTCTCTCTCTCTCTCTCTCTCTCTCTCTCTCTCTCTCTCTCTCCACAAGCAGCCGGATATGGATAAGAGAAAAGAGAGGAGGAATAACAGTGAAAGGAGGAGGAGGAGGAAGAGGAGGAGGAAGAGGAAGAGGAGGAGGAGGAGGAGGAGCAATGGAGGAACAATACAAACACTGAACTGAAAGGGAAGAGCCTTTGTAGTGCCTTCAAAAATGTCTCAATGTACCGCTCAGGGCAGGGAGAGAGGGAGAGGGAGAGGGAGAGTGAGAGAGGTGTCTTGTGTTACTGGTTCAATTATTAACAGTCATTTCTCTTTAGCTGTCAAAGGAGAATATCGAGAGAGAGAGAGAGAGAGAGAGAGAGAGAGAGAGAGAGAGAGAGAGAGAGAGAGAGAGAGAGAGAGAGAGAGAGAGAGGATGAAAAAAGTGAGAGTGGTAGCTTGTCGGAATATAATGACCGGACCGCGATCGCTTCTCTCTCTCTCTCTCTCTCTCTCTCTCTCTCTCTCTCTCTCTCTCTCTCTCTCTCTCTCTCTCTCAAACCCCTGATGAGAGCTGATGAAAGTCCCTCCTCTGACAGAATTTATATCAAGCCATTTAGGGAGAGAGCAAGGACGAGTGACAAACCCTGTACCAATTATGCTTCGATCACTATTTTTATCCCTGAACTTCTGTCCACCCCGCGCAACTCGACCCCTGCAAGCCTCACCCGTACTCGCTGTTTAGAAAGGTGGCTCGGAAATACCTGGCTGGCTGTTCAATGAAGCTTAGTTCCGCTCGGGTGGCCAGCAAGACCCTGGAAGCGTAAATCCGAAAGTGAAGGTCCTTATCTCAAACACCGTCCACCTATCAAGCTTGGTAATGATAGGTTGTTTCCGTCAGGCTCGCTATCTCGCTACTACGATCTGGTCTCAGTCTACAGTGATCGGGGTTGGGTTTGAGTACAGCACTAGATCTCTTTTGGATATTGTATGTTACAGTGTTGTGTGTAAAATGATATTCGGTGTGGTAATAATAGCTGGCTCAAAAAAAAAAAAAAATGTTACAGGATAAAACCAGCGGAAAGAAATGTTGCTGGAAAATGTGCCATAAATTTTGGACTCGAAAAACGGTACGAAAAATAATGGCATGTTATGGTAATGGTTAGGCTAAGTTTGGTTTTTCATGAACTATCTTTTCCGTGTTATTTTTCCACTGCCATTTTTCCTGCGTTCATAATATAAAACAACATACACACACGCGCACACACACACACACACACACACACACACCGAAGGTGAAGGAAGCATCTCGCCTACGTTGTGTTTGGATTGCATCATTCATCAGCCGAGTAAGCGACAGAAGCACAGCATCATTTCCTTCCATCAGCTGAAACAACTCACTCTCACCAACGTGATCTCGTCACTCGAGACTCCCATACGACTCGTCTTTCCCTCAGTATTACTCGCAGAATAGAATTTACAACGGTACTTCATCATCTTCATCGTTATTTTCACCGTGCCAGTCTGTTCACGACAGACACACAAATTCCCAAGTGGGGTTAAGGCAGATGCTACGCCACGCTGGCTTTGGGAGTTTCGGCAGGATGGTTTACAGCATCAAAGGAGACATGGGTAAGTTGTCTCCGGTATTTGATCGGCAGTGAGACACCAGTAAATGTGACGCCTCGCCTTTCCTGCATGTCCTACAACAACAAACTTACGTAAACTCGCTGATCCGGTTCACAGGAGTCGTCTTTCGTCCAGCCTCATTCCGAGTATAAAATGTAACGCGGTATCAAGTGAACGCTAAATATAATGCCCTGACATGCCTTTCCCGCTCTGCCCTGTAATAACACATGTCTAAACTCTCTGGTCTGATCCACAGGAGTTGCCTTTCGTCCAGGGTCGAGAGCAGTATAAAAATATAACACGGTATCTCGTCACTGGTAAATGTAATTCCCTGGCCCGCCTTTCCCGCAATGTCCAGTAATAACACAAAACTAAACTCTCCGATCCGATCCACACTTTGAACTTCCTGCAGGTTCCCAGAAAATTCAGTGCAGTTCCGACAAATGAGAAACGCAATTCGAAGTTCCGGAGTGTGTTCTGTGTGAGCGAGGCAGGCGGGAGTCCCTGCACTCACTGCTGGCCGGACCGCACCGCCCTGTGCCTCGTTAAGGGTATTGCCAAGCTGGGGACCATTCAGAGCAAGGCGACCCAACGGATACTTTTCCTTACGCAACGAGCCGTAAGAGCACGCAGGCTGGCAGCTTTAACCGCACTTACTGTACAGGAACGAAGCCGCGCCGGGGATCCGAAGGCGGGAAAGTAATAACACATTGACAAGAAAGGTTTCCCCGTGTTTATTTACATTTCATCAAACGCTTTATTAACAGGTAACCAGGAGCGTGAGACTTCCACCAGCTTCCTACTCCACCTGTGCCCGCAGAATGTTATTACCTTGCTCACTATCTGTAAAAATGTAGGTATGTATGTATATGCAAAGAGTCTTGCCCTTTACTATCATGTATCTCTTCCACTTTAGATTAAAGGCAGCATTATCAAATGCTTTGGTGTCTTGTCGCGCTTGCTTTGATCAGGATGTAGAGGAGGTTATTGGAGGTTTTCAAAAGAGTTTAGTGACTGTATTTCTAGTAAGAACAGGATTCTGCATCATCAATACAAAAAAAAATAGACCCACATGGGAGCCGATTAATCATGTCTGCGGCCTTTGAAAACAGTGCTAATGAGAGAACAAAGCGCTGAACAATACTGCTCCAGATATTGCAGCTCTTCACAAACAGACAGCCTAGGAAATGCCAATAACAAGTGTGATACTGATTGTTCTTCCTGTGTTCCCTTACGTTTAGTGCAATGCAGGTATTCGTGTCTGCTCAGGAAGGGAAGGTGTAAAGATAACCGCTAACAGAAGAGTTACGGGCGGAGAGAGAGAGAGAGAGAGAGAGAGAGAGAGAGAGAGAGAGAGAGAGAGAGAGAGAGAGAGAGAGAGAGAGAGAGAGAGAGAGAGAGAGAGAGAGAGAGAGAGAGAGAGAGAGAGAGAGAGAGAGAGAGAGAGAGAGAGAGAGAGAGAGAGAGAGAGAGAGAGAGAGAGAGAGAGAGAGAGAGAGAGAGAATGGACCGACCAACTCTTATAAATGCACATTGAAAATGCTTTGCCTGTGAATGTATATATGTATGTACGAGTATGTATATGTGTGTGTGTATGTGTGTGTGTGTATGTGTGTGTAATCCGATCTACCGTCTCTCTCTCTCTCTCTCTCTCTCTCTCTCTCTCTCTCTCTCTCTCTCTCTCTCTCTCTCTCTCTCTCTCACGCTCGCCTTCCCACACCTCAGGCCGCCAACACTCACTATTTTCACAGCTGAGGGAGAGCAAAAGCCAGGATTGCGGACAAGAGGCTTAGTTCATGACAGCCAGGGTAAGTGTGCTTCCTTTGGCTTCTTTTTTTTTTAAACACTTTTACACCTACCACCACCACCTCCTCCCCTATCACCTCCCCCACTCTCTCTCTCTCTCTCTCTCTCTCTCTCTCTCTCTCTCTCTCTCTCTCTCTCTCTCTCTCTCTCTCTCTCTCTCTCTCTCTCTCCCTCTCATGACAGCAAGGATAAGTGTGCTTGCGTTTGCTTCCTTTTGCGCTTCGCTTTCGCGCTCTCTCTCTCTCTCTCTCTCTCTCTCTCTCTCTCTCTCTCTCTCTCTCTCTCTCTCTCTCTCTCTCTCTCTCTCTCTTTCTGAACGGGTGTGCAATATAATCTAGTCGCTGCATCTTTAAACTCCAAATCTCTCTCTCTCTCTCTCTCTCTCTCTCTCTCTCTCTCTCTCTCTCTCTCTCTCTCTCTCTCTCTCTCTCTCTCTCTCTTACGTGACTGAAGGCAGGAAATTGAGGAAGTATTGCACCCAGATGATCACAGGAAGAAAAAAAAGAGAGGGAGAAAGGAAGGAGAGTGCGAAGCAGAAATGATGAAAGAAACTACTAAAAAGGAGAGAGAGAGAGAGAGAGAGAGAGAGAGAGAGAGAGAGAGAGAGAGAGAGAGAGAGAGAGAGAGAGAGAGAGAGAGAGAGAAAGTGAAGGGTAAAAAGGACGGGAACTGCATGACGAAAGAAGTCGAGAAAGGAGGAGGAGGAGGAGGAGGAGGAAGAGGAGGAGGAGGAAGATATTACGAAGGAGGAGGAAGAAGAGGATATTATGACGCAAAACTTATCATATGACGCATTTTTCCTCTTTTTTTTTTCTTCATCTTCATCTTTCTCCTCATGAGCATTTCGACATCATCATCTTCTCTTTCCTCTCTGCATACCTAGTTACTTATCCCCTTGGTAACATATGCCCTTATACCCTTGACAAGTGTACAGTACATTGCCCCATTGTAACATTGCCCTTTAGTGACATGCCCCATTTATAGTCTAACATACGTACGTACACACACAGCAAACTGCATTCCTTCCCCTCCCCTTCCTTTCTCTTCTCTCCCCTTCCCTCTTCTTCTCTTCCTTTTTACGAGGCAACGGTAAGCTGAAGTAACAATATCTTAGTTTAACCTTCTTCCCTCACTCCCAACTCTCTCCCCTCTCCTCATTTCCATCTCTCTCTTTCCCTCACAGCCTCCCATCTCCCCTCACAGACTCCCATCTCCCCTCACAGCCTCCTATCTTCCCTCACAGCCTCCCAGTTCTCCTCACATCCCTTCACACTCCCTCACAGCGTCTCATTTCCCCTCACAGCCTCCCACCTCCCTTACAACCTCATATTTCCACTCGCTATTCTCCCAGCTCCCCTCACACCCTCTCATACCCTTCACCCTCACAGCCTTCTCATCTTCCCCCTCACCTCCCCTCGCACCCCCTAATCTCACCCTCTGAGCCCAAGTTGGCGCCGTAAAGTCAAGTAATGCTACAGATCTGGACGTAAGTGTGTGAATGGCATCGCTCGCTCAGTAGGAACTTCATACATTATTGTAATGAACCAATATTATTCGGCGCATGTTCAGAAGTGGGCTGCAACTGCGTCCCTACGTAAATTGTGCTCAGTAAAAATAGTGCTTTTGTATCGCGCTATTTTCGTGACGAGTAAGCAAAACTACGTGCGTAACTTTCAGGCTTATTTCCTGTATCGCGATGCATTCAATATTTTTTTTTCAATTTTTATATTGTTTTATCGTATTTTGCTTTTTTATACATATACATAGCGAAGGAATGCTATAATGGAGTGTGTGTGTGTGTGTGTGTGTGTGTGTGTGTGTGTGTGTGTGTGTGTGTGTGTGTGTGTGTGTGTGTGTGTGTGTGTGTGTGTGTGTGTGTGTGTGTGTGTGTGTGTGTGTGTGTGTGTGTGTGTGTGTGTGTGTGTGTGTGTGTGTGTGTGTGTATGAAATAATGCTGTCCATAAATATTGGATGTTGTATGCTATGCTGGTGGCATTATTATTGTTGGTGTTATTATTATTATTATTATTATTATTATTATTATTATTATTATTATTATTATTATTATTATCGCTGGTGTTGCTGTTATTAGAGGTGCAACGGAGTATTAAGTATTAAATTAAGTCTCTCTCTCTCTCTCTCTCTCTCTCTCTCTCTCTCTCTCTCTCTCTCTCTCTCTCTCTCTCTCTCTCTCTCATTACAGGTACTGTGCAATTAAACTTTCCTCAGGCAAGCAGAAGTTCATTAATCCTTAACACATCAAATTGTTTTTATTACACAACACCTCACCAGCCCGTCACACCCACACCTACACCCCACCAGCCCGTCACACCCACACCTACACCCCACCAGCCCGTCACACCCACACCTACACCCCACCAGCCCGTCACACCCACACCTACACCCCACCAGCCCGTCACACCCACACCTACATCACACTATACCATCACAATACCCCGCCACTTATCACAGCTCTCACACGCGTCACATCTACACCTACACCCATCACATCCACACCCACCCCCGTCACATCCATACCTACCCCCGTCACAGGGAAGGCCGTGACAGTGAGATAAGAAGATTGCAACGTGTCACTCTGCCGTCACTCACAAAATTTAAAAGCGTGAGAAACTTCAAGTCGTAATATATGATTTTTTTAGTTGGTGCACTTGGTGAGAGAGGGAGAGGGAGAGGGAAGGACAGAGGGTGTGTGGGGGAGAGGGAGCGGGAGAGGCAGGGGGAGGGAGAGAGGGTGTGTATGTCAAGGTCGTGCAATATGTGACAAAAATTATGAAAGAAATGCTCGCTAATTCATTAATGGCGTGACTAAAAGCTAGTACAAGTGGAGTGTTGCAATGAAATAATGTTGAAGGTCTTTCATTCTTTTTAATTACTTTGTGTAAGCTTCTCTGGCGGCGATTTGAATAACATGATGGATAAAGCGATGCAGGTGTTATTAGTTGTATTAGTATTGGTTTTAGTGGTAGTAGTTTTAGCTGTTGTAGTAGTGGTGATGGTGGTGGTGGTGGTAGTAGGGGTGGTGGTGGTAGTGGTAGTAGTAGTAGTAGTAGTAGTAGTAGTAGTAGTAGTAGTAGTAGTAGTAGTAGTAGTAGTAGTAGTAGTAGTAGTAGTAGTGGTGGTGCACTGTAGTAGCAACGATAAAGATGACACTACTACTATTACTACTACTACTACTACTAAAACTACTACTACTACTACTACTACTAGAACTACTACTACTACTACTACTACTACTACTACTACTACTACTACTACTACTGATGATGATGATGACGATGATGATGATAACAATAATAATAATAACAATAATAATATTAACAACAATAACAACAACAATAAAACCAACAACAATACAAGACTAACAAAACACAAACGTAATCTTAAGCAGCTACCTACGTACATTTCAGGACATTACGTAAAAAAAAATATATATATACCCACAATTATCAACACTGCTTCAAAAACAAAACAAAAAAATAAGAAAGTGAAAAAAAAAAGACCCATATATAACAAGGCAAAATAAAAAGGAGGTTTAGTGGGAGAGTGCCGCGTTGAAGTAAAAATAATGGACGCCTGGATTAAGATATAAGATACGCCCATTACTTAAACTACGTACACTTTTTTTTTTATTCAGGATTCCGCGACACAACTCGTTATGTGCAGAACGAGCTATTTCACCAGACCGGCCAGATTTACTTTTTCATCAGGGCCGACTCTCTCTCTCTCTCTCTCTCTCTCTCTCTCTCTCTCTCTCTCTCTCTCTCTCTCTCTCTCTCTCTCTCTCTCTCTCTCTGTGACTGATCTAAGCTTCAGTTTCTGTCCCCTTTCTTTTATTTTAATTTATGTGTGTGCGTGTGTGTGTGTGTGTGTGTGTTCGTGTGTTACGTGTACTGTACTACGTTGATGTTTATAAAAATCAAATATATAAAATTCTCTCTCTCTCTCTCTCTCTCTCTCTCTCTCTCTCTCTCTCTCTCTCTCTCTCTCTCTCTCAACAGAAAAAGATAAAAGTCATAATTAAAGTGCTACAAAAGTTGGGTAAATATATTTCTCTTTTTTTTTCCTTTTTTGTAATATGTATTTATTTATCCCTGCCATTCGAATCCGACCGGCGAGTGAGCTTTGATTTATTCTTTTTTCTCCTATTCCACTTTTCCCTTCCCTCCCTAAAGCCCTTTCCGTACGCCGTTTCTATACGTGGACTGCGAAAAAGTTTATATTGAAACAGTCACACACGGCAGCAACGGCGGTGGCGGCGGCGGTGGCGGCGGCGATGCGGCCAACACACAACAGCAACCTTTACTTCCTTCCTTCCCCGCCTCGTCCCCTGACACGCTTCAACCCACGAGCGCTGCCTGCCTGGGTCACTACGAGCATAGAGTGTTGCATACCGCAGGTGTTTAGAGTCTCCGCCTGTTGCTCCTGCGGTATGTTCATCTAAATTTTGACAGGTGAAGTCCCCTCGCTTTCTCTCTCTCTTTCCCTCTCCCTTTCTTTCTCTCTTCCTTTTCACTTTCTCGTTTTATGTGTTAATTGTATTGATAAATTAGTAGGGTGGAAAAATTTTGAATATTGGTAAAAAGAAAAGAGACAAGGGGATAAAAAATGATAAATGCTGATAAAAGGGGAATGATGAAAGATATTGAATATTTGGGGAGAGAGAGAGAGAGAGAGAGAGAGAGAGAGAGAGAGAGAGAGAGAGAGAGAGAGAGAGAGAGAGAGAGAGAGAACGGTGAAAGATTGGAAAGCAATATTTTCGACACCAGGGATTACGTACCTGTGGCACATTAATTAAAGTAACGGATATGAGATAAAATATAATAGGATATAATGATTACACTTTCTCTCTCTCTCTCTCTCTCTCTCTCTCTCTCTCTCTCTCTCTCTCTCTCACACACACACACACAATCAATCACGTACTACGCAGAACAGAATACGATATTGTTTAATTCTTTAACTACTGCCTGTTAAAGATTAATTCACTTTTCTCTCGTCTACCCACACCTGATCTATTGTTCTGCTGTTTGAGGAGGAGCTTACCAAACTTATGCTGACAGTGTTTTTCCTCGTGCAAAAAAATAATTACGCAGTCTTCTCTTCAGTCACCGATACGCACACACGAACCCTGTATTTTCAGAGCTCAAAATACTTCAGTTAGATTATGTTGTTTTAAATGCAGTCACTATTTGTTTTTAAAATCATCATATAAAAAAGCCAGATGATAAAAACGCCCGCTTCAGGCACCAATCAAGGAAACTCAATATCCACATGACCTGACGCTCCCACTATGTAACTCAACGCAAGCTCAAAGAAACATAATATTCAGAGGAGTACAGGCGTGGAGTCAGCTGCCTGAGGATCTGAACAACATCTGCACGTAATAATAATATCAATATCAATCTCTCTCTCTCTCTCTCTCTCTCTCTCTCTCTCTCTCTCTCTCTCTCTCTCTCTCTCTCTCTCTCTCTCTCTCTCTCTCTCTCTCTCTCTCTCTCCCTGTGTGCACATCAGTGGTTAATTTGATGGGATTGCTCCTCCTCCCCCTCCTCCCATTTATTACCTGTGCCCCTCACGTTAATCTGATGGGCAGGGCAGGAGCGTCACCCCTACCTCTCCCTTCCCCATCACTTCGTCCCCTTTCTCCCTGCCAAGCACGGGTCATGGGCTTATTTTGAAGGGTGAGCTGCTTTTCCAAACCTCACTTCTATTTCTGCTATTGGTAAAGTTGACAAGGTAAGCTATTTCCTCTTCGTATTACTCTTGTACTCTTCTACTCTTCCCCATTGCACTGACGGATGGCATTGCTGGGTTTGGTACTATTTTTTTTTTGTGTGTTTTTCGGAAGGAGACTGCGCTTGGTACACAAAATGATAATAAATAAAAACTGATTGGTCGTTGATTCTAATTAGTGAGTGGGATAAAAAAAAGTGGTTCCAATCACATTTTCCAATTTAGTTATAGTCTGATTTTCCTTTCAGAACCATTAGTTGGTGTGTGTATGATTCTAGTTCACTGCTGTCTGCGAGTAGTAGTACGTGGTCCCTTTTTTGTACTAGTAAATGCCTTAAACATTCATTAGTTTCATTAGTTAGGGTACAGATTCTAGTTTCCTTCTGCCTACTACATATATGTACCTTTTATATTCATTAATTCCATCTGTTAGCTACTATATGCGTCCTAGTTTCTTGATGCCTAGTAATTCCTAATGGTTCTTTCTTCATTTAAGGACACCAAGACTGCAATTTCTCCCCCTTCTCTACAACAGAACGTACACATCTTTCCTCTAGTCTCCGTTAACCCTCTCTAATCCTCCTCGTTAGCACTTTACACCCTCCCTCATTCAAATTCACACATCTCTCACTCCTGAATTCACCCAGCCCTTCACACAAGCATCACTCCGCGCCACTCCACCCTACAGAACACTACTTTACTTTGCACCTTATCTCACATGCCACAGCCCCGCCCTTGTCCACTCCGCCCTACCCTAACTTCTCCATCCTCTTACGCCCCATCCCACACCAGAATTGCTCCTCCTCTTCTTCTTCCCTTGCCTCTCCTGCTCTTCTCTATTCCTCTTATGCCCGCATCCCATACCAGAATTGTTCTTCCTCTTCCTCTTTCTCCTCCTTTGTCTCTTCTGCTCTTTTCTCTATTCCTTATACGCATCGCATCTCTTGTTCTTTCATAGGGGAAAGGTCAAAGTCATTAGGTTGTGAAAGGAATACGAAAGAGGCTAGAGAGAAGGACGAGAGGAAGGTATGGGAGACACTGAGATCAAATAGGGTGATATCTGCAGAGGGAGCAAGTATTAATGATGTGTTTAGTGCGCGGTGGCAGTGGGTGAAATAGTGGGTTGGGTATGAAGTTCTTGCGGGTACGAAAAAAAAAAAAGTGAAGTGCGTGGTGGACACAAGAAACAAAGAGGGTTAAAGACAGAAGGACGACCGCATGTGGACTGCATATGGACGAGAAAATGTTGGAATGTTAAGGGAAAAATAACAATGAAAAGTGACAAGGCATAGGAGAAAGAGGGAGAATGAGAAGTGTGCGGTGACCAGCTGAGATAAAGGAGGAAAGCATATGAGAGAAAGATAAAAAGGAAAATAACTGAGGAAAAAATAGATAATCGTGAAATGTCAAAGAAAAATATAACAATAAGGAGTTCTGAGGGACAGGAGAGAGAAAGGGAAGTCTATGGTGAACAACTGAGATAAAAGGTTAGAGAAGGGAGGAGAACAACATATCAGAGAACGATATAAAGAAATGTAACTGAAGAAAGATGAGAAAATAACGAAATGTCAAAAAAAAAAAAAATAATAAGGAGTTCTGAAAGATAGGAGACAGGGAAGTGTACGGTGAACAGCTGAAATATAAGAAAAAGGGAGGAGAGTATATGAGAGAACAATACAGACAAAAAAAGCAACAGAAAAATACTAATGAATTCTTACAAGTAGGAAAAAGGAAGGAATACGGAGGATAACTGAAACAGAGAGTGGTATTGAAGGGAAGAGGATCAAGTATAACAAAACTCGACGAATGAGGAAATACGAGAGCTGGGGGTGTTCAGTACCTGGTCCTGCGCGGCGTCCTTGTAGAAGATGATCCGCAGCATGACAAGGTGCAGGTTGGCAGCGAGTGACGGGTCCTCGTAGATAGCGCTCACCTGTCGACCGGAACACAAGGGAGTCATTAGTCAGAGGGAAAGCACAGGTGACGGGAATAAATAGTCCAGGTGAAGATTAGATGATGAAACTAATTGCAGATGACGAGGCTGAACAGGTAAGAAGAGGCACAGGTGACGAGATTAATTACAGGTGACAAGGTTGAACAGGTAAGGTGTGGCACAGGTGACGAGACTAATTGCTGGTGACGAGGTCCAACAGGTAAGGTGTGGCACCGTTGGTGATACTAATCACAGGTGACGTGGTTGAACAGGTAAGGTGAGGCACAGGTGACAAGGTTGAACAGTTAAGTTGAGACACAGGTGATGAGGCTAATTACAGGTGATATGGTTCAACAGTTAAGGTGAAACACAAGTTGTGTCGCTAATTAATTAATGAGCAAACAGGTGGGGACAATCAGTAATTAAAATAAAACAGCGCGTTTAATTAGATAAGACGAAGCACAGGCGACGAGGACAAGTATACGTAACGAAGATAAACTGAGATGAAGCAAACCTGA
>NC_087161.1:20338522-20341022 GCF_035594125.1 Scylla paramamosain
AGAGAGAGAGAGAGAGAGAGAGAGAGAGAGAGAGAGAGAGAGAGAGAGAGAGAGAGAGAGAGAGAGAGAGAGAGAGAGATGTGATGAACAGAGGGATGGCAAGATGAGAGACAGAGGAGAGAGAGAGATGGAGGAGGAGTAGGAAGATGGAGGAGGAAGAGAGGGAGGTGTAAGGAAGGAGGAGACGATGGAAGGAGGGGGGAGTGAGAGGGAGGGAGAGAAGCGAAAGAGGCTACGTTGTACACTTCTGATAACATTTAATTATGAATGTATACAAGAGAGAGTGAGAGAGAGAGAGAGAGAGAGAGAGAGAGAGAGAGAGAGAGAGAGAGAGAGAGAGAGAGAGAGAGAAGCGGAGGAGGTAGGACAGAAGCACCGACATAAAAACAAAGGCAATGACAGACTGACGGTTAGGAAAACACACACACACACACACACACACACACACACACACACACACACACACACACACACACACACACACACACACCACTAATGAGCGTCAGTCAGGAACCTTTGAATAAATAAAGTTATCTCATTTATTTGTACACATATTCGTCAGTCAGCCAGTGATTCAGTAAGTCAGTCAGCCAGTCAATCAGTCAGTCAGTGAGGCAGTTTATTGATCAGGGAGTCAGTCAATCAATACGTCTGTCTGCCTGTTGCTTGCCTTCCTGTCATCAAGGGAAGACAAATGAATCTGATCAGTGTGTGTGTGTGTGTGTGTGTGTGTGTGTGTGTGGCATTTTACTCTGACAGACATAAGATAAAATTTCAAAAAGACCAAGAGAAATGAGAGGAAAGGAAGGAGGACGACGAGAAGGAAATGTGACAGGGAGAAGAGGAATGAGAGGAAAGAAGAAAGTAGAATCACAAAGATGAGAAGGCTAGATAAGAGAGGACATGAGAGTCAGGGTGGAGGTGGAGGAGGAGGAGGAGAAGGGGATGGATGGGAAAGAAGGAAGCAAAGAGAAGAGGGAAGACAGAGGAAAATTATTACAAAGATTAACTATGGGTAGAGAAACAGCAACAAGGGTTAACTATCTACAGCTGCTGCACGGTAAAGGGACAGGACAGTAAAGCAAAAGACTCCTCCCCACCCACCACTCCCTCCAGCTTGCGATGGGATGAATAGTTCGAAAAAGTATCATGCAGTATAGAAAAACTGACGTGGTGAACTCTATACGCTTGACTACGTGAAAATGAACGCATCAACAATAATCGGTCCAATGTGGATACATTTAATATTTCAGAGTCTACAATATAAAAACTAAATACAGAAGCAGTGATTTTACGTTTATTTATTCAGACTTTGAGAGAACTTGTTGAGGATCCGTGTCAAGTATTTATCTATTTTAATTTCAAAGAACTCACTTGAACTGGTGTTCACGATTCACGCGGTTAAAAAAAGTGTTTCGCTGCAAGGGATTTGAAAGGCTTAGATGTAATCTTGCAACCACTGCTTCTTGTTAGGTTGGAATGATCTATAATAAAGTACTTACTAAAGTCAGGGTTGTTATATCACGAGTGAGTTATGTAAAGCAAGCATAACTTTCTTCCTGATTTAGATTGAAGAGTTCATATGAACACTACCATTTGTCTTTACTCTTTCTGTACAGTGTTGACTCGGTTTTAGACCTTTTGATGGGACGACGCAAAGATCTTTTCTTTTGCCAGCGCTAGACAGTGGAACATTACTTATTGCATATTTCCCGTGAACACTGTTATCCCTCATATAAAGAACTTTCCACCTTCTTTTACTGAATCGCATCTGCCGTTTTTTCTGCCCAGCTTCTTAATGTATTGAGGTCACACTGTAGTTATTTTACTCGTTCTTTTGATATCGTCTGGGAATGTTATTTACAATTTATTCCCCCGTCGACAGCATTAATTACATTATAAAAAAAAATACTGGTCACAATATAGAACCCTGAGGAACACTGCTAGTATCATTATGCAATTCTGACTCTTTCACTTACTATTACTCATTGTCTTCTGTCAGAGACCTGATCTCCCAGACATTTTAGGGGTTTCCTATTATGCCGCATGCTTTTACTTTATTAATAAGTCTCTTGTAGGGACAGTGTCAAACGCTTTCTGGACACCTAGATGAATAGCATCAACTGCTTTTGTATCATCATACGAGTTATAAAACAAGTCCAGCAAGTTAATCAAGCAAGAACGTTTATTTCTGATGCCTTATTGAGAGTCTTTCATAACTCTGTTTTCTTCTAAGTATTGAACTATTTTGTCTCTGTTGTTCCCATTAAGCTGTTGAAACTAAACTTGGCGTATAATTGCTTAGGAGTATTTATTTATTTATTTATTTTCCTTAAGATTGGTGTGATATTACCTAACTTCTCGTGGGGAGCTTTATCCACTAATGTTTTATTGAGTAAAATAAAAAGAATGAAGTTGCACCATCTTATTTTTTGCTTCTTTATCAGGAGTTTGGTCATCATGTTTTGCCATTGTAGCTTTGGTCATTGTAGGTGTGGCC
>NC_087161.1:20348522-20351022 GCF_035594125.1 Scylla paramamosain
TACTGTTATTACGTACTGTTATTACTGGCACTACCAACACTACCTCCAACATCAACTAGTCACAATTTCTACAACAACAACAACAACAACAACAACAAAAACAACAACAACAACAACAACGTTGGTATGAACTTACCTGCCGCCACCTGAGTTTCCCACATATCAGGTGAGTAGCCGTCCCAGGTGAGGCCTTCAAAGGGGTCCTGGGTCCTGGAGGAGACTGCGGGGAGAGAGAGAGAGAGAGAGAGAGAGAGAGAGAGAGAGAGAGAGAGAGAGAGAGAGAGAGAGAGAGAGAGAGAGAGAGAGAGAGAGAGAGAGAGAGAGAGAGAGAGAGAGAGAGAGAGAGAGAGAGAGAGAGAGAGAGAGAGAGAGAGAGAGAGAGAGAGAGAGTTAAATCAAGAAATACAATACTTGTCTGTGTTTTCATGTCATTCCCGGACCACCTGAGTCTTGAAGTATCTATCATATTTTTTTACAACTTGTTATCGTGGTGTCTTTGTCGTCCTTTACGTTCTTTCCTTCCTTCTTTGTTTACTTACTTGGCGGCGAGAACGGGACATCTGGGACTTGTCTTTGGCTGTTGCTCTCTCCTGCCACCGTCTCTTCTTCTTCTCCAGACGTTTTCTTTCTCTTCTTCTTCCTCTTCTTTCTTCGCTGCTTTTCCTTTCGTCTTTTTTGCCTTTCTTCCCTCCTGCGGTTCCTTCGTTCTCTCCTCTCTTCCTCCTCCACATCGCAGTTTTCCGCTTCCCCGGATCCCTCATCTCCTTGTTTCGCCTCCATGCATTCCCTCCTTCGTTTTCTCCTCTCCAGTTTCCTCTTTTTCCTATTTTCCAGCTTTCTCCGCTCTTTTTCCTTCCTTCTCTCCTCTCGCTGTCTTCTCTTCTCCTGTCTCTTTCTAGCTCTCTCCTCCATTATTCTTTGTCTTCTCTCACCCACTTTTTTGCATCCGCCTTCGTTACTTTCTGTAAGGTTATTGCCGCTTCTCTCACTTATCGACTCATCTCCTTCTTCTGTCCCTCCTCCTCCTCTTACAGGTTTGCATGCTCTGCTTCTTCCGGTTTTCTTTCGTCTCTTCTTTCCTTTCCTCCTCTCATTGCCAGGGTCGTCGTTATCTATGTTCACTACGTGATTCTCTTCCCTCTCACCCCCCGACTTCTCTTCCTCTGCCCCGGCCTGTGGTCCACTTGTCTGAGGCGTGGCTTCCTCCCCCTCCCCTGCTTCATTCCTCCTCGTCCTGTGCCTGTCTGCGGAGGCGTAGTCTTGCGGGACATCGAATTCCGCCGTGTGGGTGTGGGCGGAGCGTCCTCTTCGCTCCGTGGCTGCCGGGACAAACTTGGGCCGTCTCAGGAACTTGGGGACACTACCTGACCATCTCCTCCTCCTCCTGCTTGCGTCCCTACTCCTGATGCTGCTGGTGCCAAGACTTTCCTCTCTCCTCGCTCCAGTGCCTTCCTCCTTCGCCTCCGCCTTCTCCGGCCGGCGTGAGGCTAAAGGAGAGAAACTTCTTCGTCTCCGATTTAATTCTTGAATTATTTCAAGGATGGTAGCTTCTTTTTCTGCTTGACCTTCTTTCGAGACTGAAATATCGATCGTGTGAGAGGGCGAGCCGGCCACGTCCTCCTTGCGGCCTGCCTGGAACTCCTGGTCCTGCTGTAGGGACAGGTTAAGGCGGCTGGTCACGTCCTCCACCTTATAGATGAGGTGAGGCTGTGGCCCAGGTGACGAGGCTTCCAGGTCAGGATCGCCCTGCGGCACGCCCTTCCTCTTGAGGGGCTCGATGAAGTAACCCGCGTCACTGGTCTGGATGTAGCCCGTCAGGCCGTCACAGTTGCTGACGGCCACCAGGGAGTGTGAGGTGGTGTTGAGGCGGCCCGTATAGAAACAATTCCCAGAGGAAGCTGAGGCCGTTTTCACCACCCGCCGGCCGCCCTCCAGCACCCACTCGATGACGGTGTAGGGCGTCACCAGGCGGGTGTTGGCCGTCAGGTTCAGGAACAGCTCCTCGTCCTCGTTGTTGATCATGATGAACAACTTGTCGTCACTGTCCTCCTCACCATCACCTTCACCACCACCATCATCATCACCATTGACCTCCTCCATCACTGTCTCCTCATCTCCTTCACTCTCCTCTCTCTCTACAATGTCCCAGTCTCCATGCCCGGGATATTCTGTCTCTCCTTCAGTGACTGCCTCCCTACGCACTCTTCTGCGGGCCTTAGGGGCGTGCTGGGAGGCCCCGCTGACGGAGCGTGGGCGGCGCGGGTGCTGCGAGCGGCCGAACACATAGGGAGAGATAACGTGTCCATACTGGTCAGTTCTGAAGGGATACACCACCCGCGTCTTGGTCACGGGAAGGTCCTCGCCGCCTGCTGCCACGCCGCCGCTCCAGCCTCGCCCTTCGTCGCCGCCGTCGCCGCCGCCATCATCCTCGTGGGAGCCAACCTGCCGACAGACAAACACTGAGTCACGCAGGGAATAACATAAGACGTCAAGCGTGGAA
>NC_087161.1:20356022-20373522 GCF_035594125.1 Scylla paramamosain
TCTCTCTCTCTCTCTCTCTCTCTCTCTCTCTCTCTCTCTCTCTCTCTCTCTCTCTCTCTCTCTCTCTCTCTCTCTCTCTCTGGAGGAAGGGAAGTAGGGAAAAACAACATAGGAAGGGAATGAGGGGAATAGAAAGGGGAAGAGGAAGGAAAAAAAAATACCGAAAAGAGATATATATCGAAGGGGAGGGAAAGAAGGGGATTATTAATAGTACAGAGAGGAGGGGAAGGGGGAAGGAAGGGGATCTTAATAGCACACGGAAGGGAAGTAAAGAAAAACAAGAAAGAGGTGGGGGGAAGAGTACAGATAAACAAAAAAAAAGTAATATTAATGACACAGATAAGAGATGAAATATATGGAAGTCTAGAGCTGTCTTCATCTATAGAGCATTTATCTTATCACCTCTCCCATTACCGGAGTTTTTCTCTCTCGCGGTTCAACAGGTAAGCCAGGGTTCGAACTGGTGACCACGCGTACCTGGGCAAGGCGCTAACCGGCAAACCAAGGAGGCACTAAGGTCGTGGAAAAGCATAATGATATGGTTACAAGAGAGAGAGAGAGAGAGAGAGAGAGAGAGAGAGAGAGAGAGAGAGAGAGAGAGAGAGAGAGAGAGAGAGAGAGAGAGAGAGAGAGAGAGAGAGAGAGAGAGAGTGGAGAGGGAGGGCAAGAAGGGAATAATTAGTGGAGAAAGAGAGAGAGAGAGAGAGAGAGAGAGAGAGAGAGAGAGAGAGAGAGAGAGAGAGAGAGAGAGAGAGAGAGAGAGAGAGAGAGAGAAAGTGGAGAGGGAGGGCGAGAAGGGAGTAATTAGTGGACAGAGAGAGAGAGAGAGAGAGAGAGAGAGAGAGAGAGAGAGAGAGAGAGAGAGAGAGAGAGAGAGAGAGAGAGAGAGAGAAAGTGGAGAGGGAGGGCGAGAAGGGAATAATTAGTGGACAGAGAGAGAGAGAGAGAGAGAGAGAGAGAGAGAGAGAGAGAGAGAGAGAGAGAGAGAGAGAGAGAGAGAGAGAGAGAGAGGTGGTTTGGTATTTTACGTTGCACCTTCCCTCCCAGGTGAGTCTTTTCCAGGAAAGGAGAGAGAGAGAGAGAGAGAGAGAGAGAGAGAGAGAGAGAGAGAGAGAGAGAGAGAGAGAGAGAGAGAGAGAGAGAGAGAGAGAGAGAGAGAGAGAGAGAGAGAGAGAGAGTCTGTGGTGATTATTTTCCTTCATTAATTCGCCTTCATTATCTGGTGTGTCCAACTGCATTAGTGGCGGTGGTGGTGGTGGTGGTGGTGGTGATGAAGATAACAGTGATAGTTTACTACTGCTGGTGGTAATGGTGGTGTTGATAGGGAGTCTGGTGTTAAATTGCGTATATGTACAGCTCACAGTGATGGTGATAGTGGTGGTGGTGATGGTGGTGATGGTGATGGTGGTGAAAATAATAGTGATGAGTTACTATTGGTGGTAACAATGGTGGTGGTGTTGATGCATTTCGTGTTGAATTATAACTAGCTTTTACTAACGATGGCGGTGGTGTCTTTGATGGTGAGGGCGGCAGTGGTGGTGACAGACTGAAGTAAAACCAGAATGACAGCGGTAGTTGGAGGTGGTGATGAAAACTGTTATAATAGTAATAATGATGATGATTATGATGGTGATGATGGTGATGACGGTAATGATGATGGGCGTGACAGTGACGGTGGCGGCACGCATGCAGCACTAGGACCAATAACACTGACCTTTACATATTCAGACCAACATTAAAATCCATTCTGTCATATTGTGCAATTTGGCGGCCAATCATCCAGAATTTTAATCTTTTCAGTCATTCAAGGCCTTTATTACTTCACAGAGAGAGAGAGAGAGAGAGAGAGAGAGAGAGAGAGAGAGAGAGAGAGAGAGAGAGAGAGAGAGAGAGAAACGTGGATAAACTCTAGTAATAATCCACTTGAAGCTGTGATAGCATTGACTAGTAGGAGAAATGTTTGTTATAATTGCGATGGTGGTGGTGGTGGTGGTGGTGATGGTGGTGGTGATGGTGGTGGTGGTGCAAGCGCTGCTATTTGCCCGGCAGCAACAAGCCAATCCCCGCCTTCACTGACTAACAAGCGAAATAAATTGTCATGTACGTGTGTTTACGAATCAGAGTGTGGGAGAGAGTGAGAGGGAGACATGAGGGAAGGCGTGGGAGGGATAGACAAGGAAGACGACAGTGGGTGAGTGAATGAGTAAGAAAGAGAAGAATGGAGAGAGAGAGAGAGAGAGAGAGAGAGAGAGAGAGAGAGAGAGAGAGAGAGAGAGAGAGAGAGAGAGAGAGAGAGAGAGAGAGAGAGAGAGGAGCTGAGAAGAGGCAGGGGAAAGGAAGAAAGGATAGAATTTCGTAGAAGGGGAGGAGGAGGTAAAGATGATAAGGAGAGGAATGTAAAGATGAAGCGAAGGAGGAGAGAAAGGCACGAAGAGAGTGTGAGAAATGAAGGAGAAGCGGAGAGATGGGGAGAGAGAGAGAGAGAGAGAGAGAGAGAGAGAGAGAGAGAGAGAGAGAGAGAGAGAGAGAGAGAGAGAGAGAGAGAGAGAGAGAGAGAGAGAGAGAGAGAGGAACAGAGAAAGTTACAGGTGAAGAAATGAAAATGACAAACTGGTAGTTGAGTTAAAAGTTAAGATTATGATGGAAGGAAGGAAGGAAAGAAAGAAGGAAAGAGAGAGAGGAAGGAAAGGGAGGAAGGAAAGGGAGGAAGAAAAGGGAGGAAGGAAAGGGAGGGAGGGAGGGAGGGAGGGAAAGATGGAACTAGGAAAAAGAGAATGAAATATGAAACAAGACAGCAAGAAACGAAGAAAAATGGCGGAAAGGAGAGAAGAAAAGAAGCAAAGAAAGAAAGAAAGAATAAATAAACCAGGAAAACAATTAAAATGAAAGAAGGATGGAGAGAGGAAAAAATTAAGATATAAATGAAAAAGAGGCAAATAAAGGAAGAAAAGGAAGGAAGAAGATACGAAAAGACGGAAGAAGAAGGGCAAGATAAGAAAGAGGCAGAAAATGTAATATGAAAAAGAGGAAGAGAGAGAGAGAGAGAGAGAGAGAGAGAGAGAGAGAGAGAGAGAGAGAGAGAGAGAGAGAGAGAGAGAGAGAGAGAGAGAGAGAGAGAGAGAGAGAAAAAAAGAATGACAAATATTAAACAACAAAAAAAAGTAATAATGAAAGCATGTACACACAAAATAAGCATCAAAGGAAAGGAGGAGGAGGAGGACGGGAAGGAGAGGACGATAAAGAAGGAGACAAGAAGGGGAGGAGAAGAAGAATGAGGGGAAAAAAAGACGTAGAAGAAGAAATAAATGTACAAATGATCACAGCGAGGGAGGAAGACAGTAATGAAAAGAAAAAAGAAGATAAAATAAAAGGCAAGGCAATAAATCGAGACGTGAGGGAGGAGGGCGAAGAAGGGACGCGAGGAGGAGATGACAACGAGATAAACAAAAGAAATGCTGCAGAATTCGTTCCTGAAATACGAAATCCACTGAGACTGAAAGGCGAGGGGAGGAGGTGAGAGCGGGGCTGTAAAGCAAAGCGAACAGAAACAGATGAAAAAAATTGAAGTACTGGAATAATGTAAACAAACGCTGGGAACCACGTGACTTTAAACAACAGAAGAAAAAAAAAAACGATTGATCCACAACAGGGAAGAAAGAAAAACTACGATAATTATAATTTAAATATAAATAAAGTATTGAATTAATGTAAACGAATACAGGACATCACGTGACCATTAAGAAAAAGAGAATAAAAACAAATAAAATATTAATGTGAATCAAGGAAGAAAGAAAAGTACAGAATATATAAATAAAAAAAACATGACTGAAATAAGAAGCAAACGCAGATCACGTGACCATAAAGAATGAAAAAAAGAAGAAAACTTAAAAAACATAAATCTGGAACAGGAAACAAGGAAACAATGAAAACATATAAATGGAAAACATATCACAGTAGCGTTAAGAAAAATTCCATCACAGAAAATGCTGAAAGAAAAATATGACAAACACATACGTACAAAAAGAAAATAAATAAATAAAAAGAGTACGAATAAAAACAACAACAAAAAAAAAAATATATATATATATATATATATATATATATATATATATATATATATATATATATATATATATATATATATATATATAAGTACATTAATTAAAAACAAACATATATTCCGAATTTCAACATGACAACAAACAAACACCCACCCACCCTACCCACACACACACACACACACACACACACACACACATAAAAGTCAAGCCCTCACTGTTCCCATCTTGTTTCTCGTAAGTATTTCAGTGCAAGGTATGAAAGTAATAATCTTCTTTTCCCTCCCAGGTAAGAGAAGATAATTAGAGCTGCAGGTGCTAATGAGGAACAGGAGGAGGAGGAGGAGGAGGAGGAGGAGGACACATGATAGAGATGGAAGACAAGGAAGAGAACAAGGAGAAGGAGAAGACATGATAAAGAAGGAGGAGAAGAAGGAACAGAACGAGTAAGAAGAGGAAGAGGAGGAGGAGGAGGAGGAGGAGGAGGAGGAGGAGGAGGAGGAGGAGGAGGAGGAGGAAGAGCCTGTTGCTTCATATCACGATTACCTTTTTTATACTACTTCATTAGCACGAGTCTTCATGAAACAGTTCGAATGAGGATAGAAAAGTAAGAAGCCTTCTCCCCACTTACCTCGCGGTCTTAACCATGTTGAGAGAGAGAGAGAGAGAGAGAGAGAGAGAGAGAGAGAGAGAGAGAGAGAGAGAGAGAGAGAGAGAGAGAGAGAGAGAGTTTGAGTGACTGATTGATGTACGTAATGGTGAGAAGTCAGGGTGTGTGTGTGTGTGTGTGTGTGTGTGTATGTGTATGTGTGTGTATGTGTGTGTGTGTGTGTGTGTGTGTGTGTGTGTGTGTGTGTGTGTGTGTGTGTGTGTGTGTGTGTAAGAGAGAGAGAGAGAGAGAGAGAGAGAGAGAGAGAGAGAGAGAGAGAGAGAGAGAGAGAGAGAGAGAGAGAGAGAGAGAGAGAGTGTGTTCCCATACTCCCACAATTACAAATCCGGCCAAACTTCCAAACTTATCACGCCGCACGAAAAATTATTCAGTCATTAAAAAGAAAAAAAAAAAATGAGGGGGAGAATATTTTCGAAATCACGAAGAGAACGGTGGTGGTGTCAGTGATGGTGGTGGTGGTGGTGGTGGTGGTGGTGGTGGTGGTGGTGGTGGTGGTGGTGGCTGCCTTTCCCCCTTGTGAGTGTGTGGGAGTGAGAGGGCAATATAGATAGGACGAGGGAAGGAAAGACGTGTGTGTGTGTGTGTGTGTGTGTGTGTGTGTGTGTGTGTGTGTGTGTGTGTGTGTGTGTGTGTGTGTGTGTGTGTTGTGACGCGCCTCGCTGATGACAACGACCAGATAAGGCATGACTCCTCCTACATCACGACCTTTGTTTCGAAATGGCTCATAGACGTGATTTCTGAATCCATTGTAGTGGAGGAGGAGGAGGAGGAGGAAGAGGAAAAGGAAGAGGAGGAGGAAGAGGAATAGGAGGCGCACAGGGCATACACAATACACACACAAAAACAAAGAACAAACAGCAGTTGACCTGTTGCCCCTTGTGTCGCTGTTAGTGATGAACAGGAGGAAGCTGTATTGAGGGAAGAAGGGGAAGGGAGGGAGGGAGAGGGGATTGATGAGGATGAGGAGAAGATAGATGCGGAAGTGGATGGGGAGGGAAGGATGAATAGAAGATTGAATGAATGGGAGGAGGAGGAGGAGGAGGAGGAGGAGGAATATGCATAAAGGAAAATACAAAGGAAGGTCAAACAGCAGAAGACCTTGACGTCCTCTCTATGCTGTTTGGGTAACTGTTGTAAAGAAAACACTAATTACCACTGGAAGAGACGGCATAGTACAATGCAACGTTTCTCCCTGCCCACTCATCCCACCGCTGGAACTGGCTTAAAAAAAATATATGCTATGTGGTATTGAAAAAAACAACTGGAATGTGACAAAGCAATGAAAAAGAAGTTGTTTACGTTTACTGCAGTTTCAGTGGAAGGGTGTAACTGCCTGGTGCGCGTGGTTATATAATGCGTGGCGTGCATAGCGTGGGAGGAGGCACAGCGTTGGTGTCCAAGGGGTGGTGCAGCAGCCTTGCCTAGTGCTTTCTAGGAAGAGGACGTGGAGGAGGAAGAGGAGAAGGAAGAGGGACGAATTGTCTCAAGGTTTCATGAATAAATAGTTATAAATAAAATTTCCTCTTGTTTAATCAACCTAATTATATTCCGTCTCTCTCTCTCTCTCTCTCTCTCTCTCTCTCTCTCTCTCTCTCTCTCTCTCTCTCTCTCTCTCTCTCTCTCTCTCTCTCGTCAGGTGAGTCATAAATCATTTCATATTATTACTTGCTTCCCCGCTTCTTGCCAGATTACTTTTTTCCTTTCCTTTCACTTCTCCCTCCCTCCTTTCCTCCCTGCCTCCTTTCCTCCCTTCCCTTCCCTCCCTCGGTCCCTGGGGATTCAAGCACAGTTAAACATTCCTGGCATTTTCCACTTGATTCTCTCTCTCTCTCTCTCTCTCTCTCTCTCTCTCTCTCTCTCTCTCTCTCTCTCTCTCTCTCTCTCTGTGTGTGTGTGTGTGTGTGTGTGTGTGTGTGTGTGTGTGTGTGTGTGTGTGTGTGTGTGTGTGTAAATACAGTTAACGCCCTAAATGCTACACAACTCCCTCTGTGGCAATCACTAAGTCAACAAACACCAAAGACAAAAGAGTAAAATTTGTCAGCTAGGTTTTAATTTCCCCTCAGCACTACAAGCAACGCGCACATAATCCTGGAACGATCCCTTTAACAAAAATCCCTATCGTAGCGTTCAAATGTGCAAGTAATGTGAAAATATTCCTCAAACAGCGTGAACTGGCAATAAAAGCTGTACACACCGCTGTTCTTAATGTCTCGTATGGTACAGCACGTTCGTAGGTAAATTTGTAAACATTGTAATGCTCTCTTTTTTTTTCTCTCTCTCTCTTTTTTTTTTTTTTTTACGCCATAGAGCTAAACAAAATGCATGAAACAAATGCCCGCTATATTGCTGCTCCCCCAAAGTACAAAAAGTATTCCAGTTGGGTTTTGTAAAGGATTACGTAAAGGATTATAAAGGAAAACAAACAGCAGCAGACTTTATGCCTTTCCTATAATACACTGTTTGATTATGCTTTTCTAGTCTTTTCTATATAGTCTTAATTAAACATAGTCTGATTTCGCTTCTCTACGGTGACTGTTACCAGAAGAAAGGATAGGATAGCACAGTGGAAGGCTAACTAATCTAGATCTGGGGGCGCCTTGATAACCCTCCTTTGATGTTTGAAAGCATTATTCTTCACTAACTGGTACACGGACGAAAGGAAGAGCGCAGTGAATGGCTAGCAGATTTAGATTAAGAGTTGCCCTCATAATCCTTCCCTGAAAATAGTTTTAAAATAGGATGTCTAATAGCAATCTCTACACTAACATTAATACCAATCTCTGCACTAACATGCCTGATACCAATCTCTGCACTAACATGTCTGATACCAATCTCTACACTAACATTAATACCAATCTCTACACTAACATGTCTGATACCAATCTCTGCACTAATATGTCTGATACCAATCTCTACACTAATATGCCTGATACCAATCTCTGCACTAACATGTCTGATACCAATCTCTACACTAACACTAATACCAATCTCTGCACTAACATGTCTGATAGCAATCTCTACACTAACAAGTACAGGAACTAATGAGATAGCGCAGTGAAAGACTAACAAATTGAGTTCCGAAGTTGCCTTGATAATCCTTCACAGAAAATTGAAAATAGTTATAAAATAAGGTGTTTGGTAGTATTACTCTACACTAACAAGCACATGAGCTGATGGGAGAGAGTAGTGAAAGGCTAGCAAATTTAGATCCTAACCTACCGTGATAATAATTTCTTGAAAGCAGTCATAGAGTGCTTGGGATTATTACTCTTCACTGACTTGTACAATAACTGACGGGATAGAACAGTGAAAGGCTGCTTCAGTAATCCTTCCTTGAAAACTGAAAGCACTCATAAAATAGCGTATTTGATATTACTTTACACGTTATAACTAGTACGTAAATTGACTGAATAGCTCAGTGAATGGCAAACAAATTTAGATCTGGGGCTGCCTTCAAAATCCATCCTTGAACACAACCCTTCACTAACTAGTACAAGAACTGACGGAATAGCGCAATGACAAGCAAACAAATTTAGCTTCGCAGCTGCCTTCATAATCCTGCCATGAAATAGTCCAAGTCCCACCAGGTCGTATACACAACACGTTCGTAAATCTCATGGAAATACTGAGAAAGTCTGCCGTAAGCAAGTTCCCCGTGTTGCGAGATGAGCTAAGTTATAATCCTTCATCTCATTTTTCCCTGGCGTACCAGCAGCGGGAGTGTAACGTATGCATTGGCTCCACACTCAGCAACACTCCCCCTTACCGTCCTTGCCTTCCTTCCCTGCCCGCTTGCTTCCTTCCTTCCTTCCCCTCGTGTGCGTTAGTATATTATTTGTTGCCTCAGGGGATCATTGTCCCTTCATGAGCCATTATTGAGATTAACTTGACACAAAAGCACGCACGCACACACACACGTACGCGCACACTAATATATAACTCTCTCTCTCTCTCTCTCTCTCTCTCTCTCTCTCTCTCTCTCTCTCTCTCTCTCTCTTGGGGATTCCTCTCTTTATTTATTTTTTCCCCCTGCCCTCCTAGTTTGCATTTCAATAGTCTCCCCGCCGCGGCAAGAAGCAGGAGGAGGATGAGCAAGATTCACCGACCAACTTCCACACTGATGGTGACGCTGATGACTTCACCGCCGCCAACACAATACCACCACCACCACCGCCGCCGCCGCCGCCATCACAGCAGCATCTTCACAACTACGCCACCACCACCACAACCACCACCACCACCACTACCACTACTTCATCACCACGATATTTAGCCATAGCCTTCATAAGACTGTCATCACTTTTATAACCCTTCCATCACAACAACCAAAAACAATATCTTCATCACAACATCACCTCCACCACCACCACCAACACCACCACCACCACCATCAAAACATGACTCCCACCAACACTACGTTTACAATGCATCCTTCTCCATCACCACCATAAATACATCACCATCATCACCATCACTAAAGCATCTCTCATTCCACACTGACTCCTCCACCTCAGCACCTCACCGCCTCCCCTCACATTTCCCTCTTCAGCTTTCCCTCACTCCACTTCCACTAATACCCTTCGTAATTCACTTCAGCCCCTCCACCTTTCTCAACTTTTCTTCCCTCACTCACTTCATCCCTTCCACACTTCTCCCCTCACTCCACCCATTGCACCCCTCTCTCCTCACTTACACTCCGCCCTTCCACTCTCCTCCCCTCACTCACTCCACCCCTTCCACACTTCTCCCCTTACTCACTTCACCCCTTCCATCCCTCTCCCTTCACTCACTTCACCAACGCCCCAACTATCCCACCCAAAAAATAAATAAATAAATAAATAAAAGAGAGAGAAAGAGAGAAAGAAAGAGAGGGAGAGACAAAGAAAAAAAGTTCTTGACTGCGGCAGAATTCAAGACCAAGCAAGGCAGTGAGCTGGAAGTAACGACACGCTGCTACTTATACTTAGATCAGATAAAGCAAGGAAAACAAGAATGCCTAGTTAAGTCTTGGTCTCCTCTTACTCGTAAAAAAAAAAAAAAAAAAAAAATTAGAGGCGCTCCTTATAAGTACAAGTAAGGAACAACAGCAGCAGCAACAGCACTACTACACTACTATCAACAGCGACCGAGCAGCATTACCAGCAAGCACCACTCCCAAGGCTCTGCTACATTGCTCTGCTTCTCTGCATTGCTTAGGAAAAAAAATACAGATCCTTCGTTATTTATGTCAATTTAAAGAAACACATGATTCCGCGCCTGCACTTAAGAGTTGAAGGTCAGCACTTGTTCTCTCTCTCTCTCTCTCTCTCTCTCTCTCTCTCTCTCTCTCTCTCTCTCTCTCTCTCTCTCTCTCTCTGTCAGCAAATTATAAAGTTTAAACATAACTTTTCTGATTTATTATTGAGTGCACGTCCAATGCACAAGGAAGATGTAGTGAAGAAGCAGAATAAAGAGAAAGAAGCAAGAGAAGGAGGAAGAGAAGAACAGACAGTTTACTTAGTTTGTCTTTGTGGTCTAAATAGTTACGTAATATAATTCTCTCTCTCTCTCTCTCTCTCTCTCTCTCTCTCTCTCTCTCTCTCTCTCTCTCTCTCTCTCTCTCTCTCTCTCTCTCCCCCATGGGTCAAGCAGAGTACCGCCGCGCCTCACGTGCATCTCAAGAGGTTCTTGTCAACACTTGGCGGCGCCGCAAGACCGCCGCAGCACAAAGGCAATTCAGCGCCGTCCTCGCGAGAGAAAATAAAACAGGAAAATACGTGAAAGAAAAGGAGGGCAAAGCAAAACACTTGTTTAGAATACCAAAGACACACAAAGGAACGTAAAGAAAAATCAAATGGTAGTAGACCTGTTGGGCATACATGGTTTCCGCAATAAGCTACGTAATCTTAATCTAATCTAAAGTAAGACATGCAGGATACTAAAGGCAAAGGAAAAATACAAGATGAATGAAGTTAAGACGCAACTTTCTCTCATTAATGCGACTTTTTGTTAATGATAATGACGCTAAAGAAAATAAAACTTTTTTTTATGTAAGAGGGGCACTGGCCTACAGCAACAAAAAGAATGCAAGAAAAGGCTACTGAGGTTCCAGTCAATGGACCCAAAAAATAAAAGAGAAAAGGAAAAAAATACATTTACATAACGGAGGAAGGCAACAGCATGAAGGCAGATGAATGAAGTGAAGGCGTGAAGGCGTGACTCTGCCCCATTAACACGTCTTTATGCTAATGATAATCGGCCGCAGAAAACAGTGCAAGTAATGGATGCAGTTCACGAAGCCCTCCTTGCTCCCTTCACCACCCAACACACTCCGCAGCTTTAAACATTTTTTTTTGCATTTCTTTTTTTCTCTAAGCGTGTTCGGGAGCGGTGTTAGGGGACTAATTGCTGGGCGGTAATAGCTGTACCTGTGGAAGGAGACTGCACTGCCCTGAATCTTGCTCTCACCACGCCCGATGCGACACAGGCAGCACACACGCTGACTGATTTTGAGTGATTGCGTGCGTGACCGCGTTATGAGAGTAAAGTCTAGAGTGGCAGCCAGTGCGGAGCCGCATCAATCAACGCCTTCAGACGAGGCGGGTGGGCACGCTGAACACACGACGGAGGGGCAGAGTGGAGGAAAACGATGATGGGAGTGAGGGTGCCTGGCGTGACGTGCCGCGCCGCGCCGCGGGTGAAAGACCGGGAGGACGCGGCGTATAATAGCACTTAGTACAGTGAGCAACCACCCTGTCCACGGCAATCAGGACGCGAAACATGTGAGGACAAGTCTATAATTATACTTGACGGGTGTGTTGGGGGGGGGGGGGCAGGGTCAGGAGAGTGTAGAATGCAGCAGTAGTACACGTGGGAGCCTACGCGAGCCCCTGGGGGAGGGCGGGGCTGCGTTACAAGGGTGTGTAGGCGTGGGTGTGGCGCCATCAGGGTGTCGTATGCAAGCAGAATCCTGTGGGAAACCATACGGTCCACTCCTACGCAAAGTATACACACCACGCCATGTAAGTCTATATACTTAGACTGGCGAGGCCGCGGGCAGAGACTAGGCAGTGTTTGGAGGACATTGAGAGCATGTGGTATGGAGTGGAGTGATAAAGACTTTAACTGGCATGAACTAAAATAAACTGGATGCCGATAGAGACGAGTGGAGACTGTTAAGGTAATTACAGAGGTTAATGATAATGATGAGGGGTGTAGGTACTGGTTAATTAAGATGTATCAGATGTAGTATTCTTCGGCATCCTCCTGGAGCCCACACAATACATTCCTTCACTCCTGCAGCGATCGGGAAACACAGGACGAGGGTGTGTGGGCGTCGTGAGCGGGAAGAGAGTGGGGGAGGGTTGCGGGGAAGGAGGGAGCACTGCTTGTAAGATAATCAGCCGCAGTGGAGCGCTCCGCACGCACGCACGCACGCCCTCCCTCTTGTGTTAGCTCATTATTTTTTCCCACGCCGCCGAAACTGAAGACGAGTACTCCTTCTTGAACTTGCTTCCCCTGTATACTTTGTTAGATTGATGTGTGTGTGTGTGTGTGTGTGTGTGTGTGTGTGTGTGTGTGTGTGTGTGTGTGTGTGTGTGTGTGTGTGTGTGTGTGTGTGTGTGTGTGTGTGTGTGCGTGGTGTGTTAGTGAATAATTACGAGGATTGGAACGGAATTGCAGTTGCATACACACACACACACAAACACACACACACACACACACACACACACACACACACACACACTACTGGCTGGCAGGCTGGGTTCGTAAAAAAATGAGCAGCGCGTCATTTAATATTCGACAGTCTGGGGCGATACAAGATTAAACAAAATTCCGTTTAAACTGGAGCACAGGCTGACCGCGAGCAATGGAGAGAGAGAGAGAGAGAGAGAGAGAGAGAGAGAGAGAGAGAGAGAGAGAGAGAGAGAGAGAGAGAGAGAGAGAGAGAGAGAGAGAGAGAGAGAGAGAGAGAGAGAGAGAGAGAGAGAGAGAGAGAGAGAGAGAGAGAGAGAGAGAGAGAGAGAGAGAGAGAGAGAGAGAATGAGAGAGAGAGAGAGAGAGAGAGAGAGAGAGAGAGAGAGAGAGAGAGAGAGAGAGAGAGAGAGAGAGAGAGAGAGAGAGAGAACGTGATAAGGCTAATAATGTAAAATAAACAGGATTAAAATCGAAACATAAAAACAAGAAGAATAAGCAAGAGAGAGAGAGAGAGAGAGAGAGAGAGAGAGAGAGAGAGAGAGAGAGAGAGAGAGAGAGAGAGAGAGAGAGAGAGAGAGAGAGAACGTGATAAAGCCAATAGTGTAAAATAAACAGGATTAAAAACGAAACATCAAAAATAAGAAGAATAAGCGAGAGAGAGAGAGAGAGAGAGAGAGAGAGAGAGAGAGAGAGAGAGAGAGAGAGAGAGAGAGAGAGAGAGAGAGAAGCAGGATATCAAGCAGACGAAAAACCCACAAGCAGAAACAAACAGACATATGCATAAGACAGACAGAGACAGGCGGGCGGGACGGCGAGGCGACCCGGGGACGTGTCGCTGGGTAGAGGCAGCAGTGGCGGTGGCGGTGGCGGTGGCAGTGGCGGTGGTGGTGGCGGCTCACGCGTCGCTTCAAACAACACTTCGTCAACATACACAAGGCGAGACGTGGCCCTTGCATTGCTCCGGGTTGCTGCGGGTCACGGGCTGTTGTGAATAATACTTTGTCCTGCACAATTCACGACGCAAGGGGTGTCGAGGGCTGTGGACGCGGTATGGTGGGATGTGGTAGGGGGTTCTTGTGTTGTAGGGGCGTGGAGGGCTTTAGTGGGGTGTGGTAGGGTTGTGGGTGTGGTGGCATATGGTGGGGTGTAATGGAGTGTGGAGGGTTGTTCAGGGTTGTAGTGGGGTGTGGTGGGATGTGGAGGGGTGTGGTGGGATGTGGAGGGGTGTGGTGGGTTGTGGTGGGGTGTGGTGGGATGTGGAGGGGTGTGGTGGGTTGTGGTGGGGTGTGGTGGGGTGTGGTGGGGTGTGGAGGGGTGTGCAGGGTTGTGGTGGGTTGTGGTGGGGTGTGGATGGGTGTGGAGGGATGCGATGGGGCATGATGGAGGGTGGTGGGGTGTAGAGGGGGCTGTGGGTGGTGGCGGGTCACTCGTTGCTCTACATGAAGTCTTGCACACAAAACACACGCGGTGCCTTCTCGTGGTGTTGGCGGGTCGTCGCGACGTGTTATATTGAATGTTTTAACAGCGACATGCACGTCACGCCGCCTGAGTGATTGCCAATCAACCTGGGAGCTTTCAGTCTGGATGACATGTGTCTTCAGGAAAAGCTGACTGAGTGATTGATTAAATGTGCTGAGATGCCGCAGCAGGGAGAGGTCGTATGGTGCCGCCACTCTTAGAGAAACACGCCAGGGTTTTTTAAAGGGACATGTGGACGAAACAGTAAATTCTCCAGTCTTCCGACCTCAATATTTGTTGCCGGTGGCGTTCAACATCTCCTGCGAGTGTCTGGGTGTCAGAAACAGCAAAGGAAATAAATACAAGCTGTTTCCCCGAGCCACTAAACGCTCTGACTCTTGCAACACTCTGCACGCCTGCAGCTGCTGCAGGGTGATGCAGCAGCACACTTGAGAACAAATTTTCACAATAAAGAAAAGCTCAAGAGAAAATAAAACAGAAACCTCGTTTTTAACAATAGAAGAATACTCCATATTTGCTTTCTTTCAGTGCAATGCTGCGATGCCAGATGCAAGCCATTTCAAAACGGTGATACTATAAGTGTGATATTCAGATATTGGATGACACAGTTCATTCTTCTTCATTCAGACCTCAGCCAGCAGATGGCAGCACGGTTGCTGAACTATTTAAAGAGTCTGTCAAAGGGGAACGCTGTCTCCCTTCATAACCACACACTTTCTTGCAAGATGACAGGAATAACTCCCTAGAGATTCATTCTTGAGCGTGTAGTCTGTCAAAGGAGTAATTAGATGCCAGCGCCGCGCATCAGTGTTGGTGACGAGGGAATAAAAAGCAGCGACACAAAGAGGCGCGCCTTTGGTCCCGAAGAGCCTCGAGGGGCACATACTTAACGCGTGCTTGGAAATCGCTATATCAGTGACATTATCTAACTTCACTACGGAGGTCGCAAGCGCCTCGACCTGCTCCCTTGCAGATAATGCGTTTTTTTCTTTACATAGCATACACAAATCGGCCACATTATATTCTCCATGAAAAACCAAGTGCTCAAGGCTGTGTGTCTGTATGTAAAACCATGACACAGGATAGAAGGGAGTGTAAGCGGCTCTCATCGTTCTCTTTTACGCAACATGTACAAGTATTTGCTTTACTCATCACAAATACCCACCACATTTGGTGCTCAAGGGACACTAGGTGTTCTTGGCCACATTTACAACGTTTGCATATAATATGATGCACGCAGGCCGCTCTTACAGCTCTCTGGTAGATTATAACATCGGTATTTACTGAATCCAACACACGCATTCCGCTCACATTAGGCTCTCCGGGGAAAAGAAGGTATTTTAGGCCACACATCAGACATGCAAAATACGTCCACGCGAGCTGCACTGGATTCTGACAGGCTATCGAGGTGGTCTGGAATAACTGACAGGTCATCGAGGTGGTCGTGAGAACATTTCAGCAAAACAGGAGAGATCACTGGGATTACACTTCAGCCATAGAGCTACGAGGCGCAGTTCCCGCCACTCCGCGGATCACTGACGTGTTCCAGACAACATTTCCGCTCAGCACGAAAGGGCCGCGGATTTCAGCGGGTGCTGGAGAGGTTACGAACTAAGTTGGACAACATTTCGTCCATTCCGTACCATCCAAACAGATTCAACCCGATTCTGGGGGGAACACAGGATACTTTTGGTCAATATTTCTGGCCGGCCGAGCAGTGGCTGTGCGGGGAGGCAGAGGGAGGCGGAGGCGAGAAAAGACTGCCCGGTTGAAGGAGATCCGAGAATTCTGATATCACTCGCAGGTTAAAAATTATTTATGCCGAGGAATTATTCATGCTGACTCTGCTCCAGCCGCTCCCACACTGCTGGAGGAGAGAGAGAGAGAGAGAGAGAGAGAGAGAGAGAGAGAGAGAGAGAGAGAGAGAGAGAGAGAGAGAGAGAGAGAGAGAGAGAGAGAGAGAGAGAGAGAGAGAGAGAGAAATGGTGCACGCTCTCACTTAACCAATGTCCAGGTCACTAGGTGGTGGGTGCCGTTAGAGTGCCTGTACCTCGCTGCCTTCACGCTGCGAGGACGACACGACAACACTGAACACAAAAATCATCTGCTCATTCTCCCATCTCCATCTCGCTTTTCCTGGAAACATTTCTTTTATTGCAATACTTTCTCCATCTTTCATATTATTTCAACTCTTGCCTTTGTCCCTTTCTCTCCCCGTCCTCCTCTTCCTCTCATTTCTCTTCCTTCTCATCTTCCTCCTCCTCCTCCTCCTGCTTCTCCCTTCAACATGTTCCTCTAAACACGTCAGTTAGGAAGCTTTATGTCCAAGAGATAAAGCTTAAAGTAGACTGATGTGGCTCCATGGGGAAAAAGAGAAAAAAAAAAGTGGGATTACAAATTAGCAGAGAAGCGTGACGTCACAGGCTGCTGGTCCCTCATTGGTCACTTTTGCACAGGGCCTGCCAATCACGGCACAGGTACAGAACTGGGCAGGGCAGCGCAAAGGTCAAACGCGCCATAAAGAGATGCAAATACAAGCCGCAAAAAATGTTTATGAATAGGTTTGGTTTGAAGAGGCGTGATAAAAACTGATAATGACTTTACAGTAAGGTTTATACGAGGAGTTATCTGCCACCAGTGTCTATTCCACCTCCCCCTCCTCCTCCCCCTTCTCCTCCTCCTCCTCCTCCTCCTCCTCCTCCTTCCTCCTCCTCCTCCTCCTCCTCCTCCTCCTCCTCCTCCTCCTCCTCCTTCTCCTCCAAACACAGTACATACGCCACGCCGCCGCAACACAAACACTATCACATTTACAATTTACAACCCCATTCACACACACACACACACACACACACACACACACACTCAAGTAACATCAAGCGGCGTGCCTTTAAAGTCCGTTTGTCAGAGTGAGAGTCCGTCTACGTATCTGTTTAGCTGTTTACCTGTCCACTTAGACCTGCGCGTTTGTCTCTCCTGTCTGATTATTGTTGCCGCTGCCGGACAGGTGATCTCATTAGCGAGTGTTGCACAAGCTATACAGGTGAGTAAATATTCAAGCGTTCCTTCCGCTCACCTTTGTCTGCCTTATCCTGACTTCAGCCAATTAACGAAATGTATAGAAATGGATGGCCAGGTGTGTGTTCTTTTGTTTCTGATGAAGTATAAAAGAACACAAAGGGATACTACAGAGAGAGAGGAACAATTGAGACTACACGTGTTAGCCTTTAATGAAGCTGTTTATGATTATTGTGTACGTGTGTGTGTGTGTGTGTGTGTGTGTGTGTGTGTGTGTGTGTGTGTGTGTGTGTGTGTATACAAATAATAAAAACTTTAGTAAGAAAAAACTGCTGCAAAAACTCTCTCTCTCTCTCTCTCTCTCTCTCTCTCTCTCTCTCTCTCTCTCTCTCTCTCTCTCTCTCTCTCTCTCTCTCTCTCTCTCTCTCTCTGTCAGCGTGAGGAGAGCATTACCCACGCACATAGATAACACCAACAAACACATGAATTCCCTCAACAAACACTTTCTCTCTCTCTCTCTCTCTCTCTCTCTCTCTCTCTCTCTCTCTCTCTCTCTCTCTCTCTCTCTCTCATCTCAATGGGTCTCGCGGTGCCTCACTAA
>NC_087161.1:20393522-20413522 GCF_035594125.1 Scylla paramamosain
TCAGCCCGGGCAGCGGCGGCCTCAACTGGGCTGCATTAAGATAAAGCCGACAGCCGCCCGCACCGCCCGCTAAAGGCACCCAATTGTTCCGCTCCGCCGCGCTACATTAGGCCAAATTTCCCGCTATTCACCGCTAAATGCAGCAGAATGTCCATCCCGCCCCGCTGCTGAGGCCAGCACACGCCCAGCACCGCCGCGTCTACTGAGGAGGACTGAGCGATGCACCAAGGGCCGGCCGCACACAGCAATCTAGGAAGCAGTAACCGCCGTGGAATGAAGGAAGGCAAAATATGAATAGCAAGCAGAGGACAGTTTCACCCCAGATTTAATCGCTCAGACACGACTCATGCTTAATGAAAAACAACTGGATGGTCGCGCACCACGGCGTGTTGTTGATGTGGTGGTGGTGATACTGTTTTGTTGTCGTTATTGCCGTGTCTCTGTGGTGGTGTTGTGGTGGTGCTCGTGGTGTTGCCATTGCTGTTTATGCTCTTGGCAAGGATAGTGAGGGTGGTGGCGTGGTGAAGGGTGTGATGTGGGATAGGAGGAGAAGTGGGAGGAATGTGAAGCGTACGAGGGAGATGAGGTAGACAGAGGGTGGAGGGATGAGATAGGGAGTTTAACTGGAGTGACCTGGAATACACGGACAGCCGACAGAGAGGACTGGAGGGAATTCAGGGAGGCTTTTGTCCTGCAGTGGAACCATAAAGGCTGATGAGGAGGAAGATGAAAAAGTGTGTGTGTGTGTGTGTGTGTGTGTGTGTGTGTGTGTGTGTGTGTGTGTGTGTGTGTGTGTGTGTGTGTGTGTGTGTGTGTGTGTGTGTGTGTGTGTGTGTGTGTGAGAGAGAGAGAGAGAGAGAGAGAGAGAGAGAGAGAGAGAGAGAGAGAGAGAGAGAGAGAGAGAGAGAGAGAGAGAGAGAGAAAGTCAGGAGGAGAGGGGAGTGAGGAATGGGAGAAAAAAATCTTGTACAGGAAAGGGGAAGTCAGGATGAATGAGGAATGAGGGGATAAGGAAGGACTGCATGGGAGAGAGGAAGCTGAAAAAAAAATGAGAAAGAAGGAATGAAGAGTTGTAAGGGAGAGAGGAAGAGAGGAATGAGGGATGAGGATAAATTGTAATAGGGAGGAAAATGAGAGGCATGAGGAATAAGGAAGAATTGTAAGAGAAAGAGGGTAAGAGAAAAAATACAGAGTTGTGAAGAAAAGAGGAAGCTAAGAAGAATGAAGAGTTGAATGCATGATAAAAAAAAAAAAGTTATACAGGAGAGAGAAAGCTGAGAGGAATGGGGAATGATGGATAAGGAAGGTTCATGTGAAGGTGAGGAAGCAGGAGAGAGGAGTGGGTAATGAGCAGGGAAGAGAGGCGAAGGGATGGGTTGTGTGAGGCAATGTGGTGGTAGACTGCAAGGTGTGGATGTCCCTAAACGATGATGGATGGCGGTCCCGGAAAACCCCAAGTGTGTTCCCGACCCGCTAGGAGGAGGCGGAGGCGGCGGCGGTGGCGGCGGTGGCGACGGTGGTGGTGATGGTGGTGGTGGTAGTAGAAGTATATTATATTACTGTAGTAGTAGTAGTAGTAATAGTAGTAGTAGTAGTAATGAGTAGCACTGTTAGTAGTAAGCAGGATTACAAAGGATAAACAGAAGGCAACAACCCCTCAGGACGCGGCACGAGTGTTTGGGAACTAATTCTACCTGCAGTAAAAGGAGGAGTAGGAGTTGGAGGAGGAGGAACTCTGTACTGGCGGCAAAGACTGCAGGGACAGCAGCAGCAGCAGCAGGAGGAGAAGAAGGAGTAAAAGGAGAAGTACGAGGACGAGGAAAAGGAGGAAGAGAGGAAGTAATGACGGCGGCGGCGACGGTGGTGGTGGTGGTGGTGGTGGTGTCGTCGTTACACCTAGCACAGCAAAAATAATTCTTCAGTGCTGGAGTGCCGTGCAGGAATTCGTTTAGGAGGATCCTTTTTCTCTCTCTCTCGTACATTGGTGTGTTGAGCACGTCAAATATTCATTACCTGGGAGAGATATTGCCGCGGCGAACACGGGGCACGAAGCACAGAGCACGAGGACACGACAAATGTCATGGGGCAGGTGTGACAGGGAACGTCTGGAACGGGGAGCATTGGCCAGAACTAACTCGGAAACATGTATAATGCGCCAGAGTGTGAGCGAGTTGGTTGGGACAGGGGACAGTGGAGCACGGACACGGAGAGGAGGAGCTTGGACACGGGCAAGAGTGACGCGGGACACCTAGGGCAGGGTACAAACAGAACAAGGAGCAAGGGACAGGACAGCTACGGCAGGGTACACTGTGAGCGAGGGCCACCTGAGGCACGGGAGACGACCACATGAGGACTTGGAATGACTTTGACACGCGACACGACACAGCTGGGACAGTGGGGGCCGGAGCAGCAGCTGGGTCACGAGAGACACGGGAGAGGGAGCGGAGCAGGACAACATTGCAAGCATTCTAGTGTACCGGGAGACATCATAACTATCATAACGAGTGAGACAGTAGTGGCGATGAGACAGTGATGAGACTAGTGGTGACAAATTGGCGGTGGTGAAATGAAGATGTAGTTAGCGGTAAGATATACAATGGTGATAACAGTGGTGAGGATGCGACAGTGATGGCGGTGAAGCAATGATGGTGAGGGGAGATAGTAGTGAGACAGCGGTGGTGATGCTCAGGCTGCAGGGTGGGAGAGATTGGTAATGAGGCAGCGGTGGTGGTGAGGTAGTGATGGTGGTGGTGAGGCGGACAGTAATGAAAGGGATGGTGATAGCGTGTGATGGGAAACGGCGCTCCAAACTAGAGAGAGAGAGAGAGAGAGAGAGAGAGAGAGAGAGAGAGAGAGAGAGAGAGAGAGAGAGAGAGAGAGAGCAGAGAAAAATACGGGCGTACTTGGCTTCCAACAAATAAAGATAATAAATCACATTACAATCGGGTACGAAGCGTGTGTGTGTGTGTGTGTGTGTGTGTGTGTGTGTGTGTGTGTGTGTGTGTGTGTGTGTGTGTGTGTGTGTGTGTGTGTGTGTGTGTGTGTGTGTGTGTGTGTGTGTGTGTGCGCGCGAATGTATGAAACTGCAAGATATCATGCATGTGTGTGTGTGTGTGTGTGTGTGTGTGTACGCATGTATGAAATTCAAGATATCATGCATGCGAGTGTGTGTGTGTGTGTGTGTGTGTGTGTGTGCGGCCCGTACCCTGAAATTCCTCCTTTGTTATTTTTTTCTTTCTTTCTTTCTCTCTCTCTCTCTCTCTCTCTCTCTCTCTCTCTCTCTCTCTCTCTCTCTCTCTCTCTCTCTCTCTCTCTCTCTGCCGACCGCCATCAGTATTCCGAGATGAGAACAGGATGGACCTTCCCCGCTTTGGGATAAGCCTTGCAGTTGACGAGCAGGAGGAGGAGGAGGAGGAGGATAACGGACGGAAGGAGGTAAAGCAGAACAAGGGCTGTCTCACCGTACTTTAGTAACACACACACACACACACACACACACACACACACACACACACACACACACACACACACACACACACACACACACACACACACACTCATCAGCAGCTGATTTTCAACGCCAACAAACGCTATCACCATTCCACTCATATACTCCGCTTCCAACATTTCTCTCTCTCTCTCTCTCTCTCTCTCTCTCTCTCTCTCTCTCTCTCTCTCTCTCTCTCTCTCTCTCTCTCTCTCTCTCTTTGTCTGGCTATTCGTATCCAAAGGCTGTTGCTTTTTAATTGTGTTGTGCGGCTGCTGCATTTTTAGGCCCCGCCCCGCTACCTGCTGCCTAATCAATGATCATTTCACACACACACACACACACACACACACACACACACACACACACACACACACACACACAGAGACTCATTACCCATCATTACCTACTGTTCCTCATGCAAGCCTCACATCACATCCACCAGCCTTGCCCGTCCTCACCACACCCTACATGTATACTGCAGCCTACATGAGACGCAGGCTGACGAGATGCAGGCTTCATGTATCATAGCCTATGTGCTACAGTCCAGGAAATACAGGCTAAGAATGCAGCAAGGGAAACGGAATATGAAGCACAAGTTTGCGTGATACAACCTAAACAACCTCAGGGAGACAGCCAGTGTGATACAGCCTATAACACTATGACGCACAGCCCTGTTATGTAATGGTACAGCCTGTGTGATATAGCCTATGAAAAGCCAATGAGAGGCGGCCCATGCCATGTAGCCAATAGAGGACCGTCCAGGCCGCAGTCGTTCTAAGCCTTTTTCGTCCTGTGACCCCCTAAGGCTCTCCAGGTTATTATGTACCATGGCCCCATGATCCTTGCTTATAATTATCTCAATATTTTCTCCTGAAGCCTTTGTGGCTCCCTGAGAAATCCTACACGATCCCCTAAGAGGTCACGCTCCCAGGTTAAGAGCCGCTGATGTGGAGGACGCAGCAAAAAGCGGGCGACATGATGTGGTTTCAAAGAAAATACTGTAATAAGTTTGTAACATTACCATCATTACATTCAGTTTTTACTCGCAACATTAATAAACATTGCAAACAAGCCTCACTAAGACTCTTATTTTCCTCTCTTTTCTTTTCCTTGCAACACACTGCCACCACCACCACAGCCACCACCACCACCACCACCAGTGCAACACACCCACAGGAAGCGAGCTCTTTGCAACACAACACATGGAAAATAATGCAACTCCTCCATGCGACACTTAATTATTTTTAAGACACGTTTTGTAATAAGAGACAAAGAAACAGACACGTCATCTCTCTTGCCTGTGCCTCCTTCACCCCTCCCTCCCTTCACCTGTCTCCTCCAGCACTCTTCTTCACCCCTGCCTCCTCCAACCCTCCCCTACATCCCTGCCTCCTCCAATCTCCTTCCTCCACTCCTCCTCTCGTCCTCCTGTCCACTCACTGTCTTTCTTTCTTCTCTCAGCCTCCCCTCGCCTCTCCCCTCATTCCTACCAGTATCCTTGGCCTCCCTTGTCCTCGTCCTTACCTCTTTCTTACCTCTCTTTTCCTCATCCCTATTTCTCTATCCTTCATCCCTATATCACTCCTTGTTTCCTTATCCCTCCCTACTCTTCCTTCTCTCATTTCTACTTCTTTGTCCCTGTCTTCTTCCCTCATCCATCCTTCATCCATACTCTTTCCTCTTCCCTACCGCCCTCCCCCTCTCCTAAGGATCCCTCAAGGTAAACTTTTTGCCCCACAACAGCCAATAATGGTGAAGATAAACAGACGACAACTTGGCGGCAAAAATTATGTTCGGTTCCCTTTGTTTTCGTCTCTTGTTTGGGAGAATTTCAAAGTTTGTGCGTGGCGTGAGTCACTTACACACACACACACACACACACACACACACACACACACGCGTTCTCTCTCTCTCTCTCTCTCTCTCTCTCTCTCTCTCTCTCTCTCTCTCTCTCTCTCTCTCTCTCTCTCTCTCTCTCTCTCTCTAACTTTCCACGTTCTCCCCGATGTGTGTATGTGTGTGTGAAGACGAGTGTCTTTGTATAGCATCAGTAGTAGTAGTAGTAGTAGTAGTAGTAGAAGTAGTAGTAGTAGTAGTAGTAGTAGTAGTAGTAATAGTAGTAGTAGTAGTAGTAGTAGTAGCAATAAAAAAAAGTAATGGTGGTGGTGGAGATACAGTAGTTGTATAATAATAATAATAATAATAATAATAATAATAATAATAATAATAATAATAATAATAATAATAATAACACTACGAACATCAATAGAAAAACAACACAATAATCTCAGCAGTACCTTTCTTTACCGCTTACTGCATCCTCCTCCTCCTCCTCCTCCTCCTCCTCCTCATTCTCTTACCCTTACTCTATATCCCCCATCATCCCTATAGCTACCACCTCCCACACAACTTCTCCTTTTCTTCCCCCTCCTCCTGCTGCTCCTCCTCCTTCCCCTCCTCCGAGATGCGGGTCACCTGTCGCCCGTAATGAAGCGCCGTGCCTTTACTTTCATCAAAGAGGAGCCTCACCTGCCACCGCTGGAGAGGGGGGAGAGGGGGAGAGATGGAGAGGGGCGGAGAGCGGGAGAGGGGAGGAGGGAGAAGTGGAGGTAGAGGGGGAGGGAGGAAGCCACCAGAAGAGGCACGATGATCCCTTAGATGTGAGGAAGAGAGGAGAAAGAGAGGGAAGAGGGAGAGAGGGAGAGTGAAGGGTAGAGGAAGAGGGAGGGAGAGAGCATAGGAATAGGAGAGGAAAAGAGACAGGGAGAGGAAAACTGAGAAGGAAGGGATGGGAATAGGAAAGGAAGAGCAGTGGGAAGGAGAGAGGAGACGAGAGTAGAGAGGAGAATGAGAGAAGAGGGAGGGAATGGGAACAGAAGAGAAGGAAAGGAGAAAAGATATAAGAGGAAAGAGGAAAGAAAACGAGGAAGCATGGAAAGGAGAAAAAGAGATAAGGGAGAAAAAAAAAAAGAAAGCAGAGGAATAAAAAGAAAAGAAAAAGTTACATGAGACGTAGGAATGAAAATAAAGAAGGGAAGAAGAGGGAGAAGAGGAAAGGAACAATGAGGAGAAGGGAGGAAGAGGAGGAGGAAGGGAGGCAAAGGAGAGTAGTTATTTTGTTCGGTAAGTTTCCTTGAAGTTGGACGAGAGAGAGAGAGAGAGAGAGAGAGAGAGAGAGAGAGAGAGAGAGAGAGAGAGAGAGAGAGAGAGAGAGAGAGAGAGAGAGAGAGAGAGAGAGAGAGAGAGAGATGAAAGAGACGCTTTACGTGTGGATTTGTATTGATGTGAGAGAGAAAGACGGAGGGAGAGAGAGATAGGAACGGAGAGAGAAGGAGAGGCAAGAAGGTAAGAACGAAACGAAGCAACGAAGAAGGAAGTAAGAGAGGAATAAAACGAGGGAGGGAAGGAAATGGAGAAAGGAAATATGAAATAGATACGAGAGGGAAGACATGTAGAAAGAAACGAAGATAAGGAAAGACAGACAGAAATAATTAAGAGACACCGAGAAAGAAAGGGAGGAAGGAGGAGGCGAGGAAGATGAAAGAGAGAAGTAAAGAAGAAAAAGACGATATACAGAAGGAAACAAAAATATATATTAGAGAAGAAACAAGCAATAAAAGGATAACAAATGTAATAATCAAGACATATGGGAAAACAAGAACAAAAACAACAAGAACAAGAAGATGGACGACAGCAAGAACGAGAAGGAAAAGAGCAAGTGAATGTGATGGAGGAGGAGGAGGAGGAGGAGGAGGAGGAGGAGGAGGAGGAGGAAGGAAGGAAGGAAAAAGGCGAAAAGAAGAAAGAGTAAGAAGAGGAGACGGAGAGGAGGGAAAAGGACTAAAAGAAGAATGAATAAAAAGAGGAAGAGGAGTAGGAGGAGGAGAAGAAGGAGCAGGGGAAGGAGAGGAAGGAAAGAGATGAAAAGAAGAAAGAATAAGAAGAGGAGGAGGAGGAGGAGAGGAAGGAAAACGACGAGAAGAAGGAAGAGTAAAAAGAGGAGGAGGAGAAAGAGGAGAAGGAGAAGGAGGAACAAGAAGAAGAAGAAGAAGAAGAAGAAGAAGAAGAAGAAGAAGAAGAAGAAGAAGAAGAAGAAGAAGAAGAAGAAGAAGAAGAAAGTTAGGAGGAGGAGGAGGAGGGAAAGGAAAAGAACGAAAAGAAAAAAGGAGGAGTAGGAAGAGGAGGAGGAGGAGAACGAGGAGGAGAACAACAACAACAAGTTTACAAAAATACTCCTCCACTAATTTATCTCCTAATTAATTAACCCACGATAAAAAAGAAAACACCACCACCACCGCCACCACAACAACAACAACAACAATTATGGCAGAAGAGTAGCAGCGCGGGAGAGGCGAAAAAAATAACAACTTCGTAACATTTTGAGCTACTGGAACACTCCTGGGAAATTTGTCTTAAGCGACTGACTGGCTCTCTAAGTGGATGAGGGAGGAAGAGAAGGAGAAGGAAGAGGTGGAGGAGGAGGAGGAGGAGGAGGAGGAGGAGGAAAAAGAGAAGAAGTGCGAACAAGTCAACATTTACTTGCAACTTCTTTCTTTCTCTGTCGTCTCTCTCTCTCTCTCTCTCTCTCTCTCTCTCTCTCTCTCTCTCTCTCTCTCTCTCTCTCTCTCTCTCTCTCTCTCAAAAGTGCAAACACGAATATACACAACAATCTTGCTTCTCTTTCTCTATCTATCTTAAACACATTCCTGTCTAATGAGAGAGAGAGAGAGAGAGAGAGAGAGAGAGAGAGAGAGAGAGAGAGAGAGAGAGAGAGAGAGAGAGAGAGAGAGAGAGAGAGAGAGAGAGAGAGAGAGAGAGAGAGAGAGCCCTCCTTGTCTCTCATTTTACACATCAATCAAATGACTTCTATAGTGAAGAGATGGAGAATGGGAGGGAGGAAGAGGGCAAGAGAGGGGGAGAGAGGGAGAAAAGAAGAAAATAAGAGGGATTGTAAGAAGGGGGTAAGACGAAATGAAGAAGGGAAGAAAGATATTAAGAGAATTAAAGGGAAGTGAATAAGAGTAAGAAGATTAAAGGGAAAGTGAGAGAGAAAAATGGAGAAAGGAAATACGAAAGAGAAAATAGAGCAAGAAATTAAAGGTCACTGAAAATAGTAAGAAAATTAAAGAGAATGTGATGGAGAGAGAGAGAGAGAGAGAGAGAGAGAGAGAGAGAGAGAGAGAGAGAGAGAGAGAGAGAGAGAGAGAGAGAGGTTAGGTTAATGGGTAGATGCTAGCAACAAGAGCTGAGCCGCGCCCACGAACCCTCTCTCTCCCACAGACACACACATACACACAGACACACACACACACACACACACACACACACACACACACACACACACACACACACATGGACTGAAGGAGGTAAGAATGAATGCCTGGACAGAGACTGAGACACACACACACACACACACACACACACACACACACACACACACACACACACACACACACACACACACACACACACACAGAGAGAGAGAGAGAGAGAGAGAGAGAGAGAGAGAGAGAGAGAGAGAGAGAGAGAGAGAGAGAGAGAGAGAGAGAGAGAGAGAGAGAGAGAGAGAGAGAGAGAGAGAGAGAGAGAGAGAGAGAGTGGTAGAAAAGCAAGCATGGTGATCATGTTACTCTGTAAACTTTAAAAATCGCAACATCTGACGACCTTTCACTCATTAAACGCGCATGCACGCACGCACGCAGGCATGCACGCACACGAAGCTAAACACACACACACACACACACACACACACACACACACACACACACACACACACACACACACACACACACACACACACACACACACACACACACACGTCTAAACAATATGTACGTACGTGTGTGCGTGTGGAGGTGAATTAAAGGGCAGCACTTACCTCGTAATTAAGGACCTGCAGGTATTTAATTAAGGATGGTGAGCGTAGCAGCGAGCTCAGGTGAACATGCTTACCTGGGCCGAGGTGCACGAGGCGTGGAGGACGAGGTGGAGGAGGTGGAAGAGGAGGAGGAGGAGGAGGGGAAGCCGCAAGAGGTGACTCGTCGCCATGGCTACCTCCTCTATACCGCCGCCATGTTGGAGGAAAGGCAGGAGAGAGAGAGGAGGAAATGGGAAGGGAGTCGCTCTCTTATCCCCGCCGTGGCTCCTCTCCTGACGCTGACGGTGACGGGGAGGGAGGTGAGAGCTAATTACTTTTAGGGCAGGTGTGGCGATGCTGCTCTCTCTCTCTCTCTCTCTCTCTCTCTCTCTCTCTCTCTCTCTCTCTCTCTCTCTCTCTTGGTGTCGCACTTCTTCTTTCCGTCCTGTTTCCTTTCTTTTCTTCCTATTTTTTTTGTTTCTCTTTTCACTTACTGCTTTCCAATTTATTTCTTTCCTCCAATTTTTCTGTTCCCGTTTCGCTGTTGTGTGTCTTTGTCACCTTTATCTAATTTCCTTATTTTTGGTTGGATATATTTTTTTCTGCTTTGTTTCACTGTTTCTTTCTTTTCGCATCTAACTCAGTTTTGTTATTTTTACACTCCTTTTCATCCTTTATTTGAATGTACTAACACTTCTTTTCCCTCTTGTTTCGCTTTTTTTTTTTTTGTATATCTGTTTTGGCCGTTTTATTTTTTCTTATTTTTCAGTGTCCCATCTTTTTTTTCAAACCAATACTTTTTGTATTTCTTTTTTTCCTCACTTTCCTTTTTCTTTCTTCCGCTCTTATTTTTCACCGCCTCCCGTGAAGTCAACAAATTCGAACACAACACAACGGTCTGTTTAGCGACGTGTGTACCAGCCTCTATTTTTCTTTCCTCTATAAATCTTAAAGCGTACTAGGTGAAGCTCAAAACTTTTATTCATTTATTTTATTTTATTTTTTTTCAAAGCACTTTACGTGTTTTTCTAATTATCCTTAATTAGCGACACGTGCATAGCATCACTATTTTTTCCACACCCAACCTCGCTCCCTCCATCTCTTTCTCTCTCTTTCTCTCTCCCTTCTGCTGCTGCCTCAGTCTTATTTTCAAACTTTTTAACCTGATTTTTGCAACAGCTCTGCACTGTGTTACACAATGAGCTCCGGAGGACGAGGGTGGAGGTGGCAATGGCGCTACTTAGCAGGGAACAAAATGCTCGATCTTTTCACTATCTTATTCATTATCTTTTCTTAAATTTCACCACCTTCACACACAAACACGTACACATGACACTCTTCCTCCTCCTCCTCCTCTTTCAGTACCACTACCACCACCACACCACCACGGGCAATTAACACACGCACACCCCTTGCTTGCTTGCTTGCTTGCTCCACACACTGCTAATCACGCCCCTCCACCACACTACCCTCACCCCTCCAAGCCCCCTCACCCCTCCAGCCCCTCTCGGATCACTGAGATAACACACAGGGGAGGGTGTCGCCAGGCAATGATGCGACCCGGCCCGTGGGAGAGGTCGCTTTCCCCTCTCACCGCTCTCACCTTTCCAAGGCAACACTGACTGACTGACTGACTGACTTGGTGACTAACAGACTGACTGTCCGAATAGCGCGGGTGGGACCAGGTCGTGTCACTGCTTGATTGACTGACTGAGTGACTGGCTGATGGGCTCGCTGACACGGTGACTGCCTCGCTGACTGACTTCCTGACCGGGCGTCTGACTGGCTGGCTGGTCACGCGGCCCGGCTGACGAGACTCCTGGGATGAGAGAAGAAGGGTCCAGTTTCAGAATCAAGAGGCGGGAGCTGGGCGGTGCTGTGGGGCTGGCTGCGTGTTAGCGGTGGTAGCTGTGAAGACGTGACTATGTGGTGGGGATGTAGTGGGCTGCATGTAGTAGGGATGATAGGGGATGAGGGAGAAACTTTTAATCGAGTGTTAGGCAACGGAAAATAGGAACGATCACACACACACACACACACACACACACACACACACACACACACACACACACACACACACAGGAAGAAAGAGAGGGGGAAAATATGTCTAAATATACATACGGAAATGGGACCAAAGAAATATAAATCAGCAAGTCCTGCATATTACAACTAGGTAAATACAGTTAAGTAAATACACACACGCGCACACACACACACACACACACACACACACACACACACACACACACACACACACACACACACACACACACACTGCACGCACACACGCGCACGAAATAACAGCTTGTCTGCCGTGTACGTAATAATGCTGGAAGTGGAGGAGATTAGGGCCAAAACAGGACTTTTCTGCCGCTGAGTGAGTGAGTTAAGGTCGACACTCGTCCTCGCTTCCCTCATAAAGTAGACTCTATGCATCCTGTGTCAACATAGCATGCCTTCGTCTCTTCCTGCTCCTCTGCGGTTCTGACGTTAAAAATGGAAGGACTAAAGCGGCGGTGGACCGAGAGAGTACAGACATATCGCTTGCCGAGCGCTGGAAACGAAAACCACACCGAGTCTTTGGAATGTGTCACGTATCACTTGCCACGTAAAAAATAAAAAAAAAGAAAGATAGAAAAACTACAGTGGGTGTTTGGAGTGCGCATGTTGCTTCGTGTGTCATACAAAAAAATAGATGTAAAAGAAAAGCGAACGAAAAGGAGTGGAAGGATACGAAAAGCCAGGGAAGAAAACGACATGCTATTCCGAGAAAGACGAACAAAATCCTCCTCTTTGGCAATGTTACTTGATGCAAAAAAGTGCACTTAGGAGTCGCTTCATAAAAAGAGCGCAACTCTCAGAACTCTCAGAGACAAAAAAATGATTGGAAATTCTCGCTGATATTGACAGTGAAATGCAAATTCCTCGACTATTTTCCATGTGACGTTACAGTGTAGCGGTGTAGCCCGTCCAAGTCTGAAATTATTCTTCGTACTCAGGCTTGTGCTTAAAAAAAAAAACAGTAATTAAAAAAAAATCTTAAAAAAATGAAAAAAAACTCTTGGTGACACAGAGTAAAACAAAGTGTGTGTGTGTGTGTGTGTGTGTGTGTGTGTGTGTGTGTGTGTGTGTGTGTGTGTGTGTGTGTGTGTGTGTGTGTGTGTGTGTGTGTTTTCATTGATGCTGTCGTAATCTGTTCAAGTGCGTCTGAAAATATGTTAGTCTCTAAGTTTGTGCTGAAAAGATAGTAGCAAAAATAACCTTCAGGGAAAATCACCGTTAACTCTTGATGATAAATACAGTCACTTATTTATTCCTTCTTTTCTCAGTGACAGTGCAGCAATCCATTCCACTTTACTGCGCCAGAAATTATGCATTGGTACGAGAACATGCAGGAAGAAAAAGTGAAATAAACTTTAAGCAACAATCAACAACTAGAACAATTACCGTAAACTCCCGCTGATAAAACAAGACTAAATATGAATTGTTTTATTTATCTATCTTTTTTTATGATATAGCAGCAATACATCCAACTGTGCCAAAATTATTCACTGGTATGAGTATGTGCAAGAAAAACAAAGCAAATTAAACGACTATCAGCAAAAATAAACCCCTTTCAGTCCTGCAAATACATGGAGTTAAATACGAACTGCTACTTTTCTTCATTAATATTGTGGTAATCTGTTCAACTGGGAGCCAAAATACTCCTCTCCAAGCTTGTGCTGCGAAGACCGCCAGCAACTGTCGCCACGACTTGTCTAACTGCATCTTTCTTCTGTATAGAATTACTAAACTTCTCGGGGCAAGATTTAACTTCCTCCAGCTTGCTCTTATAAACTCACTTTGACTCCTACCAACATTTATTAACATGCTGCGACCCACAAACTTGACTCAGCCTCATTCTCATTAATTTATCAGTGAGGCACACCAGAAAAAGAACCACAGACGAAAATGAAAAAAATAAACTAAACAAATACAACAAGTACAACAAAAAAAATGCATGATAATACGAAAAAAAATGTATGAACTTCAACATGAAAGGAAAAAAAGATGAGCGAGACAGAAAACCAAGAAATTATATCAAAGTGAACAAAAGAAATAGCAAGAGAAAAAAAAACCCAGAGAAAAAAATATCTACAAAGATACTCACAACACAGACTTGAGAGAAGAGAAAAAAATAAAACATCAAAGAGAACATAAAAGAATCTGTATTGAACTCAACCACAAAAACGCACAGCAACGTTTAAAGAAAGAAAATGCAAAATAAATAAATAAATAAATAAATAAATAAATAAATAAATGCCTAAATAAAAATAGAACATATCCTTGATAAATAATAAATCAAGTTTATAAAATACTCAAAGGGAATGAAAAATGAAAGAAAAGAATATCAAAGAACACGAGAAAAAAGAGAAAGAGTCTGCATTAAAATTAGACAAGCATGACAAAGTTATTAAGAAAAAAAGAACCCGGAAATCAGTGAGAAGTTAATTTTAAAATGCACCTTTTCCCTAAAAATAAAATAAAATAAAATATAAATAAATAAATAAATGATAATAGTAATAATAACATTAATACGAATACCAAACGTACTACCATGAAAATATATACACAAAATCCTGGAAAATATTTGGTTCCTTTGTTGAATGCAGAAAGACCTTGAGCACACACACACACACACACACACACACACACACACACACACACACACCAAAGGACACTTAAATAAACTCATCTAACACAACCTCACCTCACTTCTCCACTTCGTCTTGACCTCACATTTCCCTTCCAAGACTCTCCCCTCCCTCCCCTTAAACACCACCACCATCCAACCCTCCTCTCCCCCACCACTTGTCATGTCCCCGCCCACCTGGCTCCCCTCCACCACTGCCGCCCTTCCTGCCTGCAGACAATAGCCACTTTGCTACGCAGTACACTTGACACTTTAATAAACACAAGCTGGATCCGCCATAAGTGCACCAGACAATATCACGGAGGAGGAGGAGGAGGAGGGATAAGGAAGAGAAGAGGAAGAAAGGGTGTGAGGTGTTTTTGGAGACAAGAGGAGGAGGAGGAGGAGAAGGAGGAAGAGAAAGCGGATGAGTGCAAGGAGGATGCGAGGAGGAGTCTAGAAGAAGAGGAGGAGGAGGAGGAGGAGGCGAAGGGGATGCTTTTAAAGAACGAGGAGGAGATAGAGGAGAAGGAGGAGGAGATGCTAGAGGTGGTGGTGGAGGCGGTAGTGGAGGAGGAGGGGAACGAGGAAGAGGAAAAAGATAAGAGGCTGCGGAAGATAAGAGGAAAATTAAGAGAATGATAACTAGGAGGAGGAAGAAGAGGAGGAGGAGGAGGAGATGAGATGAGAGCATTATGCACATGAGACAAGTGTGCTCTTTTCCCATCGGTGTCAGGCGGTGGTCGTGGTCGTGGTGGTGGTGGTGGCGGCGGCGGTGGTGGTGGTGATGGTAGTAGCGGTGGTGGTGGTGCTGGTGGTGGTCCATGTAAACAGTGATCAATCATGGAATCAAATTTGTCTTTCCACTTTACGACAATAAATAAATAAATAAAATCGATTCCCTAATTCCTGAAAGCTTGATCTCTCTCTCTCTCTCTCTCTCTCTCTCTCTCTCTCTCTCTCTCTCTCTCTCTCTCTCTCTCTCTCTCTCTCTCTCTCTCTCTCTCTCCCAACCTTGACCCTCCACTGCCATCTCACTAATGCACCCTTACCTCCCTCCTCTTTCTTATCTCCTCCTCCTCCTCCTCCTCCTCCTCCTCCTCCTCCTCCTCCCCCAATATACGCCACCAGCATTCTGTGTAGTAAGATTTTTTTTCCACCTTTTCTTCCTCAGCTTATCCCCTCTGTGTCTCCTCTGCCTTCTCTTCTTCACTGAGTTGCATCCTTATAAACATGTCCTGTCCCCGCGTCTTGCTTACAAACTACTGCTAAAACTACTACTATTACTATTGGATGTACACGAAAAGAGAAATATATATACTCTCTCTCTCTCTCTCTCTCTCTCTCTCTCTCTCTCTCTCTCTCTCTCTCTCTCTCTCTCGTGCAGGATTGCATAGCACGTCACATCTGATTTCATACTCTTCACTACACAGCTTTCTCTGTACACAAACACACACACACACACACACACACAAGTCAGTTCCCCCCACACCACTATTCCCCCAGTCAGTCTCTTCACTTCTATTAATAAAGTTTTTTTTTTTGTATCCTATCAGCCAATGGTGGTGACGTTACCCACAACCAAAGTTTACGGGCGGCTATCAGTGCTTCGCTCGCCGCAAATCGCCGCCGTTTCGGGCCTGTATTCCGCCTCGTCACCATTATTTAGAAAGATCACAGTGATAATTAGCCGGGTTCTCAAGACTGCTTGGCATATTAGTAATGTAGAAATCTTGTTAAACTGGCACTAAAACCGTAAAAACACCCTTAAAACCCCACCTAAATACAACTAGAACGTTTTAAAAGTAGTGGAGATGCGACGCAGAAATGTTTCAGAATGATTCTTGCGCCCCTGACTCTGAAACGCTTTGCTCTTTCATCTTAGACTATTTTCAAAAGCCGCAGAGATGATTAGCCGCGCTTTCGATACTGTTTGGCTTGTTAATAACGTAAAAATCTTGTTAATCTGTCAACGGAATACTAAATACACCCTTAAAAACTAGGATAACTTCAATTACTTGTGCATGTACTGTAGAGCTTTTTGCAAGTAGTGGAGGTGCTTCACTATATGGTCCTTTTGTTCTACCACCAGGCAATACCCACCAGCAAATTTGAGTGTCGTTATCGGGATAGATTCAGGCTCGTGAGGATTTTTATTTTCTCTCTCTCCATATAAGGGTGCTGGATGAATTTAGGAATATTAGCTTATGTCTTTTATTTTTTTTTCCCTTTAGGGGAGGGTTAGTTAGAGCGAAGGAGTGCAATAATGTTGAGGCTGGCTACTGCTGAGAGAGAGAGAGAGAGAGAGAGAGAGAGAGAGAGAGAGAGAGAGAGAGAGAGAGAGAGAGAGAGAGAGAGAGAGAGAGAGAGAGAGAGAGAATGATTGATTGATTGACTAGTTTTGGCGTCGCAACAACAACACGGTCCTGTGACGAAGAGAGAGAGAGAGAGAGAGAGAGAGAGAGAGAGAGAGAGAGAGAGAGAGAGAGAGAGAGAGAGAGAGAGAGAGAGATGGATCACTTATAATAAATCATATAAGCACAAACTAAGACAAATAATATAATAACTGAACAGACTCCATCGCTGACGTTCAATGAGACACACGCACTGCACTGTACTGACGATACCTCCTCCTCCTCCTCCTCCTCCTCCTCCTCCTCCTCCTCCTCTTCCTCCTCCTCCTCCTCTTCCTCCTGCCTCTTGCCTCAGCTTCCCAAACACACATCACAGCCAAAACAAACAATAAATTCCCTCTCTCTCTCTCATTCTCTCTTCCTTCTTTCCTTTCTCACAACAGCAATGCTTTCAGTCCGCCACACACGCAACGAACCCTGACCTTGACTCTCAGTAACTTGGTTGATTTAGGGAAAAGGACACACTACTACATAATACAGCAGTCTCTGTTTTAAAAAGTGGTCGTGCATGACAAAGGAATGAAACAATCGCGACCACGGAGGACAGATAACGGACAGAGGCTGCGTCATTGCGTCAAGTGGAGAGAGAGAGAGAGACAGAGAGAGACACCTAGCCAGCCTCATGCCGACTCACTCCTCTCGCCTTAAAATCAATCAGTCAGTCAGTCAATCAATCGATGCTCCTCTACTTCCAACTGACTGACTGCAAGTGACACAACCTTCGAATGTGAAAGAAAGACTGACTAAGACCTTGGGAAATTAATACAAAAATGACATCTTTACCATCGCTGCCAGGAAAATTATGATCAAAACAGTAGTAGTAGTAGTAGTAGTATTAGTAGTAGTAGAAAAATGACTTCAAACCGGGCTCGCTAATTTACAAACAGCTATGAAAGTAAGGTTGATACGCCTCCCTTAATTAAAACACCTGAAATTATGGTAAGGTCGTAAAAACAGTCATGAAGGTTGATAAAGTCTAAGGGATACAAACGGCCACTATAGCGATCACTGGTACTAACGTGGCTGTGAGAAAGAAAGAAACATACACAGTGCTTTCCTCTAAGTAAGAAAACAGTGTTGAAATTCAGCTCTCTCTCTCTCTCTCTCTCTCTCTCTCTCTCTCTCTCTCTCTCTCTCTCTCTCTCTCTCTCTCTCTCTCCTTTAATCCATCAGTCAAACGTTAATTAATGCGATCAAAAGACGCAGCTGAAGGTAACGAAATAATCATTATACACGTATAATTGCTTAGATTGCATTACCTCGAGAAGTACAAACTGCAGGGCGCATGTTTAACGATGATGATAATGGTGGTGATGATGATGATGATGGTGATAATGGTGGTGGTGGTGGTGGTGGTGGTGGTGGTGGTGGTGGTGGTGGTGGTGGCGGTGGTGATGGTGATGAGAGCGGTGGTAATAATAATAATAATAATAATAATAATAATAATAATAATAATAATAATAATAATAATAATAATACCTAATAATAATAATAATGGAAAGCAAAGACTGACACTTCATAGATTTAGAAAAGTTCAAACTAATTAACATTATCATTAATAATAATAATAATTATTAATATTATTATTATTATTATTATTATTATTATTATTATTATTATTATCATAAATGTTACTATTATTTTTAATACTATTATCCTCCACATTATCTCCACTTCTTCCTTCTCCTCTAGAACTACTACTACTACTACTACTACTACTACTACTACTACTAATAATAATAATAATAATAATAATAATAATAATAATAATAATAATAATAATAATACTGCTGCTGCTGCTACTTCTACTACTACTACTACTAGTACTACTACTACTACTACTACTATTACTACTACTATTACTGGTGCTGCTGCTGGTCCTGTTGCTACTATTACAAGACATATCAATGATAGAAGGCTATAACAAGTATATTAGCAGAAGCAGTAGCAGCAGCAGCAGCAGTAGTAGTAGTAGTAGTAGTAGTAGTAATGGTTAGTAATGACGGTAATATTATGTAAAAGATTATTAAGAAATAAGAGGAAGAGGACAACTACGACGATGGCAAAAAAAAGAGGAGGAGGAGGAGGAGGAGGAGGAGGAGGAGGAGGAGGAGGAGGAGGAGGAGGAGGAGGAGAGAGAAGGAGGAGACATAATAACAGCAGCACTGGCAGTAACAATAAATATAATCATCGTAATATACGTGTGCTACCCATTGAAAGTGAGTGAGAGAGTGAGTGGGTGAGCATGTGAGAGTGAACAAGTGAACGAGCGAACGAGGCTGCGGGCTGGGGAGTGAGAGAGTGACGTGACGTGAATTATTCTCCCAGCCACGACTGAAGGCTGGGAGAGGGTGGGGAGAGGGAGAAAAGTGAGAGAGAGAGAGAGAGAGAGAGAGAGAGAGAGAGAGAGAGAGAGAGAGAGAGAGAGAGAAGGTTGTGTGAGATAGGGAGAGTGAGGAATAGGAACAGAGGGAGAGGGAGGGAAGGAGGAGAGTAGGTTGTTATGCTGCACGGATGAATGTTTGTTGATGGTTGGAACCCAGACACGACCACCACCACCACCACCACCACCACCACCACTACTGCCAATCGCCATCACTCAGGGTATTACAAAGGACAACAAACAGTACCAGACATTTACACGGTTCCTTCCTCCGTTGCCTGATTACACTCCTCTGCACTGACTAGGGGGTGGCAAGAGAGATACACCAGCTTGGTAGTGGAGGGTTTCTCCCCACCCACACATCACCACCACCACCACCATTACCACTACTACCACTACTACTACTACTACTACTTCTACCTACGAATAATCACTGCTAGTAATGAAACCACCTCCACCTCCACCATCATTATCAATATCAAGTATTCATCACAAGAACCATTAAATCTCTCTCTCTCTCTCTCTCTCTCTCTCTCTCTCTCTCTCTCTCTCTCTCTCTCTCTCTCTCTCTGTGTGTGTGTGTGTGTGTGTGTGTGTGTGTGTGTGTGTGTGTGTTTTTGCACGGGAAGGGACGTCAACGAGTCTTTGGGAGATAGGAAGGAAGGAGGGAAGGGGAGAGGAAGGAAAGAGGAAAGGAAGGAGGAAGGAAAGAAGAGGATGGAGATTGAGATAAGAGGGAGGGCAGTTGTGAGAAGGAAGTGAGAAGGGAGATAAGGAGAGAGAGAGAGAGAGAGAGAGAGAGAGAGAGAGAGAGAGAGAGAGAGAGAGAGAGAGAGAGAGAGAGAGAGAGAGTGGAAGTGATTAAGGGGGGAAGGGAGGAAAGGGGAGACTGAACCAGACCTTCAGCGTGTCTGTTTCTATTAATGAATGGTGTGCAGTGTTGGTGATGGTGGTGTTGGTGGTGATGGTGGTGGTGGTGGTGATAGTAGTAGTGGTGGTGATAGTAGTGGTGGTGGTGATGGTGTTCGTAGATTGTGGTGGCGGTGGTGGTGATGTGCTGGTGGTGGTGTACTGGCAGCGTGATGGCGTTAGTAGTAGATGTGGTAATAGTGGCGATGGTGATAGCGGTGGTGGTTTCAGTATTTTTACTACTACTACTACTACCACTACTACTACTACTACTA
>NC_087161.1:20418522-20421022 GCF_035594125.1 Scylla paramamosain
GGGGTGAATGCTGATGAATGTACCCTCTCCATCCCCCTCTCCCTCTCCCTTCATCTCACCCTCCTATTTCCTCCTCCCTCCCTTCACTCTTCCCATATCATATTCCTCACATCCCCCTTCACCTTTACTCTCTGCGTAATGTACATACATACACACACCCCTTCTATTTCCTCTACCCTCCGTTCGTATTTATTTTATCTATTTTTTTCCTCCTACATCCTCCTTGCTCCCTCACTGTCCCTGAGTCCTATGTCCTCCATGCCCACTGTACCTCTTCCACTCTCCACCCACACAAACCTAATTATAAGGTCACGGCTCAACGTTCTCTCACCCCTCTCAGAAGCCCTTCCTCTCCCCGCCACTCTCCCAATCACAACCATGATGTCACACGCTTCATCTGCCGCCTCTCCCCTCTCCCCTTACCAACTACGAATAAAATTTTCCCCCCATCTCATCCCCCACCATGCTTCCCTCCCGCCTCTCTCTCTCTCTCTCTCTCTCTCTCTCTCTCTCTCTCTCTCTCTCTCTCTCTCTCTCTCTCTCTCTCTCTCTCTGCCTGTCAACTCTCACCCCCTTCTCAGTCTCCTCTCCCTCGTTCTTCCACTCTCTTTATTCCTCCCTGTTTCATTCTCCTTGGCTTTCCCCTCCTCTCTCCCAGTCTTTATTACCCCCTCTTTTCTCCTTGTTCCTACCGCCCCCTCCCCGCTCCAATCCCTGCAGCGTTCCCGCCCCCCATCCCCTCCCCTCGAGGTAATGGGGTCAGTTAAGTATTCACATATTGCCAGATTGGTTTGGAATTATGCAAAATTTGTCTAGTTTTGACAATAACTTGATGTTTTGTCCGCCATGTCTCCTCTTCCTCCCCGCCACTGCCTCCTCTTGTTTCTCTTCCTCCTCTTCCTCCTCTCGTTTTGTTGTTTGGCTTTCCTTTTTATTCCTTTGTATCCCTCCTCCTCCCTCTTTCATCAGTCATTTTCAACTCAAGCCCCGCCTACGTTCATTGTGCGCGGAAGAAAACAAATAAATGATTAAATGAATATGTAATTTTTTTCCAGCTTCGTGCCCCCGCAGTCTCTTCAGCGCCCTTCAGTCTGCAACTATTTTGTTAAATGAGTTCCGTCGCTCTGTCTGTCCCCAACCTTCGCTCTGTCTGTCTATCATCGAAGTTAGGATCTGATATGAGAGTAATTAATGGATTTAAGTTAGCTAAGTCGCCGTAACACTAAGGTCATATGGTGCAGGGGATCAGGGACAGGACCATCACCAAGGCCACCGCCACTCGGAGGAATGCTCAAGAACGTGTACGAGTATCTAACAATATATATCATCATAACTACTGGCATTCCGGGACGGTATTTCCATACGTTTGGTCGTCTTATCACCAAACGGTAGTAGCAGTTACTGGAGGTTTCAAAGACGCTCTCATGATTGAAGTGATAGTTCAACAAGGATTTTGTGTCTTAATTTGGTTGTACTGAATGACATGGAGGTTTTCAAGGCTATTGTCATGATTGTATCTGTAATAGGCTGTAGTGAAACTCATAGGGGTTTACATGGGTGCTTTCATGATTGTGGTGATGGTTTAGCAAGGATCCTGTACATTTCATTTAATAGGCTGTACTGAAAGTCATAGGAATTTTCAAAGGTGCTTTCATGATTGCAGTGACAGATTAATGGGAGCTGTGTACATTTAACAGCCTGTGGTGAAAGCCATAGTAATTTTCAATGGATGTTTTTAATTAAGGTTGCAGTGACAGTTTAATAACAATGAGAAGTAAACTAAAACAACAAATGAGTATATCAAAACACCTCAAACGGCATCCACAAACACAAAGAAAATACATAAAGTAAAAAAAAAAGTTGCAGTTTTAGACAAATTTCTGTTACACGATGAAGATAAAAAAGAAAACAAAACAAAACAAAACAAAACAAAAAATACTCGAGAAATTAACAAAAAACAATCAGAATATTAAACAACTCAGATAGCATCCACACACAAACAAAACGAAAAAAAAGGCAAAAGTTACAGTTGCAACTCATTTTCTGTTACACGGTGCTAGTAAACAAGAAACAAAAAAAAGAAAACTATCAAAAAAGACAAATGAACATATTAAACAACTAAGACAGCATCCACACACAAACAAAACAAAATGAAAAAAAAAGTTTAAAAGTTAGAATGTCAATCCAGTTATTATTACTACACCGTGATAATAAACACGAAACAAAATGAAGAAAAAAAAACGAAAAACGAAAATAAACAACAAATTAACGTATCAGGCACCTCAAACGGCCCTCAAGAACAAAAATAAAGACAAAAAATTATAGTTTCACTCCAGTTTCTGTTACACTGTGATATTATACACAAACACACATACACACATACACAAAAAAAAGCCCTGCGGGTATGGGAGAGCGGGAGAGATGGTGAAATCAGTGCATGAATATAAATAAACACACATAAAATATATATACATCGACAAATATACCTGTTTTGTTAATG
>NC_087161.1:20428522-20436022 GCF_035594125.1 Scylla paramamosain
TCCCTTCCTCCATTTCCTTGTCCCATGTACTCTCCTTCCTCTGTTATGAGCTCCTTCCTCTTCATACTCCACAATACTGTTCCTTCCCTCTCCTTTCCTCCTCCGTCTTATATCAAGCCTCCCTCCCTGTCATCTTCCCCTCCCCATCCCTTTATCTGTCCAAGAGAAAAGGGACAAGGGAGTGATATCTCGCTCCTCTCCCCCCGCTCTCTTTCCATAGCATTCACTTTCCATTCCATTTATCGTCGTTTTTCACTTTCTCGTATAATTCCATTCTCATTCTCAGTCAATATCATTCTTCTATTTAGCAATCCCTAGGATCGTTCTTACACAATGTCACATTTCGTCCTCCTCTAACTTTCACCCAATCACGTTTGGGTTCTCTCTCACTCACGCTCTCACTCTAATTAGCACTCACTCCCACTCTCGCTCTCACTCTCATTCACACTCACAATTAATCTTTTACTTATTTTCACAATCTAACTCACCTTTGTTTGCCCCTTCACGCTAATTCATTCAAGCTTATTATCACTTATTTCTTCCTATCCACAGTCATTCTTATTCTATTAATCTCTCTCTCTCTCTCTCTCTCTCTCTCTCTCTCTCTCTCTCTCTCTCTCTCTCTCTCTCTCTCTCTCTCTCTCTCTCTCTCTCTCACACACACACGCAGAGCCGCAACCTCCGCGTTTCCTTGTCGCGAAGGTTGTTTGAAAATATGGTTGAGAATACTGATGTGGATCTTATGTTGGTTTTAAAATGCGGATTTTGAGTAATGCGAATAGTATTTTTTACTGTGGATGCTCCGAGGAGAAAGAGGCGGAGGCGGATATCCGATACAGCATATATGTGTATTAATAGGTATTTATGAATAAATATGAAGGAGTGACTCACACCAATAACAAAAGCAATCTTTACCTAACACATTCAATCTTACTTCACTTTTAGTTATTTTCTATACTTTTTTTTTTTCTAGTAGATGAAGTTTTTTTTTTTTTTCTGTAATGAGAATAGAAAGGAAAAGAGTGAAAAAAAGTTAATTGACAGCTTCCCTGCACGTCTTCCAGTGGCGAGGCGATGAGCATCGCTGGCCTGGAGGCGGTTGTGAACGTAACACTGAGCTGCCAACTATTTATTTATATACATAATTACACGTGAAAAGAAATTACCAATACATAGATATTTCAACAGTTACGTGTAGCCAAATGAAGGTGAACGTCTATATATAAATAAATATACCGGCAAGTAGTATCAGTTTCAAAGCGTCCATGTACAGACCCCTCCGCCGTGAAGGGGTCAAGAGAGGGAAAACAGAAGGAAACATCAAGGAAAATCAGTAAAGATGTGAAAAAAAGGAAAAGAAGAGGGAGAAAGACAACGAAAGGGAGAAAAAAAAGAGAAGCAGAGGTCAAGTTATTGGAAGCCTGGACACACACACACACACACACACACACACACACACACACACACACACACACACACACACACACACACACTTTCTCTCCAGAGATTAGATTGGCGTCTCCAACTCACATCAATCATCCTCTCTCTCTCTCTCTCTCTCTCTCTCCTCTCTCTCTCTCTCTCTCTCTCTCTCTCTCTCTCTCTCTCTCTCTCTCTTATCTTCACTTTTCTTCTCTTCTTTTCCCTTCTTTTCTTTTTATATTTATTTACATATATTTTTATGTATTTTATCTCTTCCTCTGTTCCTTTCCCCTTCTGATCGTCCCCTCGGGAGGTGCCTGCTGCCCCCTCATCTCTCTCTCTCTCTCTCTCTCTCTCTCTCTCTCTCTCTCTCTCTCTCCTCTCTCTCTCTCTCCTCTCTCTCTCTCTCTCTCTCTCTTCCCACTTCACTCAAAAATCATGGGCGAAATTCCCTTGTTGGAATGCCAGTGATCCCTCGCAGGGAGGAGGAGGAGGAGGAGAAGAGTGGGAGGGAGGATGAGAGTGAAGGAGGAAGGGAGGTAGGAAGGAAGGAAGGAGGAAGGGAGGGAGGAATGCGAAAGTAGGAAGAGCAGTTTGGGAGAAAAGAGAGGATGAGAAAGGGAGGAGGGAGAGAAGTGAAGAGAGGATAAAGAAGAAAGGACAGGGTATACTACTACTACTACTACTACTACTACTACTACTACTACTGCTACTTCTACTACTACTTCTACTACTACTACTACTACTTCTACTACTACTACTACTACTACTACTACTACCACCACCACCACCTCCACAACCAAATAGGGAGGAGGAGGTTAGGAGGCAGGGAGGTAGGGAGGAAGCAGGGAGGAAGGGTAAGGAGGCAGGGAGGAAGGGTGAAGAAACAGAAAGGAAGGGTAAGCAGGCAGGGAGGAAGGGGAGGAATGGCAGGAAAGGAAAGAGGCAAAGAGGAAAGATGAGGAGACAAGGAGGAAGGGGTGGAGAGACAGGGAGGAAGCAGGGAGGCAGGGAGGAAGGGTAAGGGGGGGAGGGAGGAAGGGCTAGGATGGTTTGTGAGGTGAAGTTAATAATTGCATCCCTGCGTAACACCGTAACACCCTCCCGTCACATAAACTGGCGCGCGGTCTTTACTGCACTTTACTGGGACGGCATGAGAATACTTACATACACACATACACGCACACTTTCGCAGATACATACATACATTGCCAACTTGTGCATTATTATACGGCCTCACACACACACACACACACACACACACACACGTAGTTACATACATACATACATACATACACATACATACATACATATCACGCTTTCCTGACACTGGCACTGAGTCTGGCACTTCATCGCCGTCCTTGTCTCAGTGCCATACTTAATGACCGCCCCCGCCTCACCCCGCCCCGTCCCGCCCCGCCGTCGTTAAGCAACAGTTGTACCCATTACGGGGCTGTGGCATAAATCCTTCCCCCCCTCCCCCACCACCATCACCACCACCGCCACCGCCACCACCGCCACCGCCACGTGCCCAAGGGAAGCGCAAGGGAGAGGATGTGAGATGAAGAAGAGAAAAGATAATGCGTTGTTTTGGTATATATACGTACTGTGGTGGTGGTGGTGGTGGTGGTGGTGGTTGATACTTCATTCATGTCAGTACACGAAAAATAGTGGTGGTGGTGGTAGTAGTAGTAGTAGTAGTAGTAGTAGTAGTAGTAGTAGTAGTAGTAGTAGTAGTAGTAGTTGTTGTTGTTGTTGTTGTTGTTGTTGTTGTTGTTGTTGTTGTTGTTGTTGTTGTTGTTGTTGTTGTTGTTGTTGTTGTTGTTGTTGTTGTTGTTGTTGTTGTTGTTGTTGCTGCTGCTGCTGTTGTTGTTGTTGTTGTTGCTGTTGTTGCAGTAAGTAGTAGTAGAACAAGAACAAGAACAAGAAAAAACAAGAACAAGAACAAGAACAAGAAAGACGATAACAAGAATAAGAATAAGAACAAGAATAAGAAGAACAAGAACAAGAACAAGATGAACATGAAAAAACGTGAAGAACGAAACCAAGAACAATAAGGGCAAGAACAAGAAAACGAGAGATAAAAATAAGAAGAACAAGAACAAGAAGAACCAGAACAAGAACAAGAAAAGAAGAAGAAGAAGAAAAGAACAAGAAGAAAAAGAACAAGAACAAGAAGAACAAGGAAAGAACAAGAAGAACAAGAACAAGAAAAGAACAAGAAGAACAAGAACAAGAAAAACAAGAACAAGAAAAAACAAGAACAAAAAAAAAGAAAAAACAAGAAGAAGAAGAACAAATAGAAAGAAGAATGAATAAATAAATAAACAAATAGCAGAAGCAGTAGCAGCAGCCGTAGTAGTAGTAGTAGTAGTAGTAGTAGTAGTAGTAGTAGTAGTAGTAGTAGACAGTAGTAGCAGTACTTGGGTTATGAATATTGACTGATGACGCAATAACGAGGCCACGCGGCGCCAGGAAGGAGCGGCAGGTGTGGCAGTTATAAAATTAGACGCAGAAGCACAGGTAGAGGAGGGGGTCACCGGAGCAGGAATAGTGGCGACAGAGACAGTGGTAGTAGTAGTAATAGCAGTAGTAGTAGTAGTAGTAGTAGTAGTAGTAGTAGTAGTGTAGTAGTAGTAGTAGTAATAGTAGATGCAATACAACAACAACAACAACAACAACAACAACAACAAGGAAAAGGAGGAGGAGGAGGACTAGGGGGAGGAGGAGGAGGAGGAGGAAGAACAAGAACAAGAACAATAAGAACAAAAGGAACAAGAACAAAAAGCAAGAAGAAGAATAATAACAAGAACAAGAAGAACAAGAACAAGAACAGGAAGATGTAGAAGTAGTAGTAGTAGTAGTAGTAGTAGTAGCAGTAGCAGTAGTAGTAGCAGTAGTAGTAATAGTAGTAGCAGTACCAGCAGCAGTGACAGTGGAGGCAGCAGGGAGAGGCAGTAAGTAGCGCTGGTGGTGTTGATGATGGTGATGATGGTGGCAGCGATGATGGTGGTGATGATGGTGGTGGCAAGGACATTTTCAACCCACAACCAAATTCTTAATGATCACGTCACGCCCTCTAATGACCTGCCAGACATAATTACCCGATAATCACCGCTTTCCTCCACCCCTCCATCTCTCCTTCCCTCCATCCCTCCTTCAGCCCTCTTTCACCCTCCATCCTCCTCCTCCTCTCCAAATTATTACGCTAAGGGAGGGAAGGAAGAAATGGAGGAGGAGGAGGAGGAAGAGAAGGAGGAGGAGGTAATTATCGCCCCGTTAGGACAGGTCACAGGTATTTATGGGATGAAGGAAGAAAGAGAAGTAGGGAGAGGAGAGAGGAGGAGGAGGAGGAGGAGGAGGAGGAGGAGGAGGAGGAGGAGGAGGAGGAGGAGGAGGAGGGAGAGGGAAAGAAGGAGAAAAGACTAATGGAATACAGGAAGAACGAAAATGAGAGGCTGTGGGAGGAGAAGGGGGGAGGTGGGGGAAGAAGGAAGGAAGGAAGGAGGAGGAGGAGGAGGAGGAGAAGGAGGAGGAGGAGGAGGAGGAGGAGGAGGAGGAGGAGGAGGAGGAGGAGAAAGAGGAAGAGGAGAATTTTTTTTTTTAACTGACGGGGGAAACTTCTTAATTAATTCGGATTTTTGTTTACCTCGCTATCTTTTCTCTCTAATATTCTCGACTTTTCTTTGGAGTAAGCGAAACTGAAGGCTTTTATTTATTTACCTATTTACCTCCGACCCTTTCCTCCCTTCCCCCCCCCTCTCTCTCTCTCTCTCTCTCTCTCTCTCTCTCTCTCTCTCCTCTCTCTCTCTCTCTCTCTCTCTCTCTCTCTCTCTCTCTCTCTCTCCTCTACAAGGAGGGAAAGGAAATTATGACGATATGGATTGCAGTGTTTGTATTCAGATCAGGAGAGAGAGAGAGAGAGAGAGAGAGAGAGAGAGAGAGAGAGAGAGAGAGAGAGAGAGAGAGAGAGAGAGAGAGAGAGGTGGGAAGAAGGGAAGGGGGATGAGAGAAGGAAGGAAAGGCGACGTGATATATGTAAAGAAGGACACGTGGCAAAGGCTTGGCCTCACGAGTGACAGTGACACTTGTACAGTAAATATAAGATCTTAACTTAGACAGTTGGGTGGGTTTTTGGATATGGGGTACTCAAAAAATCTCCTTTAACCTGTACAGTCCCCAGCATGAAAAAATGGTGCATTATGTATTAATAAGAAAATAAAAAAAAACGAGGGAAGGAGAGAAGGAGAGAAGGAAGCAAGTTGTTGAAGGAAGACGTGAGGAAACAGTTCCTCCAGCTGCATCCTGCTCTCTCTCTCTCTCTCTCTCTCTCTCTCTCTCTCTCTCTCCTCTCTCTCTCTCTCTCTCTCTCTCTCTCTCTCTCTCTCTCTCTCTTAGTTGTCTTTGTTTACTTCCTTGGCCTCTCATCTTTAAATGTTTGCCACTTCGTTCAAGTGTGTGTGTGGTGTGTGTGTGTGTGTGTGTGTGTGTGTGTGTGTGTGTGTGTGTGTGTGTGTGTGTGTATGTGTGTACATTTATTTGTGAAAGAAAAAGGAAAACTGAAAGAAGCAACGTGGATGATGATGATGATGATGATAATGATAATGATGATGATGATGATGATGATGATGACTACGACGACGATATCAGTTGGAATGAAGATAGGAAAAGAACCACAAGTATAGTGATGGTGGTGATGTATCGTTATTCTTATTTATCATATTTATTATTCTTTTACCATAACCTTTATCATCATCATCATCATCATCATCAGTATCGGTGACCATTATTATCGGAAATGTGGAGAAAAGATGAGTACCTTTTTTTTTTCTGTATAACTCATCACTGAGTTCTTCAGCGGACCTTTTTTTTTTTTTTAACCTACCTGTCCTATTCTTTTACACCACCACCACCACCACCACCACCACCATCATCACCACCATCATTCCCACGGGTTATCACTATCGGAAAACTGGTAATAAAAAGATATATTTTTTTTCTGTATGACTCATCACTTGCACCTTTAACGGAACTTTTTTACTCTTTCCTTTTAAGCGCCCTTACCAAAACTCTCGTGCATAAAAAAAAACATAATAACAAGAAAAATAATAGGAAAGAAAGGGAAAAGAAACAAAAGAAAGCAAAAAGAGGAAAAAGACAAGGAAAAATGAGAAAAAAAAAAGAAAAAAGAAAAAAGGAAAAAGTATCACCATTACCTCCGTCACCACCATCGCCACCAGCATAATGAGGCGGGAGGAGCAGGAGGAGGTGCCCTGATGGGTTGGTGCTGTGGTGGTGCTTCCCTCTCTAAGCCATCCATCATCCCTATCAATACAGCCTCGACAGTTGGCCGGTATCAGTATCCTCTATCGGGAACCGTACGAATAACTACTACTACAACTATTATTACTACTACTACTACTACTACTATTACTACTACTACTACTACTACTACTACTTTTTTATCCAATATGTGTGTTTGTGTGTATGTGTGTGTATGTGTATATGTGTGTGTGTGTGTGTGTGTGTGTGTGTGTGTGGGCATGTCTATTTATTTCAAATCTCTCCTTCCCTTTCTTCTCTTCCCCCCTCACTCACACCTCCCTTATCTTTATCTCTCTCTCTCTCTCTCTCTCTCTCTCTCTCTCTCTCTCTCTCTCTCTCTCTCTCTCTCTCTGTCCATAACTTCCTTTCCCTCTCTCATATATTTCTATTCTCCTCCTTATCTTTCTTCTCTCCCCTATCGATCTATCCTTACCTATCCCTCTTGCCTTTCCCCTTCTCTCCTTCACCTTCCCTTCCCTCTCTTCCCCTGTCCCCGTCTCCCCATTCCCTGTCTCCTCCTTGGAATATAAAGTCGTCAGTGCTCAGGGGGTAAAAATATACAACTGAAATATCTGTTCCAACACGCAATTACGGTGCCAATAGCCTTGAGGAATGGCTATTGGTCTGCCCGAGCGTAAGGCGGCGGGTGGGTGGTGGTGAAAAGTGGTGGTGGTGGTGGTGGTGGTGGTTGTGTTTTTGGGTAGTGGTGGTGAAGTGTGGCGGTATTGTGGTGGTGAGTGAGGGTGGCACACT
>NC_087161.1:20441022-20458522 GCF_035594125.1 Scylla paramamosain
CTAGTCAGACTCTTTCAACTCTGTCTATCAATATCTACCTTTCCTTCTTGTTGGAAGTTTGCCTACATTCAGCCTGTTCCTATAAAGGGTGACCGCTCTAATCCCTCAAACTACCGTCCTATTGCTTTAATTTCCTGCCTATCTAATGTTTTTTAATCTATCCTTAACAGGAAGATTCTTAAACATCTATCATTTCACAACCTTCTACTGATCGCCAGTATGGGTTCCTTCAAGGTCGCTCTACTGGCTTTTCTTACTGATTCTTGGTCATCCTCTTTTAGAGATTTTGGTGAAACTTTTGTTGTTGCCTTGGATATATCAAAAGCTTTTGATAGAGTCTGACACAAAGCTTTGATCTCCATACTACCCTTCTATGGCTTCTATCATTCTCTCTGTAATTTCATCTCAAGTTTTTTTTTTTTTCTGACCGTTCTATTGCTGCTGTAATAGACTGTTCTTCTCCGAAATCTATTAACAATGGTGTTCCTCAGAGTTCTGTCCTGTCACCCACTCTCTTCTTATTATTCATCAGTGATCTTCTAAACCAAACTTCTTGTCATATCCACTCGTAGGCTGATGATACTCCCTGCTGATGATACCACGTCTTTTCATACATGTCCAACACTTCAGGAAGTAAGCACTTCACGCATGGAAGCCACAGAACGCCTGAATTCTTATCTTTCTAAAATTTCTGATTGGGGCAGAGCAAACTTGGTATTGTTCAATGCCTCAAAAACTCAATTCCTCCATCTATCAACTTGACACAACCTTCCAGATAACTATCCCCTCTTCTTCAATGACACTCAACTGCCCCCCTCTTCTACACTAAACATCCTCTGTCTATCCTTTACTTATAATCTAAACTGTAAACTTCACATCTTATCTAAAACAGCTTCTATGAAGTCAGGCGTTCTGAGACGTCTCCGCCAGTTTTTCGCAACCCACCCCCGGCTGTTAACTCTGTACAAGGGCCTTATCCGTTCATGTATTGAGTATGCTTCACATGTCTGGGGGGGGTTCCAATCATACCGCTCTTCTAGACAGGGTGGAATCAAAAGTTTTTCGTCTTATCAACTCCTCTCCTCTAACTGACTGCCTTCAGCCTCTCTCTCATCGCCGCAGTGTTGCACATCTAGCTGTCTTCTACCGCTATTTTCATGCTAACTGCTCTTCTGATCTTGCTAACTGCATGCCTCCCATCCTTCCGCGGCCTCACTGCACAAGACTTTCTTCATTCTCTCACCCCTATTCTGTCCACCTCTCTAATGCAAAAGTTAACCAGTATTTTCAATCATTCATCCCTTTTCTCTGGTAAACTCTGGAACTCCCTGCGTGTTTCTTCCTATGACTTGAATTCCTTCAAGAGGGAGGTTTCAAGACACTTATCCTGCAATTTTTTACTACTGCTTTGGACCCTTTTCTGGGACTGACATCTTAATGGGCTTTTTTTTTTTTTTATTAAATTTTTAGTTGCCCTTGGCCAGTGTCCCTCCTACATAAAAAAAAAAAAAAAAAAAATCTCATCCCCTCCTCAAATTTCCTCTCCTCCACTGTTAACTGGTTGCTCAAAAATAAAGTTCCCTCCATCCCTCCCTCTGCCTTTTCTTACATCCTTCCCTCCCTCACTTTCCCCCACTCCTTTCTTCCTCCCCTCCCCTTTTCCTTCCCCTACTTCCTTCCCTTCTTCCCCTACATCTTTCCCCTTCTTTCCTCCTTCCGTCCCTCTCTTCTTTCCCTCATGTCCCATTTTCCTTCCCTTCTTCCCCTTCTTCCCTTCTTCGTTCCCTCCCGCCCCTACATCTATCCTTCCCCTTCTTCCCTGTCTCATTGCCCCTCTTCCTTCCTCCATTCCTCCCGTCCCTCCCTTCTTCCCTCCCTCCTTTCCTCCCCCCTTTCCCTACATCTTTCCCTATATCCCCTCCTTCCTTCCCTCCCTTCTCTCCCTCCCTCCACTTCTTTCCTCACTTCATCCCTTCCGTCCCTCCCTCCACTTCTTTCCTCACTTCATCCCTCCCGTCCCTCCCTCCATTTCTTTCCTCCTCCCTGCCTCCCCCCATAAGCCGCTTCTTTCACGTCAACATGCTTTATCTGGCACTTCACACTTTTACAGCCTCCACATCTTTCTCGAAGCCATTAACCCGCCTCTAAATTAACACCAAATGCAGTAAATCCCTGCGCCAAACGTTCCCCCGTGACGTTTACAGCACAACGCAGCGACGGGGGCGATCCGTGCAGCCATATCGGAGGCTCGCGGGCCCCGGCAGAAGGGAGGAGAGGGAGAGGTGGTTGCCTTTACTCTACACACACACACACACACACACACACACACACACACACACACACACACTTGAATCCGTAGTACTTGTCAGTCTGTCATTGGTAAAATTATGGTGTTACTTTTGATGAATTTATATCCTTCTCTCCTTTTTTACTTTGATTTTGAAAAGGGGGATTAATAAATATATAAGTAGTAGGTAGGCAGGTACATAGATGGATAGACACTAGATGATAGATAGATAGATAGATGGATAGAAAGATGGATTTTTTTTCTCTCTGAAGCAATTTGGACGGTTTTCCTTTCAGGATTTATACATATATATATATATATATATTTTTTTTTTATCCGGAATTCGCGAGAAATATAGATAGATTTTCATTTTATTTATCATTTCAGTATTCACTTATCCTTTTTTATTTCTGAGTTTTATTAATTTTTCATTCATTTTATCGGCTTGCTCATTTATTTCTATTTATATTTATATTTAGTTATTTATTCTATGTATTTATCTATTTATTAATTTTACATTTTATTCATCTTATTTATTATTTATTCTTTTTTTTTTTGGGGGGGGGATGGGAGGGGCGATAGAGGGCGGTGAGTGGTTTACACGTTTCGTTCCTCAATCTTAATTAATACATCGTGCTGTTTACATCCTTCGACAGTGATGCGAAGCGACAGTCACTGCTTTCCTCGCGTGTTCTGCCATGCCAGTGGTCGTGTATGGCGCAGGGGAGCAGGCGGGTCGTGTGCAGGAAGCGAGGGTCTATGTTAGTTCCTGTACATTAGCAAGCGCGATGGAGTGAAGTGGGTACCTAAATTACTCATGGTCACTTTTTTCCCCTCTTGGTAATCACTTCATTCCTCAGATGTACTTTTGTGTTGCCCCCTGGTGTTGTGATGTGTGGTGTGGTGTGGTGTGGTGTGTGGTGTGGTGTGGTGCTGTGTAGTGTGGTGTGTAGTGTAGTGTGATTTGGTGTGAGGTGTGGTGTAGTGTGGTGTGGTGCGGTGTGGCTTATTGTTTTACTGCGCCGTGCCATATGGCGTGGAGTGGCGTGGTGTGGTGTGATGCTGTGTGGCGTGACATGGCGTAGTGTGGTGTGGCGTGGTGTGGCCTGGGTTGGTGCACATTATTAAAGGAGAGGTGGGGATGAAACGAAGCAGAAGTCGTAATGTTTGGTTTAGATCACTTAACTAGATCCATGGTGTGTGTGTGTCTGTGTGTGTGTGATACGAGAGGGCAAGTACACTACATCTGGCGGGGGTAAAATATGCCAAAGTAAGTCATGCGGGAAACAAGGCGAAGGAGTTTCCTTTCTTGCTTGTTTTTACGAGTAGTTTTTTTTTTCTTGTCCTTAATTGCTTTTCTTGTAGTTCATCCGTTCTACACCCTCTCTCTCTCTCTCTCTCTCTCTCTCTCTCTCTCTCTCTCTCTCTCTCTCTCTCTCTCTCTCTCTCTCTCTCTCTCTCTCTCTCTCATTATATTGTTTTCCTTGGATTCCTCGTCCCTCACCCAGCGTCCTCACCGGGACTTGCTGGGATCACCACCTTACCTCCACTAGTTCCTTTGTTTCGGGTTCTTAGATCAAAAGGACCCTGATTTGTTGTCCCCACGCACCCCAGACGCCATATACGGAGGTGTGTGTGTGTGTGTGTGTGTGTGTGTGTGTGTGTGTGTGTGTGTGTGTGTGTGTGTGGGTGTGTGCGTGTGTGTGTGCGTGTGCGTGTGCGTGTGTGTGTGTGTGTGTGTGTGCGCGCGCGCTGAGAGGAGATAAATGTGTCAATTATTCCCGGCTTTAATGGCTTTAGGGGCGGCGAATAAGGTACAGCACGTCTTTCACCCACTCCCGCAACGAGAACAGCAACAGCAGCAACAGCAACAGCAACAACAACAACAACAACAATAACAGCAACAACAACATCAGCACCACCACCACCACCACCACCACTAGTAACAACAACAACAACAACAACAACAGCAACATCAACAGCAACAACAACAACAACAGCACCACCACCACCACCACCACCAGTAACAACAACAACAACAACAACAACAATGATTTATCGAGGAAATTCAAAACGCTACTACAGAAAAATCATGCGACGTTGCAATAACCACAACAACAAAAGCAACCGCCACTGACACCTCCACACCGCCATCACCACCACTACACCACCAGCACCACTACCACACCGCAACCACCACCATCATAACGCTACCACCCACCACACCGTCACCACCACTACTACCACCACACTACCGCCACCACCACCACCACTACCACCACCACCATCACTACACCGCTACCACCACCACCACCACTGCCACCAGCACTACCTGCAAAATTCCTCCCCATTCATTATCTTTGAGCGATAAAATGGCCTCCTGTTACAAGATTAATGTGTGTAATTGCTGAAACTTGAAGCAAAAAATATTAACCCCATAAATAACTAAATAGACGTATGGGAACTCCATACCTATAAAGTATTAAGCAGGAAGGGGAGGAAAAAAGAAGAAAAAAAAACTTCAAACATTTTTCACTCCACTCACTTCTCTCTACCCGCGGCGTAAATTTTGGGTGAAAATAATAAAACCAATTTCCGCATCCTCATGCTGAAATACGACAGGTTCCTGAACGAATTTTCGCGTCGGAATTTGAGTGAGGCAAAATTCAAACGGCGCAAAACGAATGGCTGTCGTCACCACGTTACCTGATGTCAGCATTCTCACGCCGTGCCTCCGCCGCCTCCGCCGAGCCGATAGAAGTGTACCAAGCGGGGGATGTGCACCAGATGAATAACTTCCCTGCGCGTCTGAATTACACTATTTTTCAGCGGCACAAAGGGAGGGAGGAGCAGCCGGCGGCGGGAGTTACGAGGACATGGTGAACGTGAAGTGAAACTGTGCAGGCAAGGGCGGTGGCAGTCAGCGGCCATCCAGCGGCGGTCACTGCAGAAAGGACTGCAGGCAGTGTTTGGAGGTGGCTTTGATTGCTGTATGTTAATGGCATGAATAGGAGAGGTAGAGGTGATGGCAGCTGTGATAGGTGGGTGGTAGTAATGGTGTCTATACGCAGTAATGATAGTGGTAAATATACGTAGTGCACATATCAATGAATGACTTAATAATTTTCAGGTCCATCCGACATCAACTGCACATGCATATGACAATCTGTGTATGAGTCTGTTGTTAAAAGACCAAGTTACTTATATATAGAATATGATGCAATCAAAGGTTTCAGTCTCTACAATTCTTCTCCTTTTAGTTACTCCCTCGCTTCTCAATGACTTTAACTCATTCGATCTCCACATCACTGTTTTCATCCTTGAATTGGAACATTACTCCCATCACCCGATCTGTTAACTGTGCATCTCTTCCCTCGTCGCCCTACCCCGCCTTCCCTCAGCACACAAGACTTACCACACAGCCTCCCGCTCATTCCGTCCATCACTCAAAAAGTCACGGGTAACGATCAGTGCATTCCTGCTCTGGTAAACTGTGGAGCAAACTGCCTGTCTTTCCCAAGTTCCTTTCTGGATAAAACCTTAGAGGCGACACTTTGCATCTAGTAGTTCACACTGGCTGAGTTTTCACACGTCTCCTTCTGTACAGAGAACATGGCAAGCTCTAACCTCACTTTGATAATTCTTGGGTATGAAAAAAGTATTCTATCACGTCCCTGTTATTACTGCTATCATCTTTTTCATCAATGAGATTGTGGTACGTTGGGTATAAAGTTAATTCCCTTTTTCACTTATGATTTTTTTTTTTTTTTCCGCAGTTCCTTGCTTAACATCCGTACCCCCGGCGGGAGGTTCATGAGCTGCCGCCTTCCGGTGTGGTGGTGGTGGTGGTGGTGGTGATGGTGGTGGTGGTGGAAAATCACCATCAATATCGGTGAAGACGTTGCTTGTTGCGCCAAAATGACCTGCACTTATGAGTTACGTTCAGACCAAACTCGTTGTCTTCAGCCTCTGTCTTCCCCTGTGGCCGAGTCCTCGTTAACTTTAGCAAGTAATTGTGTCAGGAAACACTGTGTGACGTTACATCTCGTCTTGAAGGAAAGAGAAAAAAATAGACGAACGAAATTGTCAGAATGGTCTCATTAAACCTCGGGAAGGCACGAGATTGTATGGCAGATGCGAAGACTTCAACCCAGCTTTCTTTTCCCACCACAAACATTTGCCTGCGTGTGTTGTGTGCGAGCTAAGAGCGACCTGATGCACGACGGGATTAACCTTGGCGGTGATGTGGCGTTAAGGAGGGAGGGAGGGAACACTATATGAGAGAGAGAGAGAGAGAGAGAGAGAGAGAGAGAGAGAGAGAGAGAGAGACATAGGTATGGTCAGTCACACATCATTTGGTCCGCTCGCTCGAGCCAATCGACCTTTAATCTCGTAACACAGTATTTATTCAACACTCAGTGGTGTGTGTGTGTGTGTGTGTGTGTGTGCGTGTGTGTGTCCCCGGCCCAACGCTGCGAGACACACTGGAGGCATTGCAGCTGGTGCCAACACCCCCCCCCCCCACACACACACACACACACACACACACACACACACACTGCGACAACACAATGCCGCCTCATCCGCGTGCACCTTAATAGAGCAATTATGTAAATGCGTGCTTGCTACAGGATGGGATTCAGCTGTTGCACTGTATTCAATTAGTCTCCGCATGCATTACTAAGGCCGGTCTGGTAATGTACCCTTCGGCTGCCTTGTATAATCTTGCCCTAGACCGCTCCGCCACGCCGACTTTGCACCTGGCCTGTCTGTCACGCTGGGAGCGGCGCCTGGCTGATGGCCGCTGAAGGGACGGCGCTTCACGGTCACGTTGTGAGACAGAAAGCAATGAGTCACGGAGGACAGTAAAAAGAAACAAAAACTTAATGATAATGTTTTGATAAGATAATACGTCTGATAATGACCAACTCTAGTGATTGAGTGGCAGTGATGTTCAGACTCATAACGAGGGTTCCTTAATTCTTACGTTGCTCTAGTTACGGTTACATAATCGCAGGTGTCTGTCCTACTGTGTCAGCCGTTCAGTTTTCCCATCCCCTTGTCCTGAGCGCGGCGAGCCATTCAGGGAGAGGAAGCAATGATGGACGACGGTAAAAATTGCGAATTAACGATTATGTTCTGGTTAATTATGGTGATTGCGAGCGCGGCATTATTAGCCAGGTCTTTATCCAGTGGTGCAGCGGCCGCATTAATATCAATGACAGCCTAACATAATTACACTGCCTGGGAAATAACATTACGAGCAGCCGCTGGTGTAACAGTTAAAAGGTAAATACCTCATTACAAGTGTAGTCTTTGCCCAGCAGACCGCGCTGCGTCACACCCTCGGCTCAGGTAGGGTGGCGCCCTTACACTTACACAAGGGACACAGTGTCCCTTGTGGGACACTAGCAGAACCACGCCCGTCTGCCTCTTTCCGGAAGATCTTTTCTTCTTATCTTTTTTTGTTAAGTGAAATCATATACTTAGTCATATACGTCATTACCATCCCTCTCTCTCTCTCTCTCTCTCTCTCTCTCTCTCTCTCTCTCTCTCTCTCTGACCGGAAATAACCTGACAGCCTCGTCCTATATTCCCTCTCTAAAAGAACTAGTACTAATTGGAGCGGTAATGACGTGTGTTACAATGAATTCAATACAGCGAAAAATAATGAATGAAGTAATAATGTTAGCAGGAAATACCGTTTCGCTTGCCTGAATGAGACGAGCATCACTCTATATACATACAGGGACTGCCACGTGTAAGCCTGGTCGCTTCTTGCAGCTTCCCTTATTTCTTATGTTCTTATGTTCTATAACAAAACCGGAACAGCAGCAGCAGCAGCAGCAGCAGCAGAAACAACAGTCCAGCAGACTCGCCAAAAAATGCTGCTTACCTCCGTACATTTCCCACCCATCAATTCCCGTGCTATCAAAAGTTGCCTACAATGATTTTTTTTTTTCCGTGTGCGACAGTGTAGTAGTCAGAGAGAGGGCAGCGATATCACTTATAAGCAGAACATTAGCTTAAACTTAACAAATCACTGTGAGGTGACACACATACACACACACACACACACACACACACAGATGGCTTAGCACAACACACATTCCTTTCTCTCGTCAGCGTGGCAGCAAAACTCATCAGGATTATTCAAACAGACGCTGCCTTTTTATCGTACCTTGGCTGATCCATTATCCTTTGCGGGCCGCCTAGTGGGGAGCACAGCGCGGGGACGACAGTCACTGATCAGATGGGATCCTGCCACGCCATGTAAACAAACACTCGGACAGCGCTGGGCTTTAAAACAGTGGCAGTCTCCAACGTGTGTGTGTGTGTGTGTGTAGGGCAGCCGCTATATTGAAACACCCACACTCGGCACCTCCCCCATGCTAACTCTATTGGAACTCTATAAGTATTTTCCTTCCTCTGTCTTACTGTTGTTGTTTTTTTTCCTTTCTCTGCCTCGCTATTGTTTCTCTCTCCTCTCTGTCTCACTATTACCTCCTTTTTCCTTCATGTGCCTCGTTATTGTTTTTTTTTTTTCTTTCTCTGTCACGCTACTTTTTTTTTTGTTGCTGTTTTTCTTTCCCTGCCTCACTGTTGTTTCTACGCATACGTATTTATCATAACACATGGGATATATCGATAATACTTTTATGTACTAATGCTTGGATCGCATGGAATATATTTAGCCGAGAAAACAATACTCTTTTTTTCCTGTTGAAATATTTTGATAGTCATTTTCAAAATGCTTGAAGCTCAACTAGCTCAAAAATGACATCAAAAAATGTTAGTGGTTTTTCCACCACCAATTAACACATCCCTGGCTACACCTTCACACTCATCAGCCAAGCCCAACCACAATCTTCCAAAACACTCACAGCATCACTCGCACCCACCCACACCCATACAACATATTCTTAACAACATGCACATCCACAGCTATCCAGCATTCCCATAACATCGCATGCGCCCACCCACACCCACAAAACACCCGTATCCAAAAACACAGGCCCGCCCACAACCACCAACGCACTAGCTCAGCAGCTAAGACCCTGTAGCTTGCTTACAAACTCTTCCATCTTTGAAACTTTACTAATGACAAAATGGAGATGATGATGCCTTACTTACCGATGAAAGGTTATGTTATTTCCTCTTGGTGCGTTCTTACGTCTCCACAGTATACCTTCACCAGTTTCCCCAAGTGTCTATTCATCGACGAACAACTGACTGAGCTGTGCGCCTACCGTCCCAGCCTGGATTCGAAACTGAACCACTATAGATTCATACGAGGCTCGCTGGCCACTGCACCACGGAAGCACTTTGATGGAAAGTATTGGGACCAATGGAGAAGTGGGTGTGGACCATGGGTTCTTCAGAATGGTTGACCCAGCGAGCATCGTCGCCCTGGTGGCAGAGTAACGCACCGCTCACTAGGCTATTAAGAAGACATCCACTGTACCGATTTGAATAAAAAATGTATTTCCTTATAACATCATATACAACGTTACTCCTTATTCTTAATTATACAATATGTCATACAAACAACAGTATAAATATTATGTGTATATGCTACAGCTTGTGTATTTCAAGACGAAACCAACATTGACTTCCCTCTCATCACAGCCGAGCTTTCGTACCTATGAGTAATTTGTGAGTGTTCTGTAAGTTAACATTTTATCTAATACAATCTGTATCAAAATGATAAAAGAACAGTTATCAAAAACACTAAAAGACAGGATCGACACAACATTGTATGAGGACATTATTTGCACTTTGTTGAGCAAGACTATACTGGCCGACTGAGATGCCAGACAAAATTATCGTTGGTCTCTCTCTCTCTCTCTCTCTCTCTCTCTCTCTCTCTCTCTCTCTCTCTCTCTCTCTCTCTCTCTCTCTCTCTCTCTCTCTCTCACAAAGTACTTCATCTATATATATATACAAGTGTCTCTGTAACCCGCCCCCATGTCTCCACACATCGCTCACGAGGGAGCGGCAGTCTCCTCACAAGAAGTCCCCTACTGGCTGCGGGTTGTCACACCCTGGCGCGTCTGAACTCGGACTCTGGGGGTTCTTCATGACTCCGGACTCAATTTGGTGCTTGCCCGAGTCGCCCTTGGTCATGTCGGTGACGATGATGGAGTTGATATCGTCGGATTGTGTCTGGTAGTGGGTCGCCGCTCCGGGCTTGTAGGTGGGCATCTCCTCCCCCCTGACCCAGCAGTAGAACCTGAGGCAAGTCCTGTTGACAGATGACACGGGCACGTTGGCGGGGGGACTCGAACCCTGCACGGTGGGAAGGTAGACATAGGATTAGTTACTGAGTGTATGTGGAAAGATTGCTGTTACTACTACTACTGCTGCTGCTGCTGCTGCTGCTACAGCTGTTACTATTATTGCTATTATTGCCACTACCACTGCTGCTGCGACTACTACTACTACAACTACTACTACTACTATTACTAATACCAATACTACTACTACCAAAACTACTGCTTTATAATTACTATTACCACGACCACCATCAGTTAAGCAAGCAAACACTTCAACAACCCCGCAGATACGCGCCACCCTGGATCACCGCCTCCCACCCACCCACCTTACACACTCTATACCCACTCCCTCTACCTGTCCACTCCTTTCCCTATAGCCAGCCCAGACTCCCTATCCCAATCCGTCTCCGTGCCTTCCTCTCCCTCGTGCCAGAACTCACCAAAGATGCAGGAGAACAAGGTGGACAAGACGACTGTGGCGAGGGTGCCGATCGCTCCGTACAGGCAATAGGAGAGTCTGTACAGCGGGAACACCTCGTCATCCCTGCAGGTGGAGAGGGAAGACTAGCATGAGAGATGATAACCAGTGTATCTACCAGAGCTTGTAGCGTCGAGGGGCAGGCTGATTGGTTGGTTCAAGCCACTTTCGCATTTCTGGATAGTTTGTTTTTTGTGTAATGGTTGTTTGGGGAGGAAGAAATGTTGATGGGCACTGTATGATGTATGTTGATGCATGGCACTCCTTCTCATGTGTCATCATATAGACAATGTATCCTATTGGACTTCACTTGAGAAACAAAACGCCTTTTTCCTTGACACTTAGTAAATTATTGCGCCCCAACCGCACACACACACGCTTAAGATATCATTTATTCTGAATCAGAAAATAATCCCTGAGAGAAGTTGTGCCACAATAATGCTTTCCAGAGAACGAGAAGGCACGCCTAAGGAAAGGAAAAGAGCGGTAATGTGAGGGAAGAAGAAAGTATAGAATATTCTGGTGCGTGTGAATGATGCGCCTTAAGGCCTCGCTAAAAGCCGGGAGAAACAAGAAGCGTGCATCTGACTTCACCTGTTGAGTGAGAGATGGCCTCTGAAAACCGGTTATATTTGGAGCTTCAGGTGGAAATGGAAAAGATAAGTGAACAAAGACAAGCAAATGTGTGCAAGGTGGAAAGTTTTTAAAGGAATGTTCTTCCTGACGGCTGTGTGTCAGCCTCGCGGGGCGGGACGCGGCGGTGCGCCTCGCCTCCACCAAGAACTTATTATTATAATATTATTTACCGTAATTAATTGCAACATTCTGCGTTTTGTAATTGCTTTTGTGACTGAATATTGGATAACAGATAATGGTTGTAATCACTATTGTAATCTGCTGTTCAAGTTTAATTTATCTCCAATTACGTCGTGAAACTATGACATTGATGCATGAAATATGAAAAATTATTTAAGTATCCATAAAACCACATCTAGTGTACGCCAGCAAGCCGCCATTATTCGCTTCACAACACGTTCGTCCAGGCGAGAGGCGATGTGCACACTCAGCCAGGCGGGGCGAGTCTGACACGAGGGTTTGTTTGATGCTCTGAAACCCCACCCAAAACATTTAATGCAATTAAAATCAATTTGCAGTTAGCAAATATCTCGGGACATGTAATTCTAATGATATCTGCAATTCAAATTAGAGATAAATATTTGAATCTGAAGTTGTAATTGACGTTAAAGGTTGCGATGAATGCAAGCCTAGAGTGCAACCCCTTGAATCTGTGGGTTAACACAACGCAGGACTAATTAGAAAAGGCTTAGCGGAAAACATCAACTATGAACATGTAAATAAACTGCTACCTGTATTATATGAACTACCAAGAGCAGGAAGTTACATGTATATGGACTGCCTGGAGTGGGCGCATCTTGCGTGGAGGCAATGGGTACGGAATAAGTGTGTCAATGGTTTACAAAGATAGGGACGTCACGAGTTGACACAGTTGCTGCTGCGCGGATGGTTCAGGCCAGAGTAATGAGGTGGAAATTTTTGTACGGCACCGAGTACATGTAATAAAGATCGCATGCCAAGTGTGAGCGAGCGCCGGGAACTTTGTACAAGTATGAATCCTAACAGGGAGATGCAGTGTTGTGATCAAGCTGGTGGAAGGAATAATACATGGTGGTGAGACTGACAGGAAAGACTGAGAACGAAGGGCAGACGTGCATGATAGAATGGTACAGAATAACATGATAAAATGCAATGAAATATAAAACTGGGGCCAGTAAAGAACAGTCTCAAACCTTACTCAGGAAATACGGTGGTGGAGGAGACGAGGGTGGTGGTGGTGACATCTGTGGTGGTGGAGGCAATAGTGGTGGAGTTGGTGAAGCAGCCGTCCACGGAGAGGGGCAGCTTGGTGGGGCCTGGGGCGTACAGGAAGCTGCCCATCACCACCCACATGTTGAAGGCGAGGGCGATGAGGCTGCCCAGGCACACACTCTGCAGGGCGAGGCGAGGAGGTGAGGAGGCGAGAAAGTAAACCAGTGACACATGGAACTCCTGAGAAAATGTTATGGGCGGGGAGTAGCCTAACACACACACACACACACACACACACACACACACACACACACACACACACACACACACACACACACACACACACACACACTCACACTCACACTCACACAGCTCACTGAAAGAACTAATGCATTTGTACCAGAAAAAGAAGTTACACTATCAAAGAAAAAAAAAAACGTGATTAAACAGTACTAAAAGGCAAGACACAATGAACATGACTTAATTCATTAAAAAAAAATACAATCAGATAAGAGCACTCTCCTCCCTCCACCCCAAACCTAGAGGAAAATTTGAAAAGGGAAAACGAAAAATTAACAAAAAAGATAAATAAATAAAAAGTACAACTACTCTTCATATACTGCAAGTGCAAATATTTCAAATGGCCCAGAGTAGAGGAAAAGGGGCTAAACAGAGAAGATGATTATTGAGAACTTGTATACCGTAACTTAGTGAACACAACTTGGTAAACACTCACACACACACACACACACACACACACACACACACACGTACCGTCTGCTTCACCCAGGGGCAGAGAATACCGGATAAGAAGATGCCACAGATGGGACCTGCAAGGGCTCCGCCGAGGGCATAGGTGACCTGCACGAGCCCGCCCATGGAGCCAGCCAGCACGCCCACGCCCACGGCTACCACGCCAGATACAGCCGCTGGGGAGAAAACCGTATAAAATGAGTGACGAAGACGAGAGAGAGAGAGAGAGAGAGAGAGAGAGAGAGAGAGAGAGAGAGAGAGAGAGAGAGAGAGAGAGAAACAAAAATCACGAAAGAAAAGAAGCGAGGGAGGCAAAAAACAAACACACCCTGACCTCACCGATCGAAAACTCTACAAATTCTCACCCTCGACATCTTGCTTTCTTCGCCAAAAACCGCATCATGACCCACGCACGGATTCCTTTCCCTTTTTCCCCCTTAATGAGCCTGTTAGCCGCGCGTCCCAGCCTTGACAAGAAGCCAGCAGCCGCCCGTGACACACACACACACACACACACACCACTTGTCGCCTCGCTTCACCAACAGCTTCCTTCCTGAATCATATCCAGTACGTGCAGCTGTTTCATTTCAAAAGAACTGGCATAGAGAAAGAGAGAGAGAGAGAGAGAGAGAGAGAGAGAGAGAGAGAGAGAGAGAGGGGGGGTGGAAGCGAAGGAGGGAAGAAAAGGAAGGTAGGAAAGAAGGGAAGAGAGGGAAGGGAAGGTAAGAAAGGAGGGCAGAAACGAAATAGGAAAGGAGGAAGTTTGGGGAGGGAAAATAGGAATGAAGGAAAGGAAAAATGGAAAGGGAGCGAAAGGAAGATGGGAAAGAAGGGAGATAAGGAAACTAGGAGTAAAGGAAGAGACATAAGGGAAATAGGAAAGGAGAGAAGAGAAAGGATGGAAGGAAAGAATGAAGGAAGGGAAAGGTAATAGGAAAGAAGGAAATGAGGCAAGAAAAATAAAAAAAGAAAGGAAAGGAAAGGAAAGGAAATAGAAAAGAAGAAAAGAATGAAAGGAAAAACAGGAAAGAAGGAAGGTAGGAAAAGGAAATAGACAAGAAGGATGGCAGGAACACATAATACAAAAAAGGAAGGTAGAAAAAAAGTATCAGGAAAGAAGGAACGAAGATAAGAGAAACACGAAAGAAGGAAGGAGAGAGAGAGAGAGAAAGGGAGAGAGAGAGAGAGGGAGAGGTAAGGAAGGAAAGGAGGAAGGGATATAATCAAACCATTCACAAATCTTCTCATCCTCCACTCGCAAACTACAGGCAAAAATCAATCATCCCTGTGAATTACTGAATACGTGATAATTTTTGTTACCGGGTTTGACTCTTCGCGGGGGACAGAATGTACGGCAAAATCAACCTTATACACAACTCCTTTCGACACACCAGTTGCAAAATCCTACCCAGTGGAGATGAACACTTGTATATAACCAATAACCGTGTAGTCACTTATCTTCTTTGCGTAACTTGACTCCTGCTATTACTTTGTCTGAATATAGAAAACGGAAAAGGGAGGGGAGGAGAGTTACGTAACCAGAGATGGAGGAGGAGGAGGAGGAGGAGGAGGATGTAAGGGAGAGACAACGAAGGAAGGAATGGGAAAGAGGCACGAATAGAGAAGAGGAGGCATTGAGAGAGAGAGAGAGAGAGAGAGAGAGAGAGAGAGAGAGAGAGAGAGAGAGAGAGAGAGAGAGAGAGAAAAGAGCACCAGGTGTACCTTCCGCGTCAGGAAAACAGTTCAGATGAGACGTCCGGGTAGATTTAATTAGTTTAAGAGGTGCAGAAGGAGTCAAGATTCGTCCCCCTGATAATTTCTCTTGATCCCGCTCATTTGGCAGTATCCTCACGTCTGGCGGGGCGAAGGAGAGGCGGGCAGCATGCGGGAAGTCGAGGAAGGGAATGGAAGGGAAGGGACAGAAAGGTAGGGTAAAGAAAGTGAAGAAAGAGGAAGGGAAGGAAAGGTAGGGAAAGAAAGGGAGGGTAAAGAAAGGGAATGGAGAGAAAGGAAAGGGAAGGAAAATAAAGGTGAAGAAGGAAGGAAAAAGGAAGGAAAGGGAAGGGAAGGGAAGAGGAAGGAAGAGAAGGAAAGGAAAAGGAAATGAAGGTAAAGAAGGGAAGGGAAGGGAAAGGAAAGGAAAACAAGAGGAAAAGTATGGTAAAGGAAGGGAAAGGAAGGGAAGGGACGAGAAGGGAAGATAAAAGAAAGAAAGGAAAGGGACGGTAAAGAAAGGGAGGGGAAGATAAGGGGAGTAGCTTAGAGGTTCATGGAGGAAGTATGAAGAGGGAGAGGGGAGAGCGTACAGATAGAGTGGAAGTGAGAAAATGAGGACGGGAAAAAAAAAAAAAAAACGTACAATTTGAAAGTCATGTAATGAAGAGGAGGATGGAGGATTGACAGTATTCCTGGATAAGAGGAGGAGTAGGAGAAAGAAGAAGAAAAAAAAAGAGGAAAAGAGCAACAACAGGAGGAGGAAAAGAACAATAATAAAAAAAAACTTTCCTTTACTAGGCAGTGTGATAAGCAACTCCATCAAATCTAAAGTAAGAGAGGCAGGAGAGTAAGGCAGCATGGTGAAGCAAGGTGGTGCCGTCACGCTGTATGATGAACACGTACAGGGAAAGACGAGGCAGTGGTGGCGGGCGTCACTTTGTGTCATTCAGACACCTGATAACACTCATAAGATTCACTACATAATCATAAATGTGCAAATCAACGATTTGTTACTGCCTATTGCCATTACCGAGACAGCCTCCTCTTGACACACCTCTCAGCCTGCCATGCAAACAGAATGTGCATGGAAGCCTGGTAGGGTTGGTTACTTGACAGACGAATGGAGTAAGTGGTCGTTCGCAAACTTATCGATGTTCCTGTTCGTTAACACGATTGTTGAAATACCTCTCAGTCAGCCATGTCAAGCTATTATACAACGCTTTGTGTTCTGGCTTCATTCAGGAAATTCAGCAAAGTGATCGACTGATTGCAGTTAGAGTCCCACCTGTGAATTGAATCAGTGCTAAAAGCTTCAGAGAGTCCTTGAGCACACTTGAACCCTTACGCGCCCACCATTGTGTATGAGGGGCTTCAAATAATGAGGCCAGCCAACCAGTGTGAGTAATTGTGACGCTCGAAGCTCCGGGATTTCGCGTTCGATCCCGGGTCGAAACGTATACACTGAGGAGTTTAGAAATGGTTCACCTCTCCCCTCACTGACTTGGCTACAGTTTCTGAAGTACAGACGCTGCAGGGTATTGAAAGGGATGCGAGGAAGAGGCTTACAAGGTTTTGGGAGTTACAGGGGCTTAAGAGAACGTGACGGAGGCAGGGGAGGCTTGGAGGTTGGTCGGAGCCTGTAGTTGTAAATACGTCAGCAGAGGCGACGCTAAGTGACAGAAAAAAACAATAAACGTCACAGAGAGAATAATAAAAAACGCAGTGAAAAATAATGGAACGATAAGAATTTCATTTTAAAAAATTACCTTCGCGAAATAAAAACCAGAGACAGAAATACACAGGACATGGCAGTCGTAAATAACTGAAGAGAGGAGAGACGGGAAGGGTGGAGGGATAGGATGGGTGGTGGGAAGGAAGGATGGAGGGGCAACGAAAGACAATGCTTATATATTTAACCAGTGCAAAACAAGGCCACTAACAAGCCTTACCACAACAAACCCCTGCCATACAGCCGGACATTTCCACCACAGCAATTCGTCGTCTGACAGGTCACTGCACACCTCTACAGGACAAGCTAGATTCAACAGAGGGTTAGTCAACATTCATCCCGCCACTCAGCGCAAGGATTCCCCGCTGCTGAGATGATCTGCGACACCCAAACGTCACGTGGCGAAGTGATGGGAGTTGTCTTCTCTCCCTAAG
>NC_087161.1:20466022-20473522 GCF_035594125.1 Scylla paramamosain
ATAATGGCTAACAAACAGCCTCATTATCACCTCCCTTATTTAATCTTCTCTTCTCCTTCCTCTGTCCCTTTTTTTATCTATCTGGTGTGTGTGTGTGTGTGTGCGTGTGTGCGTGTGTGAGATTCACCTACGGACGTCAGCTGGTTTGCTGGTCACCCAGCCAGCCGTTCCCCTATGGAAAGAGCTTTGAGCTCATAGTGACCTATCTCTGGGTAGGACTGAGAGGAAGTGTGTGTGTGTGTGTGTGTGTCCACTGATCCACCTGCTGTTTGGTATTAATCTTATTTGTTCCTGTGTGCGTTCCCCCTCTTTCCTTTCCTCCCTTTTCTCGTCTTTCCTCTCCTCTTAATTCCTTTGCTGGTGTTTAAGGGAATTGCGTAAGAGCAAAGTGTAGACAACAAATTTTATCTACACATTTTCTCCATCCTTCATAAAACAGGGAAATCCATATTTTTCTTCCTTCCTTTCTTTTCTTTTTCTCTCTCTCTTTTCTTTTCCTCAACGTCATAGGATCCTGTTGTGGCTCAGAGATTCAATCAATCAATCAACATTTATCTTCCCGGTCATTCTTCCCTTCTTGGTCAGTCCTCAGTCCTCTCCAATTAATCACTCAATCAATCTTTCTCTTCCTGTCACTCTTTCCTCTCCTTTAGTTGATATCAAAGCTGAGTTACCCCAGCGCATCACTGGGAACACTTTACATACTATAAATACTCAACACCTACTTACAGTCTATAAATACGTACAGGGTCTATCAGTGTGCCGCGTGTGAGTCAAGTCAACAGGGAGTGGCACACCTGTACGTGCACTGGGCACACATGACTGGCGCACCTACCATGACCTATCGCTTCCTGCAGTTCTCCCCTCTTGGCACACTCCCTCTTAAGTGTCGTGACACAGCCACTTATATGACTAGGATGTATCTCCCTCATCTTGTACTCAACACCCCTTTCCCATCTTCATAGCGTAGCGTTTCCCTAGCTTCCCCTTCTCCCCTTCTTCTCCCCTACTTTTTTTTTTTCTTTCTTCACTTTCACATTTTCCGAATCATTTCTCCCTCCACTTCATAAACTACTTGAAACAATCTCCTCTTCTTTAATTAAGTGGAGCTGCCTCTTTGTGGTCTCGCTCTGTTTACTGAGTGCAACGAGCGACGACCACCTTATGCACTCCTTCCTCAGTGTCACGTTTTGGCTCAGCCTGACTCGCTCTTCGTGAACGTCTAACACACCACACTCCGTCGTTTGTTGCGTATTTTTATCGGTTGGACCTGTTCCAATGTCTACTTCTGGTTCGAGGAGACGTGGGAAGAGGTTCCCAAAACTTTTGTATGTAAGGTAATTATTTGATGTCCTCTATGTGGAAGTCTTCGCATGGTCTACTTGTTTGACCTTCTGACACCCATCGCACTTTTCCTTCCGCCCTTCTTCCCTCCTCTCCCCTACATAACCTCTTGCCACCGGCACTGTGGCCTCGTACCCCGTGTGGCGGTCACGTATAGTCGTGGGCGTGGCTTTGCTCCTTACCTAGTATAGAGACGGCGGAGATGACACCTGCAGCGAAGGAGAAGGATACAGGTATTGGTGACATGTGTCCTCCCCCCATCAGGAAGTCCTTGGTGTCCCTGCCGCGGCTCCTGTACCAGTGGTAGAAGCCTGAACCACACCAAGAAAGGCAAAAAGAAAATGAAAGTGAGAGAGACTCCCCAACAAAAATAAATGAATATCCTTATCATTAGTTTATTGAAAGATTAGAAAGCACAAAGTACCTAATAGCATACACATTTTGTCCACTTCATACCAATGTAATGATTCTGTAAACTAAAATTTCTGTAATAAAAAGAAAGTATCGAAACAATACAAGAAAACCACAGCAAAAATAAGTCAATAGAACCAAACACTGAAATTTAAAGAAAAGTTTTTTATTAATTTATTTATTTTAATATACGCGTATTTACACAAGTCGTGTACGAAAGTTTTACCATTGAACAATACAATGGAATGTGCATGATACGTTATAAGCCAAAGTCTGTCCACGAATAACAAGGCACGCATGCCTGCTACCAACACTGTTGTCAATACATTCCTGCAGAACTGGCCTGAAACATTGGCGCGAATGAAGACTCAATCCACGTGAACACGGTGAACAGTTCCTAAGGTGTTTTGGTGTTCCTAAGGGTTTTGTCCTGTCACCCACTCTCTTCCTATTATTCATCAATGATCTTCTAGACCAAACTTATTGTCCTACCCACTCCTACGCTGAAGGTACCACCCCGTACTTTTCCACGTCTTTTCGTAGACGTCCAACCCTTCAGGAAGTAAACAGTTCACAAAGGGAAGCCGCAGAACGTCTAACTTCTGATCTCTCTAAAATTTCTGATTGGAGCAGACCAAACTCAGTATTGTTCAATGCCTCAAAAACTCAATTCCTCCATCTATCAACTCGACCCAATCTTCCAGACAACTATCCCCTCTTCTTCGATGACATTCAACTGTCCCCCTCTTCTACACTGAACATCCTCGGTCTGTCCTTTACTTATAATCTAAACTGGAAACTTCACATCTCATCTCTAGCTAAAACAGCTTCTATGAAGTTAGGTGTTTTGAGACGTCTCAGCCAGTTGTTCTCACCCTTCCAGCTGCTAACTCTGTATCTGTCCATGTATGGAGCATGCTTCACATGGCCCGGGGGTGGGGAGGGGTCCCACTCATACCGCTCTTCTAGAAAGAATGGAATCAAAAGTTTTTCGTCTCATCCTCTAACTGTCTGTCTTCAGCCTCTCTCTCATCGCCGCAATGCTGCATCTCTTGCTATCTTTTACCCCTATTTTCATGCTAACTGCTCTTCTGATCTTGCTAACTACATGCCTCCCCTCCTCTCGCGGCCGCGCTTATTCTGTCCACCTATCTAATACAAGAGTTAACTAGTATTCTCAGTCATTCATCCCTTTCTCTGTTAAACTCTGGAACTCCCTTCTTGCTTCTGTAATTACACCTTCCTATGACTTGAATTCCTTTAAAAGAGAGGCTTCAAGACACTTATCCTTCAATTTTTTACTACCGCTTTAGACCCTTTTCTGGGACTGGGGTCTCAGTGTGCCTTTTTTTATTTCTTTTTTTATTGGATTTTTGTTGGCCTTGGCTGGTGTCCCTCCTAAATAAAAAAAATATATATATAGATTAATAAAATAAAATAAAATAAATTATCGGTCTCCAACATAACGCGATCTTCGCCTCCCGCGAATGAAAGCTTCCCATCAGTTGTCAGGAATGAAATCATTCGTTGCATATGACGGTAAAGTGTGATTAAGTTCAATGATCTAAGTGAACCCTTGGCGACACTGATCTTTGTAATAAGATGTAAGTCCTCTAAAGGATTTCACGTCACAAGAAAAGCTCAATGCCAACTTATTACTGATTTAGATTTAAATTTCTGTTTGTAACATGATTGCTGTTAATCCCTGCCATGTAATTACAAATAGATCAACCTATCATCCCAATTCGTAACTATTGTAATCCTCTTTTAAAGATCTCTACTGATTCGGGAGCTTTAATAAGTAACTAAAAGTCATGGATAGGTTCTCTCATATGTAACCACAGGATGACCATCAGCACGCGAACGTCAGCATTACGTAGCATCATCAGAAACAGAATCAGCATTGCTTTGACAGGGCGTCTGCTTGTCTTTCGATTGCATACTGCTCTTCTGCATTTATGCACTTACGTACTACAAGATGAACAAATTGTGTGTGTGTATTATATATATATATATATATATATATATATATATATATATATATATATATATATATATATATATATATATATATATATATATATATATATATATATATATATATATATATATATATATATATATATATATATATATATATATATATATATATATATATAAAGATATTAAGCGTGTCAGTTTCGAATGAGACATTCTCAGCAGCGCGCTCGCCGGCCTAATAATAAGTAGAAGGATAGCCGGTCAGAGAAGAGAGCCTGATAACTTGCATCATGCAACAAGATTTGGCAACAGCCAATAGTACATTTTCACTAACCAGTTCCTCTACATTTCAACTTTTAAATAGCTAAATAACAGTTTAGTAAAGACACCATTTAGAGATTGAACATCTGTTTCTACCAAACAGAAATTAAAGTTTGTATTTAGTCTCACCCCCGTAAGAATTTTACCACTTGAGCTTACTTTTGGCTCTTGGTTTATTACTGAGGTAACCATAACTCTCCACTGTACAACAGAGACGAGGTGGCAGCAACACTTCTTTCAGTGGCAGCACGTTCCTCTCGGCTGCTAAAACATGAAGAGGTTTTTGACTATTTGGTGATTTATTTATTTTGGCTCCAGTAATGCCAACACTTTACACTTCCCATGGCCAGTGGCTCTACGCGACAAAGAAAATGATAAGGGATTGCAGTGATACGTGAGCGACCAGAGTGACCAACGGCTCGAGGGTGTTTCAAGAGTGACATAATCACTCACGTAAGACTGAAGATGTCAGCTGTTGCGATGACACTAGATAAGGCAACGAAGAGAACAAGGAGGAGGGGGAGGAGGAGGAGGAGGAGGAGGAGGAGGAGGAGGAGGAGGAGGAGGAGGAGGAGGAGGAGGAGGAGGAGGAGGAGGAGGAGGAGGAGGAGGAGGAGAGAGGAGAATCTAGGTGTTGTAATCACTTACCAATACCCAGAGAGATAATAAGAGAGGCCGTGAACACCAGATAGTCTGCGGTGGTGAAGGAGGGCGCCTCGTGTGACATCATGTCTATCTTTCCTTGGCGGGGGCGTGAAAGTTGTGATGGCACACCTGTGGGAGATACGTTGGCCAAGGTCATTCATACACTGTTACCTGCATCCTGCCCAGAGAGAGAGAGAGAGAGAGAGAGAGTGTTCAATAGCCCAGCACGTGACGCCCTTTCGAATATAGTCACAAGTGTTTGATGTAAGTGGTGGTGAGAAGGAAAGATGTCCAATTTAAATATGAATGCACACACACACACACACACACACACACACACACCTGCTCACCCACCCACCCACACACCCACCCACACACACACACACACACACACACACACACACACACACACACACACACACACTCATATCTCCAACTGCTTCATCCACCAGCGGTAACAAAGGGCGCGCCAACACAAACAGCAAGACGGCTAACCAACTGTAGATTATATAGTACCCAGTAAACAAGCGTGAGGCAAAAGTAAGTCACACGTCTGGCCGTAAAAGGATGTGACCTACACTTATATTTGCACACACATGCATTCACACATACATACATACATACATACATATATACATACTACATATATACATACATACATACAGACAACATAAGGCTTTACACTCTCATTTTTGGAGTTAAAGGCAAAGGGAAACAGGAGAAAAGATGAATCACTACGGCAAGAATCAGCTCAAAAATATGGATACTCTTTAAGCTTCGATTAGATCACCATTTCTAGGAAACAGCTTTTTTTTTTATCAATTAGTTTATTGTGTTTCATATAGGGTGCTTACGCGGGATTGGATACAACGATGGATGATATTGTGTAAAAGGAAATAAAGTCTAGAACGGTTCAGGTCATCGAATCATTTAACTGTGTGACTCTTTTCATTACGTAAACTAAAGAAAAATTAATAAACAAATATAGAAGACCATACAAGTTGGAATACGTCAGTGAGGCATGAGAGCCATCCTGATATGTGAAGGTAAATTGGAAATTCAGGCACATGCGTATCAAGTCTTTCAGTCGTGGTCACCTCGGTCAACTGTTTCGTGCACAGGTCATGGGGTGAAGCAGCGACGTACTCAATCTGAGTTAGGAACAGGTCATCTACAGTAAGTTGTTTATAGATAGTTCAGTAAAGTCAACCTTGCATTCCTTATCTTTCACACAAGAGGTGAAGCGACAACATATAATTGCTTTTACTAAGTTATTTCTCTTCACGGAAGCACCAAGCATCTGTCTGGACTGTCTCTATGTCACTTCAGTATCACCTATATGTAGTGAACCTCGTTGTTCTTGGCTTTCAGAATAGAAGTGCAGCGACAACTCCTGATTCTAACTACTAGAGTTTTCCTCCCCTCCGGATGCAGCAGCACTAGTGGTGGCGCTCCTACAAACATCAATATCTTAATGGGAGGTCCTTCCTCCCCTCTACTACAGACACACCGCCCCCTCTCCAGCATCCCCTTTTTCTATGGCGCAGGGTTGGTAAATGTACTACGCATTCCCTTTGATCTCGGGAATAATATGCCTAATATTCCTTCATGCGTGCGCACCAACGGAGTGGTGCGTAATGAGGAAAGCCAAAACTTAGACAATGTTGGGGAAAGGGAGACTACATTTGACATGTGTGTGTATGTGTGTGTGAGAGAGAGAGAGAGAGAGAGAGAGAGAGAGAGAGAGAGAGAGAGAGAGAGAGAGAGAGAGAGAGAGAGAGAGAGAGAGAGAGAGAGAGAGAGATGCTGGGTGCTGGGTCTCGTGGAGCAGCACGTGATCCATGCATGGCCTTGAAGACGCCAGGTTCTTCTACACCTATCAGCAGCTGTCCCATCCTCGCCGCATCACTACAGCTACACCGCTCCTCTGCACCTGCATCCCTCTCCCTACACCCCTCACTTGTAAATAGAACACTTTCACCTCCCTCCCTGTAGCATATATACATCTCCACCAGCTGCACATTATATGTTACACCATTTCCCTGTACTACCTCTATCCTCGTATGTATCTTCCTCCACACCTTCCTCTCTACATGTCTACACTTCCACCACTTTTCATTATCAATTTCTGTCTTAAAGAGCTTCGTATGCATGTATGTGTGTATGCACGTACGTGCGTATAAAAATACAAATCCGTCCTGTATTCCCACGCAATTACTGTATCTACGTATTCAACTTCCTGCCAGAGTTACTGGTGCGTGCCATGCTCATGGATACAGTACATGCGCATGTATACAGCATGCAAGTGTACATTCTAAAATCCACAGGTGATATATACCACACACATATACACACATATACACACAGGTAAACAAACATTGCAAGAGGAAGGCAAGTGAACGCGCACACCTTGCCGCACCCAAACACCTACGCACACTCAAACAAATACACTTACAAACTTCAGACAACAAAGGAGTGGAGAGGAATACTAGATGACTTACGTGTGATAGCCGCAGCAGCAGTAGTAATAGAAAAGGCAACAGCGGGAGGAGCGTCTGGGCACCACTACCAGAGCGTGTGCGTACAGTCAGGAGCACCAGCAATATATGAGGTGTGTGGACGCCGCTCAGTGCACACACAGGCGAGTCAGACGAGAGAGGAGCGGTGAGCGCCACACAGATCTTTGCGCGTCTGAGCACAGAGTGAGTGGAGTCTCGTCGCTCTGTTCACAGCTAAATTCTGACCCGTTACAAAACACTCCCGCGGCGCCACCCCCCCACCTAAACGTCCCCTCCTCCA
>NC_087161.1:20478522-20488522 GCF_035594125.1 Scylla paramamosain
TCTGTCATTAAGGTTTATGTGATAATTACTATTGTTTACTTGGCCTACTGATGTTGTTGTTGATTTGTTGTAGTTACAGTATTATTATTTCACCCATGTTCTCTCTCTCTCTCTCTCTCTCTCTCTCTCTCTCTCTCTCTCTCTCTCTCTCTCTCTCTCTCTCTCTCTCTCTCATAACAACATTAAGCTACATGAATATACACTTATGACTTTTTATCCTTATTATCTCATTTTGCCAGTTTATGTACGTATGTATCTCCACTTCTTTACCCACCCTATCACGTCTCCAAAGTTCAATATATGAATCTATCAATCCATCTGTCTATTTATCTATCTATCTTTCTATCTATCTATCTATCTATCTATCTATCTATCTATCTATCTATCTATCTATATATATATATATATATATATATATATATATATATATATATATATATATATATATATATATATATATATATATATATATATATATATATATATATATATATATATATATATATATATATATATATATATATATGTGTGTGTGTGTGTGTGTGTGTGTGTGTGTATCTTTCTATTTATTTAACTATCTATTTGTCTATCTATCTATTTATTTATCTGTCTATCTATCTATCTACCTGTCTATCTAATTCTCTATCTACCTATCTATCTACCTGTCTGTCTATCTATCAGTCTATCAATCTACCTGTCCGTCTGTCTGTCTGTCTATTTAGCCATTTTCATTTGAACTTATTCATGCAAGTACATCCAGGTGTGTATTACATAAATTATAATTAAAAAAAAAAAGAAGATTTTGAAAGTGCAACAAACTAACAAGATCCTCTGCCACCACCACCACCACCACCACTACCACCACCATTATCATCACCACCACCATCATCATCATCAACAACAACCACAACAACAACAACAACATTAACAACAAAAGCGACAACGATGAAGAGGAGGATTTAAGATCAGCGGGAGATAGAAGAGGAGAAACAGAACTAGGAAAAGGAGAAGGAAGATGAAAAGATAAAGGTAAAAAAAAAAGAAAACGGGGAAAAAGAGGAAAAAAAAATCTTAAGTACGAGGAGGAGGAGGAGGAGGAGGAAACATAATGGTGACACACTTCACTAATGATAACGTGCTTGTCCTGTTTTCACAAAGGAGGAACGAAGCAGGCAAAGGAAGTAAGGAAGGAGGAAAAGGGAATAACAGCAAGGAGGAGAGGATAAAAAGAAGGAAGGAAAAAAAGAGAACGAAAGGAAGCACACAAACGCAACAATGTGGAGGGAATAAGGAACAAAATTAGCAAAGGAATGAGAGGAGGGGATAACTAAAGAAAAAGTAAAAGAAGGAAATAAATATTGGAAAAGGAACACAGCAAGCGACAGACATGAATAAAGGAAGGAAACAAGTGAAGAGAAGAAAGTGGGGACGAAGAAGCAAGGGAGGAGAGGATGAGAGGGAGAAAGAGGAAAGGGAAAGCAGGAAAGAAGCAAGATTACGTGACGGAGAGACAGAAGTATGGAGCGCCTTGCCAAAATGTTGCATTGCACTTCGGCATATGATCCCTGAAGGGTTCATGTGGACATTATACAACGGCGTTGTATTACGTGAGTTACTTTAACAGATGCGAAATATAGATTGCCTTTTGTTTTGCACGCCGCCCTTCTACGGTGATAAAAAATGTCCCACTTAGCGTAAGTTAAATGTACAATGTAATCCGATGCCCACAAGATTAGAGGTTTTTTCTTTTTTTTTTTTTTTTACATCTGCAGTTTATAAAAGGTGTGTGTGTGTGTGTGTGTGTGTGTGTGTGTGTGTGTGTGTATGTGTGTGTGTGTGCGTGTGTGTGTGTGTGTGTGTGTGTCTGTGTCCCAAATAAGTGGAGTTCTTACCGGAACTTAACATGACCTTCCTTAATCTCTCTCTCTCTCTCTCTCTCTCTCTCTCTCTCTCTCTCTCTCTCTCTCTCTCTCTCTCTCTCTCTCTCTCTCTCTCTCTCTCTCTCTCACATCAGCTGGCCGTCAGCAAATTTTGTAACATCACAAATTTATTCCTCCTCCTCCTCCTCCTCCTCCTCCTCCTCCTCCTCTCCCTCCACTCGTGCCTCCTCCTCCCCTGCCGCCTCTTCTTCCTCCTCCCCTCGTGCCTCCACCTCTCCTGCCTCCTCCTCCCTTGCCGCTTCCACCCCTGCCACCCCCTCCCCTACCTCCTCCTCCTCCTCCTCCTCCTCCTCCTTCTCCTCCTCCTACTTCTCCTTTCCATTATCTTCTTCCACCAACTCCCCCTCCTCCCCCTCTTCCTCCTCCCTCTCCTACTTCTCCTTTCCCTCCTCCTCCTCCTCCTCCTCCTCCCCTTCCCCTGTTTCTTCCCACTCCTCCCCTTCCCCCTCCTCCACCTTCACCACTATCAGACGTGGTACAAACAAGCGAACCACAATAAAAAGACCATTGCCTGTGTCTACTTCAAATCGTTATGAAATTCTCAGCGATTCAACATTTGACAACGAGGACACCAAATTGATCGGCGATTCACTGCTACGAAACCAAGTAGTAGAGTTTTGCTCACGAGCCCCCAGAAACAGAAAAAGTCATTGCATTCCTGGCGGCAGTATTGATGATATTACAAGCGCTTTTGATGAGCTGACAAATGATTCAAATGAGAACACACTATTCCTCATACACGCCGGGACAAATGACATACAAAGCACGAGATCAGAGGCCCTTCTTGAGAAATACCGTAAGATGATAAACAAATACAAAACGAAATCGAATAACATCATCGTCTCCGGTATCCTCCCAGAATAAATGCGGTAAATTCCTTCTATAACAAGGCATTCAGCATCAATTCTCGTCTCGGTAATCTCTGCAAAGAAGAGGGGGTAGACTTTATTAATCTATGGAACCACTTCTACGATCAGAAGATTTTGTTTTGGGAAGATGGTCTTCACCTAAATTCTGTTGGTTCAGCACGACTGGGACGTCTTTTCAATGATGCAGTAACTGCTCATATATCAAAAAACGCGAGTCCAGCACCAACAGTACAAATGACATAAACAACGAAAGCGAAACTGCCCCATCTGTGCGTAACAGCATAAAATTTTGTTACATCAGTGCGCGGAGTATAAGAAACAAATTTCAAGACCTGGAAGAAATTGTCAGTATGGAAGACTACGATATCATCGGCGTGACAGAATCATGGATAAACACATCTAACAGAGACTTTTTAGCAGAATTTTCGTTGCAGGGCTACAATTTATTTAGCTGTGAAAGAGCGCTCAGAGAAGGTGGTGGAGTACTTCTTTATGTCAAATCAAGTCTTCGCCCGCTTTCGAAACCAGTTGAAAAGATAAATAATATTGATGTCTCTTACATTCAACTTAGCTCTAAAGCTCGAAAACTAGTAATTGGTGTCATTTACCGACCTCCAGGACAAGTACACGAGACTGACAACAAACTATATGAACAAATAGCCGAAATTTGTTCAGAAAACGAAACCATAATTGTTGGTGACTTCAACCTAGCTGTTAACAGATGGGGCGATCCTTTAAATTCACACTCGGGACACGATTTGTATAACAATCTTTTAGAAAGCAGTCTAGATCAACTTGAGCAACATCCTACTAGAGGTGATAATATCTTGGACCTTATTTTAACCACAAATGAAAGCATAATCACTAACGTAGAAGTTGGTTCAGAGTTCAGCACCAGTGACCACCGGGCGATTACATTCAGTATCAAAACAAATGAGATCCTTCCGAATGAAAGTAAAGAAAAAGTACCTGATTTTCATCGGGCAAATTTTGGTAAACTCAGAAAAATTTTGGCTGAAAGCAATTGGAGCCAATTATTAAGTATAGATTGTATAAATGAAGCGTGGAAAACATTCACACATAAACTTAACGTAGATGTAGAATCCTCTGTTCCACTGCGAAATAGGCGCTCGATCGCCAACAATAAACCGAAATGGTGGAACTCGGAAGTAAAGAATTGTCTCTCTGCTAAAAAAAAAAAAACGCGCATACCAGAAATATAAAATAACTCAAAATGAAAGAGACAAGACCGATCACGACCAGCTGAGACGCCATACTAAAAAACTTATCAGAGACAGCAAAAAGAAGTATGAACTCCATATTGCAAACAAAAGCAAGTCAAATCCTAAAGAATTTTTTAGTTACATCAGAAATAAAAAGGTATTGGCTTCAACTATAGGACCAATAGCTCTACAAAATGGAGAATACACGGATGACAAAATTGAAATGGCTGTCAAATTAAACGATTACTTTGCGTCCGTCTTCACGAAGGAAAATGATACAGAAAATCAGCCAACAGCCAAAAATTACAGTAATAATGTCTTTTTAAATACGTGCGATGTCAATGAAAGTGAAATTCTGCGTGCGATAGATGAAGTCAAGATAAATAAAACACCTGGTCCCGATAAAATTTCTCCACGGATACTAAAAGAGGCTAAGAACGAACTTGTTAAACCATTGTCCATCCTCTTCAATAAATCGTTAAACACACGTAAAGTTCCTGAAGACTGGAAATTAGCAAACGTAACTCCAATTTTTAAAAAGGTGACAAATCCCAAACTAAAAATTATCAACCGATCAGCCTCACCTCAGTGGTAGGTAAGCTAATGGAAACAGTTTTGAGGGATAAAGTTGTATCATTCTTAGAAAGTAACAACATAATACACGAGTCACAACATGGATTTAGAAACAAACGGTCATGTTTAACTAACCTACTCGACTTCTTCCATGACATATATGAATTGTACGACAACACCAGAGCAGTCGATATTATATACCTGGATTTCCAAAAGGCTTTTGACAAAGTTCCGCATAAGCGTCTTATCAATAAAGTAAAAGCCCACGGTATTACTGGTGACATCGCAGCGTGGATTGAGGATTGGCTGTCAGACCGTAAACAGCGAGTAGTAATAAATGGTAAATCTTCAGATTGGATTAATGTAACCAGTGGCATTCCTCAAGGATCAGTTCTTGGGCCGATTCTTTTTATTATATATATAAATGACATCGATGAAGGGATAAAATGTAAATTATCAAAATTCGCGGATGACACAAAAATTGCAAATAAGGTAGACTCGGAAAATCAAAGACGACTTTTGCAAAGCGATATAAATACTCTCATCGAATGGTCAAATGAGTGGCAAATGAAATTCAATATTGATAAATGCCACGTATTGCATTTAGGAAATCAAAATCCTCAGGCAATATTCAGTATGGATAACACCCCCATACCAAGTGTGGACAAAGAAAAAGATCTAGGCGTCATAGTATCAGCAGACCTCAAGCCAAGTAAACAATGTACCGAAGTCGTTAAAACTGTAAACAGATTAGTCGGTTTCATTGGAAGAGCTTTCACTTTTAAATCCGAGCAAATAATATTAACATTATATAACTCACTCGTGCGTCCACATCTCGAATACAATGTTCAGTTTTGGTCACCATGCTATAAAAAAGATATCGAGAAATTAGAAAAAAATACTTTGGAGAATGACAAAAATGATCCCAAGGTTGCGAAACAAATCCTACGAGGAACGCCTTAAGGAACTAAATTTATTTTCTCTTGAGAAGCATAGAGTAAGAGGGGACCTTATTACGCTTTTTAAAATTTTTAACGGATTTACAAATATGAATATTGAAAAATACCTATCAGTCAATCGTTCAAATGTCACTAGAAACAATGGTTTTAAAATTGTAGGTAAACGTTTCAAAACAAATGAAGCCAAACACTTTTTCTTTAATCGCGTTGTAAATATATGGAACCGTCTACCATCAAATGTCGTTGACTCGGGTACTATCGAAACATTCAAAGTTCGGCTAGACAAATACTTCGAATCTAATCCCCGGTTGTCACTGTTCATAACCGAATAACTCAAATAACTCTCCGAATAATTCTACTGACCTCCTGGGCCTCTGATCATGCTCAAAATTGCCCGTTAGCTTAAGTACACTCACCCTCCATACATGACACAGATAGCTCGGAGTGAATGGTCGCTACTTTTGCTCTCGATCTGTGAAGGGCTGTGGATAGTCAAGAGCCCTGACAGTTGGTGACCATCATCGGGATTTAAGGTACCAGGGGTCACCGCTGCAGGGGGTAACTATACAGTGCGCGGCGTCCTGTAAAGGGAAGTGCACTTTTACAGTGGTTGTACGGAGCTAGGGCCTGATTGACTGCTGCCTCTCTTGATAGCACCAGGCAAGGCTGCCGCACCACCTCTTTGACTCCATACTGTGTCTACACATACACCACACAACACTGCCTACACGCACAGATAGCCCAGAGCTAACGGTCACCACTACTACTCTCGACCTGTGACGGGCTGTGTTTGGAGAGGGCCTTGTCAAGTATTGATCACCATTGGGAACTAAAGTACCAGGGATCAATATTGCAAGGGGAAACCAGTGTACGGCGTCCCTACAGGGAAAGTATGCTATCTCAGTGGATTGAATGGAGCTGGGGCCTGATTGACTGCTGCCTCCCTAGAAAGCGCCAGGCAAGGCTGCCGCACCACCCATTCGACATACACACTGTGCATCCACATACATAAAGCACACACCACATTATATTTACCAAGCTTTAACACCTCCCCCCACAAACACTAGTAGTCAGACGTAGATTACATTTTTCCTTTTCACTCTCTACTAAAATTCCATGTGGTTTTTCAATATCACATGGTTTCGCCTTTTTTCCTGCCAGCCTCGGTTGGAGGGAGGGGTGGGTGGGGAGGAGCCTTCTGCTTTGCTGTCCTGTCTCTATCACTGGTAGTTAGTAAATAGTCTCAATAAACAGTCTAGTAAGGACCTCAGGGTCTGTTGCTGTTTGTCTTCCTTTGTATTCCTTTGTATTCCTCCTCCTTTTTACATCTTTCTACTCCTCCCTCTATTCATTATTATCACTCCCTCTCCGCTTCTTCGTTTCACTAATGTATATACTTATTTCTATTGCTTCAGTCAATGTCGTCTTCCACTAGCTCTTGTTTCTTTACTTTTCTTTTCTCGTTTATGTATGTATTCATTATCATTATTTTTGCTAAATGCAGTTATTGTTACTATTTTACGTGAGAAGGGTTTTGGTCAAGGGCAGCAAAAAGGCAATAGAAAAGTAAAAGAGAAAAAAAAAAGAGGCCCACCCAAAAGAGAACTGTCCAAAAAGATTATCAAAAATTACGAGAAATGTCTTGAAGCTTCTATCTTGAAAGAGATCAAGAAGAAATACAAAATCAGGCAGAGTTTCTGCTCCGATTCACGTGCAGCTCAGCCCTGCGTTCCACTCCGCGCGCCAGTCCATGCCATTATTGACCGTGACATCAAAATTCATTTTAATCCTGTTCCCAGAAATTAGCAGATGGCATGAACATCACAGTTGCTAGTTTATACACGTCATCTTATTTTGTCTCATAAGCAAATTACGCTGTGCTTTTTAAGTGGTGGAAACTTAAGTGCCGGTCACTACATTGTCAACATGGTGGTTTTATAAGCCAAGGCGTAACTACGCAGATCGCATCACTGGCTGCTGCGCTGAAGTAGAACAGAATTTAGGAGATGCGGCTCGTTCTGAACCTAAATCGTCATAAATAGAAGAGCCTTTAAGATAAACTGTACCATATGTAATACATATATACTACTACTGCTGCTCCTGTTGCTGCTGCTGCCTCTACTACTACTACTACTACTACTACTACTACTACTACTACTACTACTACTACTACTACTACTACTACTACTACTACTACTATTAGTACTACTACTACTACTACTACTACCTGTATCTCGGAGAAACGTCACACTTCTCTCATATGACAGCGCCCACCTCGCCCTGACCGCACCTCAGCACACCTACACAAGTACTAATTTCTTTTTCTCCCTTGGATTTTCTCAGAGTCCTTGATAATCCACTACTCACTACCACTATACTATAACAAAGCGGTAGGTACGGTACAAAATTATAAAAGTAGTGGCTGCCAACAGTGATGTGTGTGTGTGTGTGTGTGTGTGTGTGTGTGTGTGTGTGTGTGTGTGTGTCCTCAAGTACGTTCGAAGTCTGTACATTTTTCTGGGATGGATGAGTTTCCCGAAGATCACTAACACGCTGCCACCAAGCCACCCCAGTCCAGTGTGAGGACATCAGACAGCACCAAGGGCGGCGTGAACCTCTACGGGCGTGACTTAAAAGGTCCTGCCCGTGCCACAGCAGGTGGGGAGCGTCATCAAGCCTCCCAGAAAAGAAGTCCCCGGCAGGAAACCATACAGGCACTACACGCTTCCGCGCTCATGACGCAATACACACATTAATGAAAATTAATCAAATAATAATGAATTAAATCAAAAGTTCTGAGCTCCGCCTCTCTCTCTCTCTCTCTCTCTCTCTCTCTCTCTCTCTCTCTCTCTCTCTCTCTCTCTCTCTCTCTCTCTCTCTCTCTCTCTCTCGCCAGATGGCCCTCGACAAGTCTTGTAACAAAATGTTAACTCCTACTCCGCCTCCTCGTTTCTTTTATTTATGAATGCGTGTGTGTGTGTGTGTGTGTGTGTTTTATCATAATCCACATCAGTTGGCTCCTGTTCGTTAGTTTATCTGTGTATCCATCCTCGTTTCTGTTTGTGTGTCTTAGAATATTTTCATCATCATCTTATTCTACTTTTCTTCTTTATCTTCTTATTCTTTTTCCCTTTCTTCTCATGTCCACCTCCTCGCCATTCTCTTTCCCCTGCTCCTCCTTCTCCTCCTCCTCCTCCTCCTCCTCCTCCTCCTCCTCCTCCTCTTCCTCTTCCTTTTCTTCCTCCTTCTCCTCCTCTTCGTTATTCTCATCCTATTCCTTTTCCTATTCATCTACTTCTGTATTGATTATTATCTCTTTTCTACCACAAGCACCACCACTCACGCCACCACCGTATTTTCTCCTTTCCTGTGGGGTGTCACCGAATTTTTTTTTTTTTCCTTTTTTTTCCCCCCCACCAGCTGAGAGGGCTAAGAAAAACAATATACATAAGTAAAGGCTGCCAACTCCACCGACAGAAGTGGGTGTCTGCATGGCGCCGCCCGTGTGTACGTGCGTGTGTATGTGTGTGTGGACCATGCTACCGGCCACGTGAAGGTTTCTCCATCTTTACGGCGCGGGGATTGGTGTGTGTGTGTGTGTGTGTGTGTGTGTGTGTGTGTGTGTGTGTGTGTGTGTGTGTGTGTGTGTGTGTGTGTGTGTGTGTGTGTGTGAAAATTTTGACCTCTCTCTCTCTCTCTCTCTCTCTCTCTCTCTCTCTCTCTCTCTCTCTCTCTCTCTCTCTCTCTCTCTCTCTCTCTTACCACATGGCCGTGGGCAAGTTTTATAACATCAACATTTCCTCCTCTTCCCCCTCCTCCTCCTCCTTCTACTCCTACTCCTCGATGTATGTAACGTAAAGTGTTTAGAATTGTTAGTGGTTTACGCCAATCGAGCAGCGCCACATGACTTTTTTTCTTTTTTTTTTTTTTCTTTTTTCGGACCTATTCTTAGTTTTTGCTTAGTCCGGTTTGTCTGCCTGGGAACGTCGTCTATGACTTGAATTCTTTCAGGAGGGATGTTTCAAGGCACTTCTCCTATTTTGGATAATCCTTTTGTCCATTCCCTTAGGAACTGGCACCTCATTGGGACTTTTTTCCCTCTTACATAAAAAAGTAAACCTTATCATTCACAGTTTCACTTTTTACTACGTTAGCAACAAAGCAAGCAATATAATAAACATGACTAAAAATAACAAGTATTTTTTTTTTTTTTTTGCATACGTGCGTGTGGATAGCGACCATTCTTATTCATTCAAGCAGCTCATTCTATATATGCATTTGTTAATGAATAACTTACTAAAAGTATGATGTATTTACTACTACCACCATCATCACCACCCTACCACCACTACCATAACTATGATCACCAGTAAAAACTAATATCAATAATGTTCAATAAAACATAATGTTGAGATGGAAACTCTCTCTCTCTCTCT
>NC_087161.1:20493522-20571022 GCF_035594125.1 Scylla paramamosain
TATCTGCCTACGATTTGAAATGTTTCAAAATAAAAGTATCAACACACCTCAAAAACTAAATTGCTGACTCTTGGTTTTCCTCTTTTCTTCTCTTTGGAAGCGAAACTAGACGCTTCTGTCTTATTTTATTTATTTTTCTTTTTTATTATTAATTGATATGTCATTGGCCTGTCTCCTTCACATGTAAAAGAAAAAAAAATCAACACCCATCATTCCCACACCCCGTCTCCCTGTCCAACGCCCACACCTCTCCAAGCCTCCCTCGCCCTGCACGCGGTCATTCTGCCCCATTTCACTAATGTTTGGTTATATTATAAAACATTTAATTAATATTGACGCGTACTAACATTATTTCGTATTGCGCAATGAATCGGAATTTTCCTCACAATTAGCCATCCTCGCACACGCAAGGAAAGGAAAAACTGACAGACAGCCAAGGACGTTGCCATTGAGCCAGTGAGCTGTGTGTGTGTGTGTGTGTGTGTGTGTGTGTGTGTGTGTGTGTGTGTGTGTGTGTGTGTGTGTGTGTGTGTGTGTGTGTGTGTGTGTGTGTGTGTGATTACACTAAAATAAAAACAGAAATAGTAACAAATGATACTAGATATTGAAGCTGCATAAGCATGGTGTAGTCAAGATCCTCAGTGCTGATAATGTTGATAGGACAAGAAATAATGGATTCAAGCTTGCTGAAGGCGTATTTTAAAAAGGAGAAAGGAAAATTTTTTTTTTTCTCAAATAGAGTGGCATGATGACTGGAACAAACTCAATGAAAATTTTGTCTGTACAGTCAACAGGAAGCTTTGAAAGATTAGACAAATTTATAGACAGAGATAATAGGTGGACATCAGTACGCATATTTTATACAGTTCCCCTTGTGTTGTATTCTTATTACTACTATTGTTACTATTACTACTAATGCAAATCTCTATTCCCCTGGCTGTCCTCGCTAAGCAGACTGAAGAGCCCTCCAGCGATAGCACTCCACTCGTCGTCTCCCTTCGTCATCAGAGAGGTGAAGGAGCAAGAGGAGGGGCAGCAGCAGTAGCATCAGGGGAAAGAGGAGCAGGCGCTGAAGGAGGAGGAGCAGGAGGGAATGATGGAGGAGGAGGTGGTGGAGGAGACAGCGGAGACCTCACAGACACAGAATCTCTCTCCACCACTTCGCTTCTTCGTCAGCAGTCAAATTCATCGTCGCCATCTTCGTCGGTTTCCTCCGTGAAGGATCTCAAGTCGGACATTTACCACCAGGTGCGTCTGTTCACGCGTTAGGGCTCGCTAAGTGAAGTCTTTGCAGCACGTGCAGCTCACACGAGACGAGGCACATTGGTTGACAGACATATGCCTCGCTTTACGTGGGAATGATTAAACACAGATTTAGAATCATAAAGGACACTGTTACACTCATGTTGTCGTGCAAAGTAAGAAAAAGGTGTGTATACTCACGCCAGTGTGACGAAGCTGTTCTGTGTCTCCATCCAATCGTGGTTGTGATGAACGTTGTGTGTCTGTAAGTGACATCTGTGGAGACATTCCCACTAAAGTATAACCACACACCGCCCAGAAACACTTCACTGAAGGATGTATTCCACTACTTGTTCCATGTAAAAAGTAACACACACACACACACACACACACACACACACACACACACACACACACACACACACACGTCAATGTCTCCTCCCACCGCCTTGCAGATTGAACTCCGCCGGTCCAACTCGGTCTCGTCCCGCCAGCTTCCTGTGATAGACGTTCGTCCCATCGAATTCTGGTCTGGGGTGCGGGGCGAGGGCGTGCAGCCACGCCTTCCAGGCCCTGTCAGATCACCCGTGGCGCCCAGGTCACCTCGCTGGTCCTCCAAATCCACTGAGTGTGAAAGTTTGACCAAGGTCAGTAAATGTTAGAGAGAGAGAGAGAGAGAGAGAGAGAGAGAGAGAGAGAGAGAGAGAGAGAGAGAGAGAGAGAGAGAGAGATTAAAATCCTGAAATGGTAGCTACACGTGGGCTGCGATGACAGAAGTAAATGACGTCAGGCCAAATCATTACGGCTTTCCTCAAGGACTCGCCCAAACCAATTGTAAGCCTCGATAGGTAGATGTGAGACGAAACAAAAATGAAGTATAAAAAAATTTTCCTGAAACAAATACTGTGATTAAGTTGATGGAGCACACCTGGGCTGCGATGAACAAACAATAACCCTGCACTACGTGAGAGTATCCAAGGCCAGCAGACAACAAGAGTAAACATTGTCAGGCTAGCCTTGAGAAAAATAAATGATACATTGTGCCACAGCATGAGGCTATATGTTGCCGCACATGTAAAATATATAGCAACACTTAACTTAATAATGTTAAAGAAGAATTTAATTAAAATAACAAATAAGAAACCATGTTAATAGTAAAATTACATAATAGGATAGTAATTGCAGCTCACGGAGAAAGTCAGCCACGCCTCTAAAAATAGAAGCACGGCCAGGAGATTCGATCATGTCCCGAGAAGAGAGAGACAACTCTGGCAGGAATAAGGGATAATAAAATTAATGAAGGCACAATGCTGAATATAGCTGATCTAACTAATTCGCATACCCGATTGTGGCCAAGCGAAGGAATTTACCAAGTTTCCAGTTTTCCTCATAACAGTTTCCATGGCGAAGATCGGCGACGATACAGCGAGCTGGTGTAGCTTGACATTTATCTATTTATTTATGTTATTCATTTACATATCAGGGAAACAAAACAAGGGTACAAAAATAAATAAAAGAAAAGAAAAAAGAAAACCTGTCTACAGTGTTGCTTCAAAAAGACATAAAAGGATAACCAAGTGAATCAACCAGCTTAGTTTTTTTTTTTTTTTTTTTTTTTTTTTTTTGTCTCGATACACATCTTTTGAAAGAGTGCAAATCATAGGCAGGTGAAAATAAGGAAACAGGGAAAGTTCTTCCATCTATCCACTTGACACAACCTTCCAAACAACTATCCTCACTTCTTCCGAGACTCAACTGGAAGTTTCATATCTCTTGCTACTAAAACAGCCCCCATGAAGTTAGGTGTTCTATATCTCTGCCAATATTTTTTCCCTTCCCAGCTGCCATGTACTAAAGCCTTATCCGTCTCTGGGGAGATTAAACTCACACACCCTTCTTAAACAGGATGGAGTCAAAAGCCTTTCGTCTCATTTATTCCTTCCCTTTAACAGACTGTCTTTATTCCATTGTTATTTCCATGGTTACTGCTCTTCTGGACTTGCCAACTGTATGCCTTCCCCTGCCTCTCGCGGCCTCCCTGCAAAAGCCTTTCTACTCCACCCTTATTCCATCCACCTTACTAGTGCAAGAGTTAACCACTGTCTTCACTCTTTCATCCCTTTCACTGGTAAACTCTGTGAAACTCCCTTCCTGCCTCTGTATTTCCCCTTCTCTGTGACTTGCATTATTTCAAAAGAGGAGTATCAAGACATCAAAAACTAAACTGGCTGAATCACTTAGTTTTCCTCTTGTCTTTTGAAAGCGGCACTATTTACATGTTTTGTTTTATTTCACTTTACTTTATTTCATTATTGACTTTCTCCCTAACATGCAAAGAAACAAAATCATGTAAAAATCATCTCTGTTATGCGTTCTGCAGGAAAGGATGGATCTCTAACACGGTAACAATTGTCATTACAAGGAGATTTGTGCCTCAAGAAGCCAGTGCATTATCTATTCTACTCACCTTTAGTGCAGCAATTACTTGATCAAAGCAATTAACCCCAGTTTTAGTGAAATTTCTGATCTGATATTGGGAAATAATATATCATGTAGCAACTACATTTATCGAGATAAAACTTCAGAATATTATGTCCAAAAAAGTGCACGAGAACAGGATGTAATGTCTCTACTGTGAAAGGCAACGAGAATTGTAATGTCATGCTTTCCACAATGACGAACGTGATACTGTTGTACTACACTATTGTATTTCTTTCTTATTATCTTTGATTTCTATTGACTATTAATTATTATTGACTTTAATAGGAGGCAGTAGGCACCTGCCGAAACGATAATTACTCCCAGTGAAGTCTAAAGCACTGGATCAGGGAGTGCTGTGAACTTATCATTAAACCCAGCTGTGACCTCACTGAACGTTTCCCTCTCTGTCTCACAACACAAGGTGGCAGTCACAGCCTGCTCTCTAAAGGCAACTCTCTTCCTCCACACAAAACTATAAGCACCTAATAACACACACATCCTTCACTCAAAATTTCAAAATTATCATGGCGACTCCTACACCAGCCTCGGAGTCATCTGGGGAGGGGACCACAAATGTCCCCACGTCGGACTGCCCTTCTGACAACGACCCTAAATGTCTTGACACCTCCCCCTCAACTTTTTCTTCATTAACTTCTGCAACATTCGCGGTCTAGGATCTAATTTTCAGTCTGTAGAACACCACCTCTCCTCTTCTAAACCTCATCCTCTTTTCCTCACTGAAACTCAGGTGTCTGAGGCAACTGACAGTAGCCCATTTTCTGTTCCCTCCTATTTTCTCTATCCTCATTTTCGATCCAAAGCTGGATGTTGCCTTTATGTGCGCAACGACTTAACCTGCTCTCGGACCCACGCTCTTGAATCTTCCGAGTTTTCCACCATCTGGCTACGACTACAGAGTCACTCTCAAACTAAATTTATCTATGATGTATACCTCTCACCTAACTCCTCTGACTATAAGAAATTCTTTGAATACTTAACTTCCAAAGTGGAGCACATTCTGACTCTCTTCCCTTTTGCAGAGATCTCCATTCTTGGAGACTTTAATGTTCACCACCAGCTTTGGCTTTCCTCTCCCTTCACTGACCATCCTGGTGAACTAGCCTTCAACTTTGCTATCCTCCACGACCTAGAGCAATTGGTGCAACACCCTACTCGTATTCCTGACCGTCTTGGAGATACGCCTAACATTCTTGACCTTTTCCTGACCTTTAATCCTTCTGCTTATGCTGTCACCCTCTCTTCTCCATTGGACTCCTCCGATCACAGTCTCATATCTGTATCTTGTCCTATCGCTCCAATCCCTCCTCAGGATCCATCTAGGCGGAGGTGCCTCTGGCGTTTTGCCTCTGCTAGTTGGGGGGACCTGAGGAGGTATTTTGATGATTTTCCTTGGAACGACTACTGCTTCCGTGTCAGAGACCCGTCCTTGTGTGCTGAGCGCATAACAGAAGTGATAGTGTCTGGCATGGAGGCGTACATTCCTCATTCTTTTTTTTTATCGACCCAAACCTTCCAAACCTTGGTTTAACACGGCCTGTTCTCGTGCTATACATGATAGAGAGATGGCCCACAAAAGGTACTTAAGCCTTCCATCACCAGAATCTCATGCACTTTATATTTCTGTCCGGAACCATGCCAAATCTGTTCTCCAACTAGCTAAAAACTCCTTCATTAACAGAAAGTGTCAAAATCTTTCAAGATCTAACTCCCCTCGTGACTTCTGGCATCTAGCCAAAAATATCTCCAATAACTTTGCTTCTTCTTCTTTCCCTCCTTTATTTCAACCAAATGGCGCCACTGCTATCACATCTATTTCTAAGGCTGTACTCTTCGCTCAAACCTTTGCTAAAAGCCCTACCTTGGACGATTCTGGGCTTGTTCCTCCCTCTCCTCCACCCTCTGAATACTTCATGCTACCTATTAAAATTCTTCGCAGTGATGTTTTCCATGCCCTGGCTGGCCTAAATCCTCGGAAGGCTTATGGACCTGATGGGGTCTCTCCTATTGTTCTCAGAAACTATGCCTCCTTGCTTGCACCTTGCCTACACAAACTCTTTCAGCTCTGTCTGTCAACGGGGTTGACGGGGTCCCTCCTACTGTTCTCCGAAATTCTGTGCTTGCACCTTGCCTAGTCAAACTCTCTCAGCTTTGCCTGTCAACATCTACCTTTCCTTCTTGCTGGAAGTTTGCCTACATTCAGCCTATTTCTAAAAAGGATGACCGTTCTAATCCTTTAAACTACCGTCCTATTGCTTTAATTTCCTGCCTATCTAAAGTTTTTTTTTCTAATCTATCCTTAACAGGAAGATTCTTAAACATCTATCACTTCACAACCTTCTATCTGATCGCCAGTATGGTTTCCATCAAGGCCGCTCTATTGGTGATCTTATGGTTTTCCTCTTTTAGAGATTTTGGTGAAACTTTTGCTGTTGCCTTGGATATATCAAAAGCTTTTGATAGAGTCTGGCACAAAGCTTTGATTTCCAAACTAACCTCCTACAGCTTCTATCCTTCTCTCTGTAAATTCATCTCAAGTTTCCTTTCTGATCGTTCTATTGCTGCTGTGGTAGATGGTCACTGTTCTTCTCCTAAATCTATTAACAATGGTGTTCCTCACGGTTCTGTCCTGTCACCCACTCTCTTCTTATTATTCATCAATGACCTTCTAAACCAAACTTTTTGTCCTATCCACTCCTACGCTGATAATACCACTCTGCACTTTTACACGTCTTTTCATAGACGTCCAACCCTTCAGGAAGTAAACATTTCATGCAGGGAAGCCACAGAACGCCTGACTTCTGATCTTTCTAAAATTTCTGATTGGGACAGAGCAAACTTGGTATTGTTCAGTGCCTCAAAAACTCAATTCCTCCATCTATCAACTCAACACAACCTTCCAGACAACTATCCCCTCTTCTCCAGTGACACTCAACTGTCCCCCTCTTCTATACTGAACATCCTCGGTCTGTCCTTTACTTATAATCTGAACTGGAAACTTCACATCTCATCTCTAGCTAAAACAGCTTTTATGAAGTTAGGTGTTCTGAGACGTCTCCGCCAGTTTTTCTCATCCCCCCAGCTGCTAACTCTGTACACTGTACAAGGGCCTTATCCGTCTATGTATGGAGTATGCTTCACATGTCTGGGAGGGTTCCACTCATACCGCTCTTCTAGATAGGGTGGAATCAAAAACTTTTCGTCTCATCAACTCCTCTCCTCTAACTGATTGCCTTCAGCCTCTCTCTCATCGACGCAATGTTGCATCTCTAGTTGTCTTCTACCGCTATTTTCATCCTAACTGCTCTTCTGATCTTGCTAACTGCATGCCTCCCCTCCTCCCGTGGCTTCGCTGCACAAGACTTCCTTCTTTCTCTCATCCCTATTCTGTCCACCTCTCTAATGCAAGAGTTAACCAGTATTCTCAATCATTTATCCCTTTCTCTGGTAAACTCTGGAACTCCCTGCCTGCTTCTGTATTTTTACCTTCCTATGACTTGAATTCCTTCAAAACGGAGGTTTCAAGACTCTTATCCTTCAGTTTTTGACTACCGCTTTAAACCCTCTTATGGGACTGGCATCTCAGTGGGCTTTTTTTTTTTTTTTTGTGGGGGGGATTTTTGTTGCCCTTGGCCAGTGTCCCTATTACATAAAAAAAAAAAAAAAATGACTGACGGCCTTGTACTCTATTAGGACTCTTAAAATACCGTGTTTAACACAGACACCCATGGAAATATTAAACTGCTATAGTCTATAGCTGAGGAAACGATTGAGTATCTGTGAGGACGAAACAGCGTGCTTACTTCCCGGCCGCGGCCACTGTGCACACAACACCGGCGACTCTTTTCTTTGATTCATAAATCACTGCTCGATGCAAACACTTTTGTTGGTGGAAATTATGGAAACCAAGAGTATGGACTATCGTGGAAATAAATCCAAGGTTCCTTTTAGATGATAACAGAAGTCACGTGTTGATAAGTATGAGTCTGTCCTTCGTGCTGACGTGTTAATTAAGCGTGGACTTTTCTACCTCGCCAAGCGTGGGATTTAGATCTAGCAACAGATATGTTTTCTCATAAGAAATTCTTTTCATTCATAGTGCATGACAATCAAGATTTTCTTTAGTTGTGCGTGCGAAGGGAAGCGTCACATTGTTTATCACGTGACAAATAATATCAATGAAATCGTGGCGACAAAGAACCAGCATTTCTTCACGTGACATACTGTGTGTAGACCGTGGACCGCCTGCACCCACGACCCGTTGCAAATCCCGCGTCATGTGCAAATCTCACGCCAGGCAAATCTGGGACTTCTTGTAAATCTCTCTCTCTCTCTCTCTCTCTCTCTCTCTGAAAAATAGGAAGCATAAAAATATAATGCTAATAATTAAAAAAAAAAAATACTTCTAACCACACTTATACTGCACCTCCTCCTCCTCCTCCTACTACTACTACTACTACTACTTCATAATCGCAAATCCTTGTCCACTAATTTACGTCAACTGTTCTTTTGTTCTAAGTCATTCAAGTCAAAACCTCACATCTCAGATCTTCGTTTAGTTATGTTTATTATCTATTAGATGGGGCATTTTTTCTTTTCTTTATGGTGTAGATATTACCATTTGTATTGAAATTCTCCAGCTCACCACAAGTATTCTCATTCCCTAACAGATCCGGCCCCACCTCTACGCCTCCACATCCTCCTCACTGGAAGAAGGCCCAGATGAGGATCACCTGGGAAGGATCCACTTCTCACTGCACTACGACGCACTGGCTGCTGTTTTGAGAGTTAAGGTCAGTGCATGATCATCTCCAGTACTGTGGTGAGATCGGTAGAGAAAGACGAGGGGTAGAGTCGAGATGATAGTCAAACAATGGAAAGAATGAAGAGCGAAAAGTTCTTCAGAAGCTGCTCCGGTACTTTTCTCGTCAAATCACTGTGAAAATTCCATCCAATATCTGATATATTTTCTGTAGTAATTACCCTCCATGCATCTGTAGCTATGCTACCTGGAATAAATGACTGCATTACTTGTATACAGGTGATAGAGGCCATGGACCTTCCCCGACCAGCGTGTAAAGACCGCAACGACCTGGCACATTCCAACCCCTATGTCAAGGTAGGAGAGAGAGAGAGAGAGAGAGAGAGAGAGAGAGAGAGAGAGAGAGTCGTCAAACCCTTCTTATTATTTTTAATGATGATTAAAGGAAATTCACGAGTAACCCTCGAAAACCATGTATTTTCACTATATTTTTAGTAAGGATAATGTATTTTTCTATACAGTATTTTTTTTTTTTTTTTCGAGTGCCTAATGTTGCTTTGACAAGTTTCATCATTTATTATGAAAAATTTAAATGGTGTGTGAACTTATCATTATGCATAAGTTGACTTTTTACAGCTGTTGACAATCTTCAACAGGTGTCCCTCCTTCCTGACACCAAGAACTCACTCCAGACTTCAGTGAAGAAGAAAACACAAGATCCAGTGTTTGAGGAGACATTTACATTTGAGGTAAAGCAGATCAGGGGTAAGACAAGGTATGGCTCCTTTCTGCAGTGCACAGCATCACGCTGACCAGAGGTAACTGGGCCTCAATTACACACACAATATGTCTATAGACTGGATATTTATCAGACATTTGTACTATATTTAACTTATTTAACCCACTAGATGCCGGTACTTTTGCAGGTTTCTTTAAATTTTACAAACCAACCTATTTGTGCGAGAAAGTTATGTTGGTACTTATTAAGCCTTCTGCCTGGGGCTTTTTTTTATGAAAACAATTTTATGTAAGACTATAATTGATAATTACATGTTGTGTGTCAATGACTTTCACGTTAATCTGGGAGTTTTCTAGCCCCTTAATTTGATTCCAGCAACTTGTTTCATTGCATACAGAAGCATACTCCCATCTTTCGCAGTGCAGAGAAGAGTGCAGAATATTTTTGTATGAATGTATTTTCTTGTGTACTAGTATGTGAGACACATGAGGAAGAATGTGTATGAAAAATACAGCTTTTATGCATAACTCAGACATTAATATTATCATTATTATTTGTGTGTGTGTGTGTGTGTGTGTGTGTGTGTGTGTGTGTGTGTGTGTGTGTGTGTGTGTGTGTGTGTGTGTGTGTGTGTGTGTGTCTGTAGCTTTTATGTTCATAACATCTTAGGATGATAAATATGATTGTGTTCATTTACTAGAAACATTCACATAATATGTAAAAAATATTTTTGTTAGACACACAAAACAATAATTGCAACAAAATCCAACAAAAAAATATAATATTGTGTGTGTAATGTCAGTCACCCTATGCATCCTATTTTCCTTAGTCAATGATATGGGAGTAAGTGGTGCTCTTGGACAGCAAAGAGCACATGGGTTCACACTCCCTCCACTTGCAATGGGAGCTGTCAGCTTTACATTAATTTCATCTGTTTGAATTCTTTACCTTTGTTTACCATTTATCATCCAAGTCACAGTTTCATACATGATAGTTGCTACAATGATTACATCAGGCAATCCTAATGTCATCTTTATACTTACCTTCTTTTCTTTTATCATGTACCCTAGTAATTTAACCATTCTCTTCAACAGCATCACTTTTTCTCATCCCACCTTTCATGCTTCCATACCGATGCATGATGCAGTCAAGATGTACATGCATGAAAGGTGGGACAAGAAAGTGTGGTGCAAGGGAAGAAAATGGCTGGATCTCTAGGGCATATGATGAAAGAAAAGACAGTAAGTACAGAGATAAAAGAAGAGACAGCAGACAGCATGATGGAATAATTATATCAACAATCACATGTGAAAGTCCAGTCAAGTACTGTAGCACTATTCCCCCCCACAGTACCAATCCTGCCCAGTTACCCATGTATCTCAGATTTCTCACCTTACCATCTCCACAGCTGCCTTACAAGGAAGTGGTGCGACGGACTCTGGAGCTCAAGGTGAAAGACTTTGACAAGTTCTCCCGTCACTGTGTGGTGGGCCATGCACTGCTGCCCCTTCAGAAGGTGAACCTAGCCCGGTCATCACGGCACTGGCAGCCCCTCACACCCTGCAACCTAGTCAGTCAACAGAAAAAAATTCTCTAAATCAATAGATGCTCAGAGATTCAATCACTATCTTCTATTGTAACAATTTTTCTTCAGTATCAGCTTCCATGCTGGTGTGTTTGATGATGAGTTATTTGTAAACCAAAAAACACTTTTTCAAAAAATTTGTTTTTCAGAAGTGATTTCTTTTTGGACAGGCCTTGTTTATACTGAAAGGCCTACTTGCAAATCTTGTTTTTTCTTTCCCTACAGGAGACTGAGGAGTATGGAGAGATTCTGCTGTCCCTCAATTATCTACCCACTGCTGGGAGACTCAATGTGGATGTGATCAAGGCAAAGCAGCTGCTCCAGACTAACTTAGTGAGAGGGGCAGGTATATCCAATCTTCACTTCTAGATTCTCTTCAATTTCCTAATCATTACAGCAAAGAGAGTGTGTGCATTCTCTCATCTAGAAGTATTTTATGTAGTCTTTTCTACAACTTTAATTACTTAATATGTTGCTCCTTTTTTTTTCCTTTCATGGGTAATACCTTTCCTTCCACTCCCTATAATGAAACACTGTTAGTCCTTTGTCTTCTAATGTTGCTGCTTTTCATTAGTAATAGATGGTAAACTCTAAAAAGAGACTTAGGCAATCATATTCCTAATTATTTACCATTGTGACAACAACAATGTAAAGACCATCTCTATTGCAACTGTGAATATCAGTCTAGGTCTCGGTCATGTAATGACCTAGATCTAGAAGCCTTAGAATCCTGCTTGAGCATTGGGTGGACCTATTGCTCAGTGGGTAACATAGCATGCTTTCATGTTCAGGTCTGTGTCTCCTGACATGGCATCTTTCTTCTGAAGCTCAGATTTATTTAAGCTTCCAGATCAATTGTTCAGTATTTTATTGTACTGGAGATTGTATCACCTTAAATAAGGGTGTTCCCACTTGTATTGCATCAAATGAAGGCAGAATCACAGTTCTGCCTTCATTTGATGCAATACAAGTGGGAACACCCTTATTTAAGGTGATACAATCTCCTTCCTCAAATTCCAACCTGATTCCGACCGAGAATGTGTCATATATATGATTGCAATTGCAATGGTAATACAAACTTATAGTTACTGTAAACCACTAGAAATATGACTAACTCTAGTCGAACAACCTAAGTAAAAACAACAATAAAACTACAGGGATACTAGCTCATATGGGACAGAACATTAAAGTTCTTCTTCTAGTCTTAAAGTAGTGAAGACATGAGAAAACTAAGACCAAGTAACTCACAGCGGCTTCCTCCCCCACAGACCCCTACGTGCGGGTGTCACTGGTGGTGCGTGGGAGACATCTCAAGTCCAAGAAGACCAGCGTGAGGAAGAACACCCTCTCACCATCCTTTAATGAGTCCTTCAGCTTCCATGTGACATCCTCTGAGTTGCGTGAGGCATCCCTGGTCATCACTGTCTGGGACTGGAATGGAGGTGTCATGAGAGATGAATTCATCGGACGTGCTGTCCTAGGAAAGCAACCCTCAGGTCAGACTTAGGAATTTATAGGTGAGCCTTGTCTGTATATATTCTTGATCCTCTTTTCTATACTTACCTCACTGGTGTCCTGCACATCTTGTCAGGTCCCAATGAGATGACCCACTGGACCAACATGATGGGGTCACAGAGACATGCAGTGGCTCAGTGGCACTCCCTCCATGCGCGCAGCCACTGTGACCAGGTCAGTTCACATTTCATGCAACACAGACTGAAAAGACACAAGAATTTTCTTTATCAGTCTATCTGCATATCAAACTTACATTCTTTCATGGCTTGAGAAATTTCTCTTTTCTCACATCTTACCTCACTATAGGAAAAACCACACAATGAATGGGACCCCAGTGCTTTGACTCCATCTCTTCTTATCACCTTATACGACATGCAGGGAATACAAAGATATGTATTGTATGCATGTGTCTCAAAGTTGGTCACATGATAAAATAACAAAGTTGAATGAGTAACACAACCAAGCTTTTTAAGGCAGGTAAAATATGTACCAACAGTTTACATACACACAAAGTTAGAAATATGCAAATATCTTAATATTCCACTTTTAGCTTACAGAACCTCATTCCATATTCAGTTATATTTATTGGGTATTTATTTGGCTAAGACTATGAGATCCTATTATATTGTCAGGAGGAAAATATGTCTCAGATATGTTGCTTCTTCCATGGACTCTCCAAGGTAGTGACTACAGCAAAACCCTTTAAGCCTTCCCATGTTATTCTTCACCCCTTCTTCAACTTTCTCTCAGGCACACCTCAAAACATGATACAATTCAGGTCCACTAGAATTCACCACCATCATCTGACAAACATCTCATTCATCATCCTAACCTCCGGCAGGTGTCCTCAGCCTCCCGTGCAGTGCCCTGAAAACTGACAAGATGGATGACCTCAGATCACAGCCAAAAAACAAAGTAATTTTTGGTAGCAGCCAGTCATACCTGCCCTGTCCTGAATCCATCTCTGCCGTGATGAGCAGCATTCTTTAGGGCGACATGGCTGGTGGCCAGTGCTGGCTCAGATTTACATATTGCACAAGGAAATTCAGTGAGTAGCAAGATAGTTCAGGTGGTGCAAGAGGCTGCTATTGTAATGGTGCTGTAGTACCTGTGTCCAAGTCAATTGACTCCATATTGTGTTTCAGCTCTTCTCTGGTTTATATAGATTATGTAGCAATGTATTCTTCATCAATCCACTACTTTGCCCTAAGGACCAAAAATATGTTTTTGTTCATGACAGTTAAAGCAGTACTGATATATCAACCTTGTGAATACTGTGGTACTGTAACTGCCTCTGTGTTGTATCAGTGTTGTGGGGCCTCAAGAAAGTGTGCTGCCTTTCCAAGGCCCTTTCATAAATGCAGCCCTGTCCCTTTATGTTATAGAAAAACTGATATCAACCATCAGCTGATGCTCTGTTGCTGGAAGTCCTTATATCTCCAGGTCCCCTTACTGTGTTCAAGTTAGTGCTGTGTTAGCTTGGTTACTTTAACATTAAACTACATCAGGAGTGCTGTGGATATATAGATATAAATAAATATTTATATGTGCAGTGTACATATAGCTACATAATATATATATATATATATATATATATATATATATATATATATATATATATATATATATATATATATATATATATATATATATATATATATATATATAATTATTTATTTATCTATTTATATGATGTCAAAATCTTTCAAGATTTAACTCCCATCATGAATTCTGGCACCTAGCCAAAAACTTCTCCAATAATTTTGCTTCTTCTCTTTCCCCTCCTTTATTTCAACCAGATGGTACCACTGCCATCTCATCTATCTCTTCACTCAAACCTTTGATAAAAACTCTACCATGAATGATTCAGGGCTTGTTCCTCCCTCTCCACCCTCTGACTACTTCATGCTACCTATTAAAATTTTTCACAATGACGTTTTCCATGACCTTGCTAGCCTAAACTCTCAGAAGTCTTATGGATCTGATGGGGTCCCTCCTATTGTTCTCTGAAACTGCAACTCCCTGTTTGCTCCTTGCCTAATCAAACTCTTTCAACCCAGTTTGTTAACATCTAGCTTTCCTTCTTGCTGGAAATTTGCCTACAGTCAGCCCATTCTTAAAAAGAGTGACCATTCTAATCTCTTAAACTACCATCCTATTGCTTTAATTTCCTACCCATCTAAAGTTCTTTTAATCTATTCTCAACAAGAAGATTCTTAAACATCTATCACTTCACAGCCTTCTATATGATTGCCAGTATGGGTTCTTTCAAGGCTGCTCTACTGGTGATCTGGTTTTCCTTACTGAGTCTTGGTCATCCTCTTTTAGAGATTTTGGTGAAACTTTTGCTGTTGCCTTAAAAATATCAAAAGTTTTTGATACCGTCTGGCACAAAGCTTTGATTTCCAAAACTAATCCCTTACAGCTTCTATCCTTCTCTCTGTAACTTCATCTCAAGTTTCTTTTCTGATGGTTCTATTGCTGTTGTAGTAGATGGTCACTGATCTTATCCTAAATCTATTAACAGTGGTGTTCCCCAGGATTTTGACCTGTCACCCACTCTCTTCCTATTATTCATCAGTGATCCTCTAAACCAAATTTATTGTCCTACCCATTCCTTCTCTGATGATACCACTCTGCACTTTTCCACGTCTTTTCATAGATGTTCAACCCTTCAGGAAGTAAATAGTTCACGCAGGGAAGCCACAGAATGCCTGACTTTTGATCTCTCTAAAATTTCTGATTGGGGCAGAGCAAACTTATTATTGTTCAATGCCTCAAAAACTCAATTCCTCCATCTATCAACTCAACACAATCTTCCAGATAACTATCCCCTCTTCTTCAGTGACACTCAACTGTCCCCCTCTTCTACATTGAACATCCTTGGTCTGTCCTTTACTTATAATCTAAACTGGAAATTTCACATCTCATCTCTAGCTAAAACAGCTTCTATGAAGTTAGCTATTCTGAGATGTCTCTGCCAGTTTTTCTCACTCTTCCAGCTGCTAACTCTGTACAGGGGCTTTATCCGTCCATGTATGGAGTATGCTTCACATGTCTGGGAGGGGTTTCACTCATACTGCTCTTCTAGAGAGGGTGGAATCAAAAGCTTTTTGTCTCATCAACTCCTCTCCCCTAGCTGACTGTCTTCAATCTCTTTCTCATTGCCACAATGTTGCATCTCTTGCTATCTTCTACTGCTATTTTCATGCTAACTGCTCTTCTGATTTTATTAACTGCATACCTCCCCTCCTCCCATGGTCTTGCTGCACAAGCCTTTCTTCTTTCTCAATCATTCATACCTTTCTCTGGTAAACTCTGGAACTCCCTACCTGTTTCTGTATTTCCACCTTCCTATGATTTGAACTCTTTCAAGAGGGAGTTTCAAGACACCTATCCTTCAATTTTTGACTATCTTTTTGGACCCTGTTCAGGGACTGGCATCTCAGTGGTCCTCATTTTTTATTGGATTTTTTGTTGCCCTTGGCTAGTGCCCCTCCTACATTAAAAAAAAAAAAAAATGCAAAAGGCACATTAAATTTTACTTCTGAAATCCTTGAATAATTCTAAATCATAACATTTCAACAGTAGAATGTTCAACCTGTATCAGACAATCACAATGAAGATGACCACAGTTCTGCTGCATTGGCCTGGATTGAGTCACAATGACAAACTATGGACATTTCCATAAAGTTGTAACAAAAACTGCTGATAACTATGAACAAATTATTACTAACCTTTCACAAGTTTTACTTCAGCATCTCTCTCTCTCTCCCTTTAATATAAAAATCTTATGTTTTATGAACTGAAAACTAAGGAGCAAAAATACTATGGTTTAGAATCGTTCAAAGAGTTCATACTTTGATCTGATTGACCATTTGTAAAGAATATATATATATATATATATATATATATATATATATATATATATATATATATATATATATATATATATATATATATATATATATATATATATATATGAAAATTATATATATTTCAGAATATTACACTACATTTACTACAAAATGGTGCTTCTTAATATACAGAGGTATATTAAACAAAATCTCAGGATTTCAAAGACTTGATCCAATTCCTACCTTACTTTGATGTGAGCTGGAATATCTCAGTGTACAACGCTTGTATCACTAATGTATGTGTGTGCATATTAACTTATATTAGATGATTTATTGAAATTTAGTTAAGTTTATCTTACTACTATATGGGAGAAAAGTCCTCTTCATAAACAATATCTATCAATTGTAGTAAACATATTTTAAAATGTCTATTGATCATTTATATGTGAATGTTTATGCTATTAATGTCATCTGTCCAAATATATATTCACTCTTTATTTTGCTATTCATGTCAGAGTGTATAAATATGTAACAGTAAAGCTATAAAGAAATGTCATGATTAGGATATACATAATAATAATAATATATATATATATATATATATATATATATATATATATATATATATATATATATATATATATATATATATATATATATATATATATATATATATATATATATATATATATATATATATATATATATATATATATATATATATATATATATTTATATATATAGTGTGTGTGTGTGTGGAAGAGGATAAGGAAAACTCAAGCTGAAGAAGAACTATATTCCTAACATTTCCTCTATATATCTTCCTCAGAGAAAGACTGTGGCAAACACTCTCAGACCAACTGTATTTAAAAGTTACTGTTCCTTGATGCAGTGATGCACAGGGTGGGTAACAGTGCTAGATTCTCTGTTTATAGAAAAACCCACTATCAAGTATAACTTTGTGAACTGCCTATCATGGCACACCACTATACCAGAAAATTTTGGAATGACAATTGGTTTCTACCCATGAGCCATCAGTGGGCATTTTTTTTATTAGATTTTTGTTGCCCTTGGCCAGTATCCTTCCTACATAAAAAAAAAAGGACAAACAGTGATGAGCTCTTGGATATGCTCCTAGGGCAGCAGATACAATATGTAAAAAAAGAATTGAGTAGTGAACCAAGACAAAATTATTATCTTATTGTGTCATGTGAAGCAAGCAGAAGTTATCCCAAGCTTCCTAAAAAGATCTCTGTGCAAAGTGTATGCTTCAGGATTGAAAATCAGTCATATTTAGAGAAAAAAAACAAGAACAAGGATAAGGACAGCCTTATATACCAAATTTTCTGTGAGGGCTGTCCTTCAGCAGAGTAAATAGAGAGTATGAGCACAAGAGTAACGTGCACCACTGCAAGGATGTGGAAAAACACCCATCTGTCCAAATGGGGTGACATTTTACTAGGCTGGGTATACAAACCCACACACATCACAACAGAAGATCTGACCAATCACCAGAAAGGATTCATCACTCTCTCACAAACCACAGTCAGACTGATTATCTCCACAGCCAGGAGAATGGTCCAATTGCAGGGTTCATTAAACACATCCATGGAGATGAGCTGCCGTGGAGGTTTAAATACAACTTGGTCAGGGTGTGTCTGCTAATTTCTTTCTGAAGAAGACATGTAGGTACTTTATATGTTATAGAAGATAATACTCCTGCTTACAGTCTGATTTTTCTTACTATCTTTTCCACTTACTTGTCTCATTTATGTCCAACACACACACACACACACACACACACACACACACACACACACACACACACACACACACACACACACACACACACACACAAACACACATTTATATACATACATACAAAGTGTTCAGAGAATACCAAGACTGTTTTTACATTTATTATTATACAAGAACTTTGTCAAAACTGACTGACATCCCTCAAAATATTCTCCTTATGAGGAAATGCATTCATGTCATTGAATCTTCACTGTTTAAAGCTGATCTTGCAATTTTTTAATCTCTTCCAAATCTTTAATTTTTTCCTTCAAGGTGATAAAAGAAGGGCCACACAGAGCAAGGTCAGGAGAATACCATGGATACTGCACTTCTGTGATCTGATGTTTTGCTAAACTGCATTAAGTGTGCTGGTGCCTTGTTCTGGTGGAGGTATTTCTGACCTAAACCACATTGCTTGTTATTTACAGCATACTGCATTACACATTGTATCATACTTGGAAAGTAGCAAATCTTGTTCACAATTTTAAGCATATTTATGATAAATGATATCACATTAATCAAAAGAGACAATCTGGAGTATCTTGGTTTTTCTCTGAACTCAGCAAATTTTATTAGATCTTGGTGATAATGGGAATTCCCACGATAATGACTGAATCTTTATTTAAGGATCACAGCCATTAGTCATTCATGTTTCACTACCTGTGATAATGGACTTGAGAAAATCAATATCAATTGATGTAGTCTGTTCTGAACTCCTTCTCAGGTGTCAGCAGCTGCTGCCACCCGCCTCATGCCAAAACTTGTTGTCAAGACAGTTTAAGAAGACCTAACTGAAATTTCATATCGTCACACAATTGCCTTCTGTCTGTTTTGACAAAGTAATGCATCTTTTCACTTGTTTTGCCATTTCTTCTTATAGATAATCAGGCCACATCAGCAAAAAGTGAGGAACATTAAGTTCCCCACCTTTTGCTGATATACTGATAATAGTAAAAAAAAAAAAAAAAAAAGAGAGAAGAAAAGAAAAAGAAAATACTTAGTCTTTGATCATCCTATTCCTTTTTTTTTCAGCACTTCATATGCTTTAGAACCTGTTTTACAGAAACCAGCAATGACACAGAGATGGTAATATAATCTTTCGACTGCATAACATGATGTTGATCGTGGCCTGTTACAATGTGTTAAACCAGTCTTCTTATTTTTTTTTATCACAACTCATTTACTATACAGTATATGTGTGTGTGTGTGTGTGTGTGTGTGTGTGTGTGTGTGTGTGTGTGTGTGTGTGTGTGTGATTACCTAGTTGTGTCATGTGGGAAAGGAGCTATGCTTGTACTGTCCAGCCTCTGTATTTATTATCTAACTTGGCCTCAAATTATGAATAGTTTTTGCTTGCACCACATCCTTATTTAGACAGTTCCATGTATCAACTACTCTTTGTGGAAAACTATTGATATCTCTTCCACAGATTTCATTTTTCAGCTTCTTTCTCTGTTCTCTAGTGTCCCTCATATCCCACATCACAATGTCATTGCTGTTTAGCTTTTTCAGTCCTTCCATTGGTCTATATATCATAATTAAGTCTCCTCTCTCCCTTCTTTGTTCCAGAGTTGGAAGGTTTAGTTTTTCTAGTCTCATTTCATATGTCTCTTCACTTAAGTTTGGGATCATCTTTGGTGCTGTTCTTTGTATCCTCTCTAGTTTCCTAATATGTTTCTTGAGACTTGGTGACCATACTACAGCTGCATATTCCAATTTCAGACAAATCATCATTACAGTTAGTTTCCTCACCATTTCTTCATCCAAGTATATAAATGCAATTCTTATATTCCTTAGCAAATTCATTGTTTCCCAAAAATCTTGTTTATATTGTAATCAGCTGTTAATTTGTCTGCTACTATCACTCCAAGATCTTTTTCCTTTATTCTTTTCCAATACAGTCATCTCCCAACTTGTAATCACCAGATGGTCTTTTTTACTCTTCCCAAATTCCAATAAACTACATTTCTTTGCATTAAAATCAATTTCCTATTTACAGCTCCATTTTTCAATCTGGTTCAAATCTTGTTGTAAAGTTTTCTGATCTTCCCCTGTTCCTATTTTTTTTATCAATTTAGTATCATCTGCAAATAAACTCATATAGCTGTTGATCCCTTCTGTCATATCATAAATGTACACAGTGAACATGATTGTAGCCAGTACAGAACCTTGAGGTACTCCACTTGCTACTTTTCTCCAAGATGACTTTTGATCTATAATATATGTTCTCATATCTCTATTGCTTAGGAAGTCTTCCATCCACTTCAAGAGTCCCAATCTTACTCCACCAATGTTCTTTTATCTTTCACAGGAGTCTCTTATGTGGCACCTTCTCAAAGGTCTTTTTGAAATCCAGATAGATACCATCTACCCATCCATCTTGCTCTTGTACTATGTCAATTATTCTTGAGTAAAAACAAATCAAATTACTCGTACATGATCTCCCTCTATGAAATTCAAATTGTCTATCAGTTATCATGCTATTTTCTTCCAAAAATTTCATCCATCCAAATTGCACAATTCATTCACATATTTTTGCCACAACTGATGTTAATGATATTGGCCTATAATTCTGAGGGTCTTTTTTACACCCCCCTTTAAATATTGATACTATATCAGCCATTTTCCAGTCCTTTGGTACTTGCTCTCATATAATGAATGCTCTACAATATGATATATTTTGTCTGCCAACTGACTATTGCATTCCTTTTAAAGCTCAGTTTGATATACCATCTGGTCCCTGTGCTTTATCTACTTCTAACTTTTGCATCATTTCCTGCATTTCATTGATAGTTACATTAATTTCTTCAAGAGAGTTAACTGCTGTTCCTTCACTTTCTTGTATTATAAACTCACTTTCTTTGATGAAGACTGACTGAAAGGCATCACTCATCACCTCCACCATATCCTCAACCTCTTCATATTCTTTGCCATTCACCTCTAATTTTTTTCAATTGTTTCCTTCCATTATAGTTTATTGTTGGTATGCCTGTATAATAATTCTGGTTGGTCTTTGCATTTATCTATTATATCTTTCTCATATTTTCTATGCCCTTCTCTTCATATCTTAACATACTCATTTCTCTTAGTCTTATACTCTGCCCACAAGTTTTTGTTTTGTTCCCCTCTTCCTTTTTTTTTTTTTTTTCTAAGCAGCATCTCTCTTTTTTTATATTTCACATCTATTCAACAGTTCTTATGTCCAACTTACTTTTAGTATATATATCTTTGCATTCCTTCATTATATATTTCAACAAATTCTTTCCATTTCCTTTCCCCTCCCCTTTCTTCTTTAAATTTAGTCGTCAGTTTCTTCAAAGTATTTCTTAAGCTGATCAAATTTTCCTTTTTTATAATTGAATCTTCCAGTACTGTGGTTTCTTCTTAATTCTTCTTTAAATTCTTTTAGGGTTTGTTCTATTACCACGTGGTCATTTTTTCCTATTGGACATTTGTATTCTGTGAATCTTGTATTTTCTCTAACCCACTAGGTAAGTGTGTTTTCCATTGCCAATGTCAAGAGTCTGTATCCCCATGATGACCCCTCCTGTGGTTGTCAAATCTTCCCAACAAACTTCTTTGCAGTTAAAATCTCCTAGTAGTACTACCCTGTCATTTTTACTCATTATTCTGTCCAAACAATCTCTTGTGTCTTCCAATAGAGTATTATATTTATCTAAATCCCATGAGCTTGTCTTAGGTGGGACATATACCAAAACAAAAGTCCTTAGACCATTTCCTGCCTGTTTTATCTTCACTTCAATCATTTCGTCATTTCTTTCTCCAGAAAAAACACTTCTTTCACTTGTAGCTTTTTCCTTGTCAACATCATTACTCCACCACTCTTTCTTTTCTATTCTTCATCCACATGTTATATTTCTTTTCACCAATATTAACTGCAGTAATTTCATCACTTAATTTAGGCTTAGTAATTCCCATAACATCAGGCTTATTTTCTCTTAGGAAATCATTTAACTCTTCTTGTGCTGATAATATCCCATTGATATTGGTATACGCCACCTTTAGCTCTTTCAACTCCTCTCCCTGTTTCCTATAAACCACTTCTTTATTTTCATGTCTACTACTTTCCAATAGAATTTCTTTTCTCTTTCTTGGTTCATTCCTCATTTTTTCCCTTTGCCTGATTCAACATATCATTCATTTTCTTTCTTTCTTCTTCACTTAAGTCTCTTCTTATCCATATTTGTTTAAAGTCATCTTTTTTTTTGACAGTTTCCAGGCACTAGATAATACTGTTTCATCCTCAATTTGAGATCTAAACCTAATTTTGATTGGCCTGTTACCTCCTTCCACATATTTGCCAATCCTTGTGACTTTTTCAGTCTCTTCCACTGTTCCATCACTTTCCTCAACAGCTTCACCAATCACTTTCTTGACTGACTCTTTATCAAATTTCTCTCTTTCATATTTGATAGGTTTCACTTCGTCCTTGACACCAAACACTACTACACACTTTTTTTTTTTTTTTTTGCGTTGTTCCTAACCAACTTCTCCTTTTCCTTGAATACTTTCACCACAGAATTTTCCATCTTTTCCTTCAAAAGCATTTCCATAATGTTTTTGATATTCACTATCTCCTCTTCTTGCTCTTTTGTCCAGTCCTGCTGCCTTTTATTAATTTTGTTTTCTGTATTTACATTTACTTTCTTAACAAAGTTCTCAAGTTTCTCTGCATAACTGCCACAGCTTTTCCTTAATTCACAATTTTCTCTTTCTAGACAAATTACCCTAACCGTCAATTCATGCACACACACAATTTCACACACACACACACACACACACACAGAAAGAGCATGACACAGAGACAATGTGATGAGAGAGATACAGGTGGACATAAGTGAAATTAAGAAGATCATGAAAGATTTGGATGTAAGCAAGGCCCAAGGACTGGATGGAGTGTCCAACTGGATACTTAAGGAATGTTGTGAACAACTGGCAGAAGGTATACACAATACCATAGTATGTTCTTTTAAGGAAGGAAAAATTCCTCTAGATTGGAAGAGAGCCAATATTGTGCCCATTTTTAAAGAACGTAATAAAGAAGACCCATTGAATTACAGACCAGTGTCCCTAACAAGTGTGGTGGCAAAAAATAGCAGAAAGAATAGCTAAAAACAGATGGATGGAATATTTAGAAGAAACACATACATTGACTGACAGACAATTTGGTTTCAGAAGTGGAAGATCTTGGGTCATGAATTTAGTGAGCTTTTATAGTAGAGCAATTGATATATTTCAAGAGAGAAAGGGTTGGGCAGACTGTATTTATTTAGACCTAAAAGAAGCATTTGATAAGGTACCACACCAGAGACTGCTATGGAAAATTCAAAATATAGGGGGTTTGCAAGGAAACACACTTAATTGGATTACAGACTTCTTGAGGGATAGAGAAATGAGAACAGTAATAAAGGGAGAAAAATCTGAATGGAGTAGAGTTACAAGTGGAGTACCACAGGGGACAGTCTTAGCCCCCATAATGTTTCTGGTGTATGTCAACGATATGGTGGATGAGGTTGAGAGTTATATAAGTCTGTTTGCAGACGATGCAAAATTATTGAAAAGAGTGGAGAACAATATGGATTGTGAAATATTACAGAAAGATCTAAATAAGATATATAAATGGAGTAAGAAATGGGAAATGGAATTCAATGTAAAGAAATGAAAGATGATGGAATTAGGGAAAAGCAAAGGAAGATTGACAAGTTCCTACACCATGGGAGAAGTGGAAATTAAGAAAACCAAAAGAAGAAAAAGACTTGAGAATTAAAATAAGTGATAATTTATCACCAGAAAAACATGTAAACAAAATACTTGGGAAACCTATGAGTTACTAAGAAAGATGAAAGGGGCATTTGCTTACATGGATGAAGAGATGATGAAAAAGTTGATGGAATATGTGATCCAACCAAAACTGGAACATGCCACAATTGTTTGGTTACCCCATAATAAAAAGGAAATAAGGAAAATAGAAAGGATCCAAAGAGCTGCAACCAAATTGGTACCAAGTTTGAGAGATTTAACCTATGAAGAAAGATTAAGGAGATCGAAGCTTCCATCATTACAAGAGAGAAGAGATTGCTATATACAGAGCATTAAAGGGTAAGGATCAAATTGACAAAGAAGACTTATTTGTGTGGGACTCAAGAGATACAAGAGGACATGAAGTGAAATTGAGGAAAACAGCAAGTAGAAGAGATGTCAAGAAATATGGTTTCCCAAATAGAAATATGGAACAACTTAGATGAAACAGTGGTACAAGCAACAAATATTCATGAATTTAAAGTTAAGCTGGATGCTTATAGATATGGAGACAGGACAGCATGAGCATAGCTCTTTTCCTGTAAAACACAACCAGGTAAATACAACTAGGTGTGTGTGTGTTTACTTTGTATTTACCTAGTTATAACATACAGGATCTAGGATCGTGCTGCCGTCTCCAAATTGACTTTTATCAAAATTTTCTTTAAATTTATGGACTGTCTAAGCACACACAGTCTTACCAATAAGTTCATTTCACACTGCTATGCTTCTGTGAGGAAAGCTATGTTTCTTCTGCAAACACTCCTTTTCAATTTCCTTCCATGTCCTGTGGCACTTCTCATATCTGGTATCACAAGGTCATCCCTGTCCAATTTTTGCATCCCTTCCAATATTCTATATAGTGCTATCAAATCACCTCTTTCCCTCCTATTTTCCAGTGCAGTCAGGCCCAATCTCTTCAAACTTTCTTTATAATTATACCCTCTTAGGCTTGTAGGAATTTTAATTGCAGCTCTCTGAATTCTTTCTAGCTTTCTGATATCCTTCTTCAAACTTGGTGACCACACTAATGCTGCATACTCCAATCTTGGATGTATCATTGTTGTTATATATATATATATATATTTTTTTTTTTTTATCATATCTTCATCAATATACTCGTAAGTAAATACCATCTTGATGTTTCTCAGCAGATTGTATGTTTCTCCATTGATCTTGTTTATATGGTTGTCAAACGACAGCTTATTAGAAATGCTTACTCCCAGATCTTTTCTTTTGTTCTTATAGTTATTTTCCCATAGTAGATGCCTTCTGTTCTTTTTGCAGTCTTTCCAAACTTTACCACACTACATTTCTTGGCATTAAACTCCATTTTCCACTTCAACAACCATTAATTTATCTTAATTAAGTCTTGATTCAAAGCTTCACAGTCTTCTTCATTTGTTACTTTTCTCATAATCTTAGCATCATCAGCAAAGAGACCCCTTCCATCATGTCATTTACATATATTGCAAACATAACTGTTACTAATACTGATCCTTGCAGAACTCTACTTATTACCACTCTCTATTTCAATTTATTGCCCATGATTACTGTCCTCATTTCTCTGTCTGTCAAGTCAGTTATCCAATTTAATAATGATCCTCCCAGTCCTCCTATATTTTTCAATTTCCATATTAGCCTTTTGTATGGTACTTTTTTAGGTCCAAATATATGCAGTCAGCCCATCCATCTCTCTCTCTTGCACTATGTCCATTACTATTGAGTAGAAACTTATCAAATTTGTTACACAAGATCTTCCTTCTCTGAATCCAAATTGTCTCTCTGTTATCACATTGTTGTCTTCTGGGAACTTCACTCATCTGTTCTTGATGATCTTTTCAGATCTTTGTTGCAACATTTGTCACCAATACTGGTCTATAGTTTAATGGGTCTTCTTTACTTCCAGCCTTATGAATTGGGCTAATATCCACCCATTTCCAATCTTTAGGTACTCTTCTTTCCAACAGGGTGATGCTGATTATATTGTGTATCACTTTGGCTAGTTGTGAGCTACACTCCTTTAGAATCCAGTTTGAAACACTATCAGGGCCCATTGCTTTCCTTACATCCAGTTCTTCCAACATATTCTTTGCTTCTTCTGTTGGTGTTACAACCTCTTTCAGACCATTCCCATTTTCCATTGTTATTCTTTCTTCCCTAAAATAATTTTTCTTAGTAAACACTGAGTGGAAGTATCTGCTGAACGCTTTAACCATCTTTTTTTGGGTCCTCAACCATTTTTTCTCCACCTTTACTCCGCTTATGTTTTCTTTAATCTTCAATTTCCCATGGACAAATCTATAAAACAGTTTTGGTTGGTCTTAACATTTGTCCACAACATTCTTTTCATAATTCTTCTGTTCATCCCTGCATATTTTGATATATTCATTCCTTTTTCTCGTGTAATTGGCCCGCAAGTTATGTCTCTTATTTTTCCTCCATTTCTTCCATGCTTTTTCCCTCTCCAGTTTAACCTTAGCACATCTCTTGTTATACCAATCCTTCTTAAATAGGTTCTCTGTTGATTTCTTAGGTACTCATTTCTTCACTACTTTATTATAAATGTCCAAGAAGATGGTCCATGTATCTTCTATGTTGCCCCTTTGAAATACTTTGTTCCAATCCATTTCAATTAAGTACTTCCTAAGCTGTCCAAAATTTGTGTTACTATAGTTCAATCATTCTCTTGTGGTCTTCTTTTCTTGTACTGGTGTTTTTTTATCTAAGAAGATTAATTAGACTAAGAACTTAATCAATGCATGATCACTTTTTCCTATTGGTTTTTTGTGCTTTAAATTCTCTATGACTTGTTTTTTGGGTAAAAATAGATCAAGTATTAATGGTGTTTCATTTCCTCTGAATCTTATCTTCTTTAACTCAATGCATAAGAATATTCTCAATAGCCAACTCCAGTAATTTGTTCCCCATGATGACTCACTACCTTCTGTGGTCCAACTTTCCCAAGATACCTCTTTACAATTAAGGTCTCCCATCACTAGTATGTCTTGATTTTCCTCAATCAACTTGGATAAACATGTCCTTGTGTCTTCCAGTATTCTCTTGTATTCTTCCTCTCCCCATGAGTTGGAATAAGGGGGAACATAGGTCACTACAATACTTCAGCATCTTCCCAGATTTCTTTTTAAGCTTACTTTCAGTACTTCTACCTCCCCTTTCCCACATGTAGTAGACACCACTGTCAATTCTTTTCTAACTAGGAGCATCACACCTCCACTCTGCTTACTTTTTTTCTGTTTCTCATCCAGAGGTTGAATTTTCCATCTCCAATATTTAAAACATCCACATCACTCACCAGTTTTGTTTGAACAATTCCCATGGTATCTGGTTTCTCTTCTTTTAAATAATCTTTTACTTCTAACACTGCTGACATCAAACCATTTATGTTTGTATACACCACTTTTAATCCTGCCCCTCTGCACTCTCCTCTCTCCTGTACCACTTTCTCAGCCTTATGTCTATGACCCTCCAACAGAACCTCTTCTTCTCCATCTCTATTCTTTCTTCATTCATTCATTTGCTTCTCTTCTTAGTTTATTTATAGTAGCTCTCTTCTCTGGTCCTAACTTTCTTTTCATCTACACTTGTTTGTACTCTTCAACTCTGGCCAATTTCCAAGATTTGCCTATTATTCTTCCACCTGTTGCTTGTGACCTAAACTTATTTTAATGGGATGCTGTCCACCCTCAACATATCTGCCCAATCTTCGAATTTCTTCAATCTCTTCTGTCAGCTCCTTGTCTTCTTGTATTGTCTCTACTATTTTATCCACACATCTTTTCCTTCTTTTCTCTTTCATGCCTCTGTGGTACACATTCCTCCTTTAAACCAAATACCACTACAGTCTTTTCCTATCTACTGTGTCTCTCACCAAGTTTTCTTCCCACTTAATCACTTGAACAACCTTTTCCATTAGCATGCTATTATTTACCATAGTTTGCTCTTCCACAGTCTTCCTAAAGTCAATCTTCTTTTCCTCCTGTTCCTTCTTCCAAATTTTCTGCTTTACATTCAGCTCATCAACTTTGCCTTCATACTCCATTGTTTTCTTCTCACATAGTGCCAATTTTGTGTGTAAATTATCATACACACCTTTCCAAACTCCCTACTCAGTAGTCAAAATTTTAATCATTATTTCCATTTTTCCATCCTTACTCACATCTCTCTCATTTCACTCTCCAGCTCAATAATCCTTCTTCTCATTATGCTTTCTCCAATTCTCTCATCCTCACCAAAAGCAGAAAAATCCCTCTTTCTTGCCTTTGGAATAGTCCCCATTGGAGGCATAAACAACAAAATAGGGGCCAAAGTGGCCCCCTCTTTCCCGCTCATTATGACAGTTATTACGCTTTCCACTAACCTGTGTGTGTGTGTGTGTGTGTGTGTGTGTGTGTGTGTGTGTGTGTGTGTGTGTGTGTGTGTTTGAGTATAAGTGTGCATGTAAGTGTATGTGTGAGTGCATCTGTGATGTTACATTTAAGCTACTAAGAATTACAAATAATATGTTTTATGTACGAATTTCCTTCTTTTATAATGGTAAATGTCCTTGTTAGCTTAATTTTTCACTCTGAACATGTTATGTCAGTAAGTTCCTTGTGTATGGGAGAGAATAAGATATGTCTTACACTCTCACCCAACATAACAAACCAAGCGAATTGTACCCTCCATTCTTAAGCACCTGTGTGTATCCCATTGGCCTACTCACTTACCTGTACTGTATGTATCAAGTAATGGCATACAACAGGTCATAGAACTTAAACTGTTTCCCTTTTCTCTTATGCCATTTATTTCATCCATCATAGTAAAGTACTAAATTTATTCAATCTCATTCAGCAGATAAAAATCTTTCATCATTTCATCATTCAGCTCATTATCCCAATTACTTACTTTCACAGAAACCTACAATTTATGAAACATTAATTCAGCATTGCAATCAATACCTCATGCCACATTTCAGCTGCGAATGGATCATTACTAACTTTCCTGCCTTTTTATGTGTTGGGTTAGCTTGTGTACATAAAATTGAAATGTGCTTTCTGTACAGTGAACTATGATTACATAATCAACTTCACATTTGCACTCATCATGTAATCAACATTTTATCATTGCACTATGGGTATTAAGATATTTGGTTATACTGTAACCAATGTTTTGTAAGGATAATGCTCATCTAAGGGTATCACTATGCTAATATCTACTGCTTTATATTTTTCTTATGCTCACAAATTCAATGTTTGCCTGCATTGTAGACAATCTGGGCTATTCTTGTCTTTTTTTATTTATAATCTATCTAGACTGCACTATTATGTAGCTGTGATATAACTTATCCACTGAATTATGATGCATATAATGTCTCACAAATCCATGTGTATTGTTTCTCCTACTGAATTCTGATGCCTCTTTCCATGCAAGAGCATCCCACAAAGTACAGAGTTACAGTACAGTATAAATGAAAGAATAGTGTGAGTGGAGTTCCTCATCACAGTACAGTTTCTTTGCTGTGTGGTACAGAATACTGAGGCTCAACCAGCCATTGAGCAACAACTTTTTAACATAACTACAGCAAAAAACCCTGTTATCTTGGCTTGTTATGGTTACAACTATCCCAATATATTGTTCAGCCATCCTTTTGTGAGACACTCAGCTGCTGCCCTGTGTAATTCTACCATGGCCATCCATTTGAAGGAAGGAACATGCATCAAATATTTAGAAAAGAGATAGAACAGAATAGAACAAACAGGAATTTCTTCCTCATTTTCTTTGTACTCTTTCATACTGAATCACATGTACACTGAACTTTCATCACCACAGGACTGGCCTTGGCTTTCTCAGGGTGAGGGCAGTAGGCAGGCAAAAGTAAGTGATTTACCCTGCCATGATCTGAAATCTAAGGTTTGCCCCTGACTACCATCCAAAAAGATTCCAAGTATGATGTGGAACATGGTTTATCATTTGTAGCACCTGTGCTGCAAATAGTTACTCAGAGCCTGTACAATATCAGGTATAAAATTACAAGATTATATTTTACTGCATAGTTGCAGTATAGAGGCAGCACACAAGTATGGCACAGAAATATTGTACTATATCTTTCCCTGCTATTAATAATGACATGAGCCATATGGCATGCTTTAACCTCCTACTATTAAAAAAACATCTTAAGGCCTACTGAAATTATTGATCAACAGTAAACTAACACAATAAGAGTTCTTATACATTTATAATCAGATGATTAAGACACAATATAACAATGTGTGTCCAATCCTAGAGAAGGTCATTACTGTCAAGGATAGATCTCCCTGGCTTAATGGTGAAATTTTTGACACTGAAAAGAGAGAAACAATGCAAGGAATGTAAATGGAGAAATGAGGGATCTGTTGTGGCCTGGGAGGATTATAAAGATATGAGAAATCACTATAATGACTTGATAAATAAGAGTAAAAGAAACTATTATCATACTAAAATTCTTGAGACAGGATCAGATATGAACAAATTATATCAACTTTTCAACAGTCTTACTGATACTACTTTGAGAAGAAAGCTTCCTGATGGTTTCTGTGATAAAGATTTAGCAGATAAGTTTTGTAATTTTTTCAAGATTATGAATAAGATTATGAATATTGTATCAGAATTTGTGTACACACCTTCCATGCCTGTTGCTGATGTTGAGGTGGATTGTAGATTGCAGTGTTTTAGAATCATTAGGAAGGATGATCTTGCTCGACTTTTCAAGAAAGCTAAGAAAACATACTGTGCCAGTGACCCATTGCCTGTATTAGATATCATGGATGCAGATCATTTTCCTAGTTTCATGGATATAGTGCCAAGAATTGTCAATACTAGTAATTCTTCATGTAAATTTCCAGATTCTGAAAAGTGAGCTGTTATAAAACCATTCTTAAAGGGAAAATTTGACTATCAAAATGTAAGCTCTTATAGACCAGTATCAAATTTGCCCTTTTTTGTCTAAGTTATTTGAGTATGCAATTACTGAGCAGTTGACAGAACACTCGGAGAAGGTCCATGTCTTGCCTGATAGTCAGTCTGCAAATAAGCCAATATTTTCTATTTGTTCTGTTGTTAATGATTTACTAGAAATGATGGATGGGGGTAAATGTGCTATATTGGTTCTTCTAAATCTTAGTGCAGCATTTGATATGGTTGTTCATGAATTGCTCATAAAAGATTTAAGGAACACTGGAGTGGTAGACAATGTGTTAAAGTATCTTGAGAGTTATTTACAAATCAGAAGTTACTGTGTGCAAATTGGAAATTGTTTTTCTTCAAATGAAGCTCTGACAAGAGGAGTTCCACAAGGAAGTGTGCTGGGACCTATTTTATTTTGTATATACACGATTAGTTTATCCAGGATACTACAACAACATGGTGTAGGATTCAAGTTATTTGCTGATGACACCCAGTTCTACTTTTCCATCACTGATATTGAAAATACAAATGCTAAGATCAATAGTGTTATTAATTCAGTCAAGGATTGGATGTATTATAAGCAACTGAAATTAAATGATGATAAGACTGAATTCATGCTTGTTGGGAAGAAGGACACTCTACGTTATTTTGGTGATGGTAACATGATTATAAGTGGTAATGAAATTCATGTGTTTTGACACATCAAGCTTTGATTACTGATCGTCCACCACATTTGAGAAAATTATTACATGAAATACAGCCAGGTGAAGGCATTAACACTCACCGAGCCACTTCTGGAATAACACTTCATGAACCACAGTACTCTTCAGACGTTGGATTACGTGCTTTCAGTTCTGCAGCCCCAAGATTGTACAATAAGCTCCCTTCTGACATTAGAAAAATGAAGGATCACTCCAAATTTAAGAAAGAACTAAAAACATTTCTGTTCTCTGACTGCTATGACATGGAAACATTGGCAATTAACATAGCATATAAGTTGTGATCAATATTGAAAATTTAATGAATTAAAATATATGGGTCCTGCAGAGCACTTCAGCAGAAATGGGACCAGATAAATAAGAAACACAAGTACGAGTACAAGTACAAGTACAAGTTATACAATTGGTTCAACATGTAATCCCAAGAACCTGGAATACACTTCCAGCTGCCCTTTTCAAAATGCCTATCTCTGATATTCACCATCCAGAGACAGCCAATGTTTGCTGGCCAAATCATTAAACCACTGGTTTAATTCACCTATAGGTAAATAGTCCAGAGGATATCATTCATCTAGGCCTAAGCAGAAAAGCAGCTAAAGACCATGCAACCTGACCAGCCACCACCAGGTGAACAAGGCCAACACATGCAAACACACATGGAGCCTTTCCAAAATGATGATGAGGATAATAACAAAGATGATGATGATGGTAATTATGATGAATACTACTCCTAAGGACATGATAACCAGCATGACAGAAGTACTATGAGTTTGGTCCCTAGAGACAAGCCATGTAGTGTATTTAAGGTAATGAATTACAGTAGAACCCCAGTTCTAGAACTTAATTCATTCCTGAATGCCATTCAAAATCTGAAATGTTAAAAAACCAAAACTATTTTTCTTCCATAGGAATCAGTGTAAAATGGATTAATTTGTTCCCAGACACGAGTTTACCCAGTCTTTGGGGCTCATGACAGACGCTCCCACAGCCAAGATGGCTGCTTCACAACATCTCCAGTTCACAAATTATTTATCCAGAAAGGATGTAGTGAATAAACTTTGTGACACAGAACTCATCAAATAATCTCTTTGTCACCGATCTAGTGAGGGAAGCCTTACAGAGGGACACAGAGACAAGCAACCCAACTTACTGCCAAAATGAAGGTTATCATAACACTTAGACATCTTGCTGCTGGGAAAAATGCAGTTATGCAGTTGTAATGGCAATGGATGGTCACTGAGAGAGCCATAGGTGGGGCAGGATAACTCTTGTGTTGAAAACTGTTTGTTTACATCGAGGCTTTTCAACAGGATCACGTTTACCTTATTTCAAAGATTAAATTACTGTCTTATACTCTGTGTCTCTCCTCCAAATATATAAAATGAAGTAAATATTTATAAAAACTATAAATTAGTAATAAGCAGCAGCTTTTGGTATGTCTTTTAATATTTGAAATCAACTAACTTTGTTTTAGAATTGAATTATGGTACCCCAAACAAAGCAATAACAATTTCAAAATTTTGTTCGAAAACCAATTTATTAAAAAAAAAGGGAGGCGTTCAGTAACCAAGGTTCCACTGTAATTCATAATTATATTATTCTTTCAGTCAAGGTGAGGAAATCTGGCCTTTGACTGCAGTTGTGCTAGAAAGTGATTACTTGATGCAAACTATATTGTCCAACTTCATGATACAACAGTGTATTCAAATAAGCTCATGGATCAACATTTCTTCTCTGTTTATGAGTTATGCATGTCAATCACTGGGTGATGTGCCCTAACACATCCCACTTATTTTTTAACCCTTGTGATGTACATATACATAGTGGAAGGTGAGGATAAGATACAATAATGAACATGTTCCTGAATAGAATGGGTAGCACTTGTCCATCAAATTCTAGTCTACACACAATGCAATACTATTACTGCATGCAACCCATTAACTCATGCATGGTTGACATTTTGTTAAGAAACTCATTTCATGTATGAAAAACAATTAGCAGTCAACAAGCACCATGCACCACTAAACAAAACCAAAACATAGCAAACTTATTCCTACTTCTAGATTTCTAGTATTATGACAGTTACACAGTCTTCACTCCTGGGGTTGGCAAAGTGGTGCTTCAAACATACTGGATCATCTTGGCACTGTGGGCAAAGGCAAGTGTGTCTGCTGCCTCCTGTAGAACTTGGTACTCCTCAGGCAGCTCCTGGATTTGGGAAAGGGAAATAATGGGATGAACAGAAAATATAGCATACAGTGCAATATAGCAAAATTTGTGTATTTCATCTCATGCACTGTACTAAAAACTTTCATTTCTTTTTTTCTTTTTTTTTCAATTTAGTTTTTTTTTTTATGTACCACTCAAATTCTATTCCGCCACTCACTTACTTTCACTTAAACAACCCACTACAATTTCATGTTAATATTATAAGTAATGATATTTAATTCATTTTACCAGCTCTCTCATTTTTATATTTCATTTGATATCATTCCCTATTCCTCCCACCTTCAGAGTGCCTCCAGTCTTTTCAGCAATGCTTGTGAGTCGCTTGGTGACTCCCTTCACTGTAAGGAAAATAATACATACTTGTACATTTCTCTCTCTCTCTCTCTCTCTCTCTCTCTCTCTCTCTCTCTCTCTCTCTCTCTCTCTCTCTCTCTCTCTCTCTCTCTCTCTCTGTGAAATTCCCACTCTTGTCCTCTCCCTCCTCTCCTTCAATTTTCTCAAATTTTTTTTTTTCTTCTACATCTCCTCCCTCATCTTTTTATTCCTTCTCATTTGTCTTTATTTCATATCCTAGTACTCTTTTCTGACTCTTTTTTGCATATCAAGAACACAGACCAAGGGAAAAGAAAAAAAAAAAAAAAGTCTGTTTCAAATGTCTCCAGAAAAGAAGCAAAAAAAAACTCAGCCAATTTAGTCTTAAAGTATTTTAAAGCTCTTCTCTTGAAATAGTTCAGGTCAGAGGCAGGAGGAAATATAGAGGCAGGAAGAGAGTTTCAGAATTTACCAGAGAGAGGGATGAAAGAGTGAAGATACTAGTTAACACTTACATAAATATGGTGGATGAAATAAGGGTAGAGGTGAATAGAAAGTCTTGTGCATTTAAGTCACAAGAGGCAGGGGAAAGGCATACAGATATCAAGTCCAGAGGAACAGTAACCATGGAAATAACAGTGAAAAATAGCAAGAAATTCATCATTATTGGAATGAGAAAATCAAGACAGTCTGTTAGAGGGTAGGAATCAATGAGACAAAAGGCTTTTGACTCCATCCTTTTTAGGAGGACTATCTATGTGAGCTGAACCTCCACAGGTGTGCACAGTTCTCCATACATGGATGGATAAGGCTCCTGTATGGAGTTAGTAACTAGGAGAAAAGTAGTGGCAGAGGAAAGTTGAGTGTCACTGAAGAAGAGAAGGGATAATTTTGTCATGTGGATAAATGAAAGAACTGAGTTTTTGAGGAACTAGACAACACAAGGTTTGCCTTGTCCCATTCTGAAATACTAAAAATGACCAGAAGTTCTGCATTTTGTGGCTTGTCCATGTGAACAGTTCAATTCATGCTAAGATAGGCATCTGACAAGTGATGTTAAAAAATTCAAAGTAGAGTCATCAGCATAAGAATGGACAGGACAAGAAGTTTGACCAAGGTCATTTATAAACAATAAGAATAGGGTAGGTGATAGAACAGAGATCTGCAAAACACCATCATTCATAGCTTTAGAAGAACAGTGACCATCTATCATAGCAATGATAGTACTGCCAGAAAAAAAATAAATAAATAAAAAAAAAAATATATATATATATATATATATATATATATATATATATATATATATATATATATATATATATATATATATATATATATATATATATATATATATATATATATATATATATATATATATATATATATACGAGTATATATATCCAGAGATTGATAGAAGCTATATGAGGAAAATTTAGACTATATCAAAAGCTTTTGCTATGTCTATGACAATAGCAAAGGTTTCATCAAAATCCGTAATAAAAATTTACTATGATTCAATAAGGAAAACTAGATCACTAATGGACTGTCCTTTATGGAATTCATGCAGAAGGTTATGAGCAGATAGGTGTTTTAGAATCTTCCTGTTGCAAACAGACCCATGCATAAGGTTTAGAAAAACAGGAAATCAGAGCTATGGGTTGCTAGTTTTAAGGATTGGAACAGTCAACCTTCTCAGGAAAATGGTTAAATGTAGGCAAACCTTCAGTAATAAGAAAAGGTGAATGATGACAGATGGAGACAGAGAAGTTTGACCAAACAAGAAGTAAGGATGAAAGAACAGGTACAGAGAATAATAAGATCATGACCAGAGAGCACACAGAAAACATAATTATGAAGAATTTCTATAACAGACAAAATGTAGTCAGAGCAGGAAGGTGAAGGAAAAATGAGGCCTGAATCATAGAGTGTGGAGTTGGATCCCTGACACAGCAACATTCATTCCAAAAAAAATTTAAATAGTCGCCGACTTAGTTAATTTATAGTGCAAGAAATACCTCTACTTTGGTTGAGTCCAGAGGCAATATTGGAGCTACAGGACAGGATACAGCAATGAGATTGTGATTGGAGGAGCCAAAGGAGAGAACAGTTTTACAGAATAAAAGTTACAGATTAGGAAGAGGGCAGGAATGCTGGTCATATCTCCAAAGTAGTCAAGAATGCAGAGTGCTGCACTACTTGCTCTAGGTCATGTAAAATTGCAAAATTGAAGGCTTGTGTTCACCAGGTTGGTCAGTGACAGAAGATGACTCCCAAAGCTGATGGAAATGGGTGAGAATGTGCTCCACTTCTAAAGTAAAAAATCAGAGATATACAGCAGATTAATATAATGAAAGTAATGATAAAGTCTTCACCAAACTCAAGAGCAAGGGCATGAGAACAAATTATACCATTGTGCACATAGATACAATGCCAGCTTTGGATTGAAATTGAGGACAGAGAAAGTCAAAGGGAACAGAAAAAGGATCTGCTGTCAGTGGTCCCAGATAACTGAGTTTCAGTAAGGAATAGAGGGTGAGGTTGAGAGGAAGAGAGGTGATGTTCCACAGACCAGAAGTCAGATCCAAGACCATGAGTGATGGAGAAGCTAATACAGAGAAAGTTAGAGGAGCTTTCAAGATACCTAAGGTCTATATCTGAAGGACAACCTAACCTAGGAACATTTCATTGAATCTGCTTTCTTTTCCTTTCAACTTTCAGTTTTTCCCTTTAGCTCTCCTATCATTAATTTTTTTATGCTTCTTTTTTATCTTCCCCCTCTATCATCCACTTTCACTCTCCCTCCTCTCCATGGTACTCACAAGCCCTGATTGAGTTTCTCCTGACAAAGGTCTGACTGGGAGTTACTGATTTGTCCTCCACCAGTTTGGTCATGCGTGTAGCAGCTGAGGTGGCACCCTTGGAGATGGCTGCAACACAGAACCATGTGTTGAACAACACAATGGCAACATAGGATGAAAATGTGGCAATAACTGATGACTAGGTAGGAAATATAGACTAATGAACAATAAGATGATAGCATTCTTCCAACCTAGTCATAGTGTGTGTGACCAAACCATATCCCTTATACTGCAGGGAGCTTACCATGTACAGCCTCACACACACACACACACACACACACACACACACACACACACACACACACACACACACACACACACACACACACACACACACACACACACACACACACACACACACACACACACACACACACACACACACACACACACACACACACATATATATATATATATATATATATATATATATATATATATATATATATATATATATATATATATATATATATATATATATATATATATATATATATATATATATATATATATATATATATATATATATATACATATACATACATATATATATATATATATATATATATATATATATATATATATATATATATATATATATATATATATATATATATATATATATATATATATATATATATATATATATATATATATATATATATATATATATATATATATATATATATATATATATATATATATATATATATATATATATATATATATATATATATATATATATATATATATATATCCTGTCTTCATATCTATAAGCATCCAGCTTAACTTTAAATTCATGAATATTTTTTGCTTGTACCACTGTTTCATCTAGGTTGTTCCATATTTCTATGCTTCTCTTTTGGAAACCATATTTCTTGACATCTCTTCTACTTGCTGTTTTCTTCAATTTCACTCCATGTCCTCTTGTATCTCTTGAGTCCTACACAAATAAGTCGTCTTTGTCAACTTGATCCTTACCCTTTAAAGCTCTGTATATAGCAATTAGGTCTCCTCTTTCTCCTCTCTCTTGTAATGATAGAAGCTTTGATCTCCTTAATCTTTCTTCATAGGTTAAATCTCTCAAACTTGGTACCAATATGGTTGCAGTTCTTTGGATCCCTTCTATTTTCCTTATTTCCTTTTTATTATGGGGTGACCAAACAATTGTGGCATATTCCAGTTTTGGTCGAATCACATATTCCATCAACTTTTTCACCATCTCTTCATCCTTGTAAGCAAATGCCCATTTCATCTTTCTTAGTAACTCATAGGTTTCCCTCAACTATTTTGTTTACATATTTTTCTGGTGATAAATTATCACTTATTTCAATTCCCAAGTCTTTTTCTTCTTTTGGTTTTCTTAATTTCCACTTCCCCCATGATGTAGGAACTTGTCAATCTTCCTTTGCTTTTTCCTAATTCCATCACCTTGCATTTCTTTGCATTGAATTCCATTTCCCATTTCTTACTCCATTTATATATCTTATTTAGATCTTTCTGTAGTATATTACAATCCATATTGTTTTCCACTCTTTTCAATAATTTTGCTTCATCTGCAAACAGACTTATATAACTCTCAACCTCATCCACCATATCATTGACATACACCAGAAACATTATGGAGGCTAAGACTGTCCCCTGTGGTACTCCACTTGTAACTCTACACCATTCTGATTTTTCTCCCTTTATTACTGTTCTCATTTCTCTATCCCTCAAGAAGTCTGTAATCCAATTCAGTGTGTTTCCTTGCAAACCCCCTATATTTTGAATTTTCCATAGCAGTCTCTGGTGTGGTACTTTATCAAGTGCTTTTTTTAGGTCTAAATAAACACAGTCTGCCCAACCCTCTCTCTCTTGAATTATATCAATTGCTCTACTATAAAAGCTCACTAAATTCGTGACACAAGATCTTCCACTTCTGAAACCAAATTGTCTGTCAGTCAATGTATGTGTTTCTTCTAAATATTCCATCCATCTGTTTTTAACTATTCTTTCTGCTATTTTTGCCACCACACTTGTTAGGGACATTGGTCTGTAATTCAATGGATCTTCTTTATTACCTCCTTTAAAAATGGGCACAAAATTGGCTCTCTTCCAGTCTAGAGGAATTTTTCCTTCCTTAAAAGAACATACTATGGTATTGTGTATAGCTTCTGCCAGATGTTCACAACATTCCTTAAGTATCCAGTTGGACACTCCATCTGGTCCGTGAGCCTTACTTACATCAAAATCTTTCATAAACTTCTTAATTTCACTTATGTCCATCTGTATCTCTCTCATCACATTGTCTCTGTGCCATGCTCTTTCTCCTTCAAATTTGCTTTCTTTGGTAAATACTGATTGGAAGCACTTGTTCATTAATTCCACTTGTAACCATGTATCTTTGTATGTAATGTCATCTTTCATTAATTTATCTATTGTTTACCTGTTTTTCATCTTCCCATTCACATATCTGAAGAATAACTTCAGCTCATCTTTGCATTTGTTAATTATATCTTTCTCATAATTCCTTTCTTCATCTCTCAGGATTCTGATGTATTCGTTTCTTGCCTTCTTGAAATTTTCCTATTCCTCACTTCCTCCTTTTTTTCTCCATCTATTCCATGCTGCTTCTTTTTCTTTTCTTGCTGTTATACATCTCATATTAAACCAGTCTTTTTTCCTTTTCACTTCCTTTGTTTTGATCTTCGGTACATATCTACTGATCCCTTCATTATAAATTTCCATGAATGTTCCACTTTTCCTGCATACTGCTTGCCGTGAACAGTTGTTTCCATTCAGCCTCTGCAAAATATTCCCTCAACCTGATAAAATCTGCTTTCCTGTAATTATATCTCCAATTCTTGTAAATTTCATTCCTATTTTCTAGTGGACCACTGCCTATACTGAATTCAATTAACAGATGGTCACTTTTACCTAGTGGGCATTGATAATTTATTCCTTCAATGATGTCCATTTCCTTTGTAAACACCAAGTCTAGCCTTGATGCCTCTTCATTACCCCCAAATCTTGTATTTTCTCCAATCCACTGGGTCATAGTATTTGTCCTTATTAAATTTAGAAGCATATATCCCCATGACTCTTCTCCCCCGTCCGTGGTCCACTCTTCCCAGCATACCTCCTTGCAATTAAAGTCACCCGTAAGTGTTATATTGTTACTCTCTGCCAGTATTCTCTCCAAACAGTTACTAGTATCTCTTAACAATAATTTATAATCCTCTTGTGTCCATGCATTCGTCTTTGGGGGTACATAAGCCACTGCAAAATCTCTTCTTCCTTCTCCTTTCCTTTTCATTTGAATTCTAATTACTTCTGCCATTCCTTCTCCTATTTCAACCTCTTCCAACCTTTCTAAGTAACATGACTCCTTCCCCTTTCTTATTATTTCTATGTTTTATCCACACATTATAATTACTATTACCAATTCTTATATTTTCTGTTATCTCATTTAGTTTAACTTCAGTAATACCCATGATGTCGGGCTGCTTTATCTTAATATAATTATTCATTTCTTGCAATGATGATATTAAACCATTTATATTTGTATATGCCACTGTCCACTTTTTATTTTTTCATACATTATTTACATTTTCTATTCTTTTTTTCTCAGATACCACTTCCTGAGTCTCTCATCTTTTACCTTCCAATAGAACTTTTTTTCTCTTCCTTTGTTCTGTTCTCGTTTTTTGCCTTTGCTTCTTTTATTAGATTGCTTACCTTGAGTCTCTCCTCCTCATTCATGTCCCTCTTTATCCAAACTTTCCTGTATTGCTCTGTCTTGTCCAGTTTCCACGCATTCGATATCCATGGCTGTTGTTTATGCCCTAAATTTTACTTTCAGTGGTCGCTCTCCTCCTTCTATATAGTTCCCCGGTCTATGTATTTCCTCAGTTTCACTTATCCAGTTCTCCCCTTCTCTCTGTATATTTCTTACAACATCCTCTGCTACCTTTTTTTGTTCTCTTTCCCTCTTGTATCTTACTGGCTTTGTTTCCTCTTTTAATCCATATATAACAATAAATTTCTTTTTGTCCACTGTGTCCCTTACCATCGATTCCTTCAGTTTGATCACTTTCACAATTTCCTTACTTAAATCTGTCTTTACTGTGTGTGTGTGTGTGTGTGTGTGTGTGTGTGTGTGTGTGTGTGTGTGTGTGTGTGTGTGTGTGTGTGTGTGTATATATATATATATATATATATATATATATATATATATATATATATATATATATATATATATATATATATATATATATATATATATATATATATATATATATATATATATATATATATATATATATATATATATATATATATATATATATATAGTTTATATAAGTTTATGTTCAAGGAAATAAAAATTTTGTGGTTGGATAACAACTGAGTTGGTGATGAAGCTCACCTTTGGTGATGCCTTTGGGTCGCTCCTCCTCCAGCAGAGTGTTCTGCTGCAGGATATTACTGAACAGTTCATGCTGGACACGCCGCACTCCTGATGGCACCCTAATGGCCACTGCCTTGCCTGCCACAAAGTACAAGGACTGACAGTCAAGATTATCATGTCATAGCTATCACACGGCAAATATTTTCAAAAGAAAACAGCTTTAGATAACAGAAGGCTATGCCATATAGTATGTGATTTTGCTTGCTATCTATCATATGATTATTTTACTTATTTACTTATTTATTTTTACTTACAACCAATCTATTTTTTTTATGATTATTCCAGTATTTTTATTTATTTATTTATTTATTTTATTTTATTGTTATTTTTTTTTTCAAGCCTGTGGCTTTAAATCTGGAGGTAAATTATCTCCTGTGAATAACATGGCAATCTTGGGGATTACAGAGAAGTGTCATAAAAAAAATACAGAAATCCTGGAAACTGATGCAATAATGTGAGGTTATTAATGGGAGTAACTGGGTTGATGCACCATGTTGAATTAGATAATGAATTAAAAAAGTGTTGAGAAACACTACCTTTAATTAGTTTAAGTTGGGGCATAATATGATGAAAGGGATGATAAGGAAGACTGATACAAGCAGTTGGATGATATATCTGAGAGAGACTCAAGCTAACCTCATCTTACCCAATGTAACTGCTCAAGCCAAAATACTTCAATTCAACATAGTAACCATGTTTCTTCAAACCCAGTCCCAGCTCTGCACACTTACACTCTGGTTTCCCCGCCACCTCATTAAAGATGTAGCTCCCTGTCTGTGCCCTCAGCACCAGAGTGGACTTCCTCTGCAGCTCACATGTCCATAGGTTGTTGCCAACACTCACCACCAGCCCAGTACTAAAGAACTTGTCTCTGGATAGGTCTGCACAGAAAGAAAAGAAGCAAGTAAGAGTAGAATTAGTAACAGATCAGCAGTAAAAGAGGTAAGAAAGGTAAATGAAGTAATAGTAAAAGAGCAAGACTACAAGAAAGAGGGAGACTTGCAATGTAACTGAAAAAAAAAAAAAGTAATTAGAGAAGACAAAAAAAAAAAAAAAAAACAGCTAAATAACAACCAAAGAAAAAAGGAAAAGAATAATAGTTATGAAGGAAAAGATATGTAAATGCACAAAAATTGCTACATTAAAAGATTTCAGTTTCACTATAAACTTAAAAATACAAAAGATCTAGAAAAAAACAGACTGCGGAAATTTAATAATAAAAGAAATGAAAAAAAAACAAATAATAAAAGAAAGCAATAAAGAAAGAATAAAAAAAAAAATATATATATATATATATATATATATATATATATATATATATATATATATATATATATATATATATATATATATATATATATATATATATATATATATATATATATATATATATATATATATATATATATATATATATATATATATATATATATATATATATATATATATATATATATATATATATATATATATATATATATATATATATATATAAGAACAACACAATTAAATGAGATGGTGCCACAGACCTCTGGACACAGCAAGGAAGGGCTTATTCCAGGGCGAGGTGACAATGCCATCTGTGTGTATGAAATAGATCTTGACACCCTCACGGATACTCAGCAAGTTCCTCCTTTTGACCTCACCCTGATGAAGATAAACACTTGTTACAGCAGGAATTTTTTCATACATCTAGCCTTTTTCCAAAACAAGTATTGTGCCATGTGACACAATCTGATAAGGACCAGACTTAAATTACACAATCTAAATTCTATCAAAATCATTAGAAAACAGAAAAACAAAAACAACCAAGAGATCACAAAAAGAAGATAGGGTGAAGTTTTAACTTACCTGTATTGTGGGAGGAATATAGAAAGCTGAACGGCCTACACCCACATTGGTCCCCTCCACTCCCTCATTCTCCTCTTCTTCAGGGTACAGGCAGGGATACACTGGTGAAGCAGGGTCAGGTGGTGTCTTGGCACTATAATCTGGGGGCCATGAGTACATACTGCTTGTGTCTTCTGAGGAGGAATATGATCTTCCCTTTGCTCTATCAGAAAGGTCATAAGCTCCAGTATATCTCCTGCTAGTGTACATATCTACTCTTGCCTCCTCCTCTAGTGCTACTGCTCCTCCCTCAGCAAAATAGTCTGGAGGAGAACCATAAATGTCTCTCTCTCCCTCTTCCTTGGTTGCTTCTGTGCCTTTACTGGACACATCACTGGTCTCAACTGTTGTTCGTGGTGTTGGTTTGGTTGGTACAGTACTTTTAGTGTCTCTCTTTTTCTCTTTCAATACACCCTTTCCCTTCTGTTCATGCACCTCATCTTCCATTTTCTCTTCATCCTGGGTGTGGTCCTGAGGGGCATGGGAAATCACCAGAGGATCAAATTCCTCTATGATAGATGCCCTGCTAGCTTGCCTATTCTTGGTGGAGAGCAGCATGATTTCAAAGGTGTTGTATGAGGAGTTAAGTAAGTTTTCCTCTGAGTAAGAGCGAGTTGTCTTCCTTTCCTGTGAATGTTGGGGTGAGACTTTCCTGTGATCTGATGCTGGTGTGACAGCAAAGTCCAAGGCCTCAAGGATGGAGTCTCCAAGGTTGTCAGGAGGGTTCTGTGTCATCAAAGGCTGAGTTTTAAGTGAGTCCTGTGTTGCATTGGAACTAAATGAATCTTTCTGGTTTGAAGTCCAAGATGATTCAGGGGCTAAGACATCTGAAGATGCTTGGCTGTGGTTTTGATGCATACCTGAAACTGCAGGTAATGAGTGGGCACCCAGTGTCTCCTCTGTGAACAATGCATTACTGTCTTCAGACTGTGGCTTAACAGGGGGGAATGGATCCAAACTGAGGAATGGGTCATTAATAGGGGATATAAAAGGCACAAGATTATTCTTTGTTTCATCCTTCTGCTGCACAGTACTTCCTGAGGTCTTCACAATACTTTTTGACAAAGCCTGAACACTATCATTACTAGTTATCTCTTCCTTCCTCTTCCATTCCTGCATGTTGTCTTTGTTTAGTGGGATTGGTGGGAGTGGCCCCTTTTGAACACATGAGAGAGATGTGTCAGCCAATGCATCTGGACTCCTGTCACTCTTATACTTATCAAGCACCTTCATTTGACTCAGCACTGCCTCATCACCCACTGAGATGGGTCTAAGGCTAGGATGAGGCTGAGTTTCCAAGGATGTGGCTCCTGACTGTTGGGTGGGAAGAGAAGCGAGAGAATGGGAGACTGGGAGGAGGGGAGGAGGAAGAGAAGCAGGAGAACTGACTGCAGGTGAAGGAAGCAAAAGTGAATTTGGTTGACTCAAAGGATGGTAGGAAGATTTGGGTCTTTTAGTTGATTTAAGTGTGGACTTGAAAGGAGAGCATTGATGAGTGGAAGGTGGAGCTGTTGTAGGTTCTCCTGATCTAGCTCCTCTCATATCCACGAGTTCCTGAACCCCTGGGTCTCCACTGCTGTGGGATCGAACACAGGCAGATGGTGTATGGTTGGCTGGAGACTGTGTGGGCACTGGGTGAGTACATGGATGAAAGCCTTGGCCAGTAGGTGTTGGATGGTTGGGGGAGGACACTGTGCCCTGTGTGGATATTTCTCTGGGTGGATGTGGGCAATTATCTGCAACACAACAACAATATAATATAATGTCCTATGTCATACTTCCAGCAGTGACAAACTAGCTTGCTATTTTTTCTCTATCCTTTAACTTGAATACCTTGATAAGATAGTAGTAACTATTAACTACACAAATTTAAGGAAGTTCTGTATTTTTGCCTTACCTATACTATATTTTATCTTGATGGTGAATACCATATGTAGTTTTTTCCTTCCCTTATACAATTTCCACATCTTTAATCTTTGAGAATTCTCTTTCTATGATTCAAGTCTATGAGCTATGGGTCTTACTACCTTCTTTTCTCATCATAAAAACACCTAATTTACTGGTTCTTTCCTCTCTAAAAGTCAGAAATCCACAATCAGCCCCTGTTTATAGCAATAATAGAATCATGAGCAGTTATTTTGCTTCCCACTCACATCACTTCCACAGAATTTTTGGCAAAAGTACATATTCATACTGTACCTTGCAGGCGGCGACTGTCCTCCTTCAAGACATCATCATATGAAGGTGGAGCTCCAGGTGTAGCAGGAGTTGGAGCAAGACCTGGAGGTGTCCGCACAGCAGTCTGGGCATCAGTGAAGCCATTAAGTGTCTCCTTCCTGTTGGCCAGAAGGTCTTTTTAATGGACAACATGGATGAGAGGATGAAGGAATACAAGGAAAGACTATGCAGCAACAGAACTGCTGATCCTTAAGGGAAAGTTTGTGATAAGCTGCACTAATCATATGTTATGGGATAGTAAAGACAATGGGAGTAGTCTATAGCAGTAATGATGTGATGTGCAGACTATGGGGATGGAGGAGAGGGCAAGAGGGTGGAATAGTGGTTGTGATGAGGTGTGTGATCTGTGTGATGAAGGTTAAGGAAGGTTGAGTCTGGAAAGTCTCACCTAAGGCTGAAAACTTCCTGTTGCAGAAGGAAGAGCCGCTGCCTGGTGGGTTCATGCTGGGAGAGGGAGAGCACCTGAGCCCGTAACACACGGTCTAATGCTGTCAGCGCCTTCTGGAAGTGACTTGTAGCCTGTAGGATAACCACAAAATCTATGCACTGACAGGGAATACAAAGGCCAAAAAATTATTTTGGGACCTGATAGTCGTGATAGTCCCAACATCCTTGTGTTCTTTTAGTCAGGGATTCAGTTCTCTAGACCAGCAAAAGCCTCTCTTGTTTAAAGATTTATCCCATCTTCAGATCAATTTCTCACTGTTTCCATGGAATGTCCAGGAGGGGACATGACACCGGTAGCAGCAATATAGATCCCCAACAAATTATATATATATATATATATATATATATATATATATATATATATATATATATATATATATATATATATATATATATATATATATATATATATATATATATATATATATATATATAAACACATACTTAAAATTTAAAGTTAAGCTGGATGCTTATAGATATGGAAACTGAACAGCACGAGCATAGCTTTTTCCCTGTAAAACACAACTAGGTAAATACAACTAGGTAAACACACACACACACACACACACACACACACACACATATATATATATATATATATATATATATATATATATATATATATATATATATATATATATATATATATATATATATATATATATATATATATATATATATATATATATATATATTCAAGTTACGAACGTTTGCTACGTATGAATAAAGGTGTTCAAGATCAAAATTAACACATAACGAGAAGTCGCATGTTTACCGAGTGGCGGCAGGAAGAGCTGGAGACGCGGAAGCCCTAACAACAGAAATCTCATACTGTATGTACCAATGTGGATATATTAGAGCTTGTTTTATGCACTCCTATTTTGCTCTTTTAAAGACGTTTATATACATGAATTATCTGCACGCCGCTTCATCCATGTATGGAAAACATAAAAAAAAAATAATGCAGTCGTCAGAGTTCTTACAGATGAACATCAATATTTCTGTGCAGTGAGCGCGGAAGAGTGACTCTTTCAAGGCGACCGCCGTGTGGCATTTTGTTGGATCGAGCAAAGGTCTCTGAATGGCCCTTTTGACCTGGGCCACCACTTTAAAAACACCATAGTATTCAGGTAAAATGCCTTTATAGAGTGTAAAGTCATGACTAATACAATAACTGCTGGCTAAAATACTATGCAGAAACGTCATCAGGTCAACGAACGACCTGTGAAATGGGCAGCTGCCAGACTTGCTGACTACAAGTTTCTCCTTAATTGCTAACAATATAAACTATCCCGTTCAAGTGATAGAACAAACTGCCCCCATCCCCCCCCCAAAAAAAAATAAATAAATAAATAAATAAATAAAAACGTGCAATTATATAGTGCGAATATACCAGCTTCGAAGTTTCGTTTCATGACAACTACATAGTGCCATCCTGCATGTATTGTAAGTCATCATTAAGCAGCACCAGGCATAATTTTGATCCAATATGTCTTAAAAATGTCAGTGTATATTATTGTCTGCCTGTCTGCCTCGATCACAGAATGCAAAATCAAAATCATCTTTTTTTTTTTTTTTAATGACAATATCACGAATCCTGGAAAACTGAGCCATTAATTAAAAATTCCATATACTGTAAGCACCGAGGAACGAAAGCTGCTCCGTTTTGTGTGATGGATGACTCGTGAATGAACAGTGTGACAGTTTACCTCCGGCAGCAGGACACCCTGCTGACTTTTGGCCTATTCTTCAGCGTTCAGCGGTCAAGTGGCCTCCGTGCCGTGACGTCATGGTGCTTGGCATCAAATGTCTGCCCAAGCGTTAATATATATATATATATATATATATATATATATATATATATATATATATATATATATATATATATATATATATATATATATATATATATATATATATATATTACTGGTTTTCCTTGGAATGGGCACTGCTTCTGTGACAGAGACCCGTCTTTGTGTGCCGAGCGCATAAGAGGTGATAGTGTCTAGTATGGAGGCATACTTTCTTCACTCTTTTTCTCGACCTAAACCTTTCATACATTTGGTTTAACACAGCTTGTTCTCGTGCTATACATGATAGAGAGGTGACCCACAAAAGATACTTGAGCCTTCCATCACCAGAATCTCATGCACTTGATATTTCTGCCCGGAACCATGCCAACTCTGTTCTCCAACTAGCCAAAAACTCCTTCATTAATAGTGTCAAAATCTTTCAAGATCTAGCTCCCCTTGTGACTTCTGGCATCTAGCCAAAAACATCTCCAATAACTTTGCTCCTTCTTCTTTCTCTGTTTCAACCAGATGGCACCACTACTATCACATTTATCTCTAAAGCTGAACTCTTGGGTCAAACCTTTGCTAAAAACTCTACCTTAGACGATTCTGGGCTTGTTCCTCCTTCTCCTCCATCCTCTGACTACTTCATGCTACCTATTAAAATTCTTTGCAATGATGTTTTCCATGCCCTCGCTGGCCTAAACCCTTGGAAGGCTTATGGACCTGATGGGGTCCCTCCTATTGTTTTCCGAAAATGCGCCTAATCAGACTCTTTCAACTCTGTCAACATCTACCTTACCTTCTTGCTGGAAGTTTGCCACATTCATTTTTATTCCTAAAAAGGGTGACCGTTCTAATCCCTCAAACTACCGTCCTATTGCTTTAATTTCCTGCCTATTAAAAACTTTTAATCAATCCTCAACAGGAAGATTCTTGAACATTTATCACTTCACAAACTTCTGTCTGATCGCCAGTATGGGTTCCGTCGAGGTCACTCTACTGCTGATTTTCTGGCTTTCCTTACTGAGTCTTGGTCATACTCTTTTAGAGATTTTGCTGATACTTTTGCTGTTGCCTTAGACATATCAAAAGCTTTTGATAGAATCTGTCACAAAGCTTTGATTTCCAAACTACCCTCCTACGGCTTCTATCCTCCTCTCTGTAACTTCATCTAAAGTTTCCTTTCTGACCGTTCTATTGCTACTGTGGTAGACGGTTACTGTTCTTCTCCTAAATCTATTAACAGTGGTTTTTCTCAGGGTTCTGTCCTGTCACCCACTCTCTTCCTATTATTCATTAATGATCTTCTAAACCAAACTTCTCCTATCCACTCCTACGCTGATGATACCACCCTGCACTTTTCCACGTCTTTTCATTAACGTCCAACCCGTCAGGAAGTAAACAGTTCACACAGGGAAGCCACAGAACGCCTGACTTCTGATTTTTCTAAAATTTCTGATTGGGACAGAGCAAACTTGGTATTGTTCATTGCCTCAAAAACTCAATTCCTCCATCTATCAGCTCAACAGAACCTTCCAGACAACTATCCCCTCTTCTTCAGTGACACTCAACTGTCCCCCTCTTCTACACTGAACATCCTCGGTCTGTCCTTTACTTATAATCTGAACTGGAAACTTCACATCTCATCTCTAGCTAAAACAGCTTTTATGAAGTTAGGTGTTCTGAGACGTCTCCGCCAGTTTTTCTCACCCCCCCAGTTGCTAACTCTGTACAAGGGCTTTATCCGTCTATGTATGGAGTATGCTTCACATGTCTGGGAGGGTTCCACTCACACCGCTCTTCTAGACAGGGTGGAATCAAGACCTTTTCGTCTCATCAACTCCTCTCCTCTAACTGTCTGCCTTCAGCCTCTCTCTCATCGCCGCAATGTTGCATCTCTGGCTGTCTTCTACCGCTATTTTCATCCTAACTGCTCTTCTAATCTTGCTAACTGCATGCCTCCCCTCCTCCCGCGGCCTCGCTGCACAAGACTTTCTTCTTTCTCTCACCCCTATTATGTCCACCTCTTTAATGCAAGAGTTAACCAGTATTCTCGATCATTCATCCCTTTCTCTGGTAAACTCTGGAACTCCCTGCCTGTTTCTGTATTTCCACCTTCCTATGACTTGAATTCCCTCAAGAGGGAGGTTTCAAGACACTTATCCTTCAATTTTTTGACTACTGCTTCGGACCCTATTCGGGGACCGGCATCTCAGTGGGCATTTTTTTTATTAGATTTTTGTTGCCCGTGGCCGGTGACTCTCCTATATAAAAAAAAAAAAAAAAAAAAAAAAAAATATATATATATATATATATATATATATATATATATATATATATATATATATATATATATATATATATATATATATATATATATATATATATATATATATATATATATATATACACAAACACACACACAGAGTCTGACAAAATAAATAAGTAAAGAGATATAAATGGATGCCGATGCAAAGGGTAAAATCTATCAAGTATATGCATACCCTTGCACACCGACTTGTTGACACATACCATTAATACAAAATATCGCCCCTATCAAGTTTGAATTGCTACACCGTCACATACTGAAGAAAATTACTGCGTGTATTTAATTAGTAGCATTCTAGAACCTACAAAATAAAAACAAACACAGATTTATAACATGATACAGCTTTTACTTAATGTTTTCTCTCTTTACAATAGTGCCTTTTCGTTTCGTTTTCAACTTTTCCTTCATATCAATATAGTGTAAATGAAACTAAGGCATTACCCTCTGTGCAACACGGATTCTTAAATATGATTGTATTATACTTTATATAAGGCAAATACTTGTGATTAGGTTTCTCTTTTATCACCTATAAGGTCATGGTACCCCACCTGAATGTGCTTCCCACGGGCTGACAGTTCCTTTGCCTTTTTTGTGTTGCGGAACACTTCCTTACAGCTATCCTCGAAGTCTTCTATGGTGCACACAGGACTCTGTAAACTCCTGTTCGTTTGTAGCCCCACTGTGAGGGGCGGGGCGCTGCGAAGATCAGACGCACGGGCTAAGGTCCTCGAGGCTGCCAGCTGACCGGGGGAGGGACGGGTAGGAACGCGCGGCCCAGCGCTGCTTGAAGGAATCCTGGCTGGGATGCCGCTGGGAGGTGAAGGGAGGGAGAGGGGTTGCAAAGAAGGGCGCTGGTTACGTCGCGCTGATACAGCCGTAAAATCAGCGGCCCTACCCTGGGGAGCTGGCCGGACAGGCTTCAACGTACTTGTAGGCTGTCGTTGAGTTATTGAGGCAGGCGAGATAGGCGAGGCGGTGTTGGTGCGGGACAGTACCTCCATTAGACCGGGGCGCCGAGGCTGCGTGCTGTCCTTGTTGGGACTGTTCCGAAGACTTGGAGTGCGGGGCGGCTTAGGAGGCGGGGTGGGAGTCTTGGTGGAAATGCATTTGGACTGGACGGGCGGGGCTGGCGGGCTCCGCAACGTGACTGGGGCAGGGGACTCCGACACGCTCTTCTGCAGGAACTTTGTTCTGGGAAGGGGCTTTGGGGGCTGGGGAGGCTGCGGGGTATCGGGGGCATCAGGAAAGAGTGTAGGGCGGGGGGCGGGCTGGGGAACAGACCTTATACCTGCGGTCCTCATGGCCTCTTTGTCACTACCACCACATCCACCACCTCCCTCACCAGACGCTAGCGCCGCCACCACTACACTAACACTATACCATGAACACGTCATTCATAGCCACTAAACACCACAGACATCACAATACATCACAGGACTGAGCCACCATAGATAGCACCGCTGAAGCCGCCACCACCTTCACACTGCCCAAGCGCTATGATGTGGAATATGACACCACCATCGCCACCATGTAAACCCTCGAAGTTCCCTCTGTAACTTGTGGAAGGACACTGGCTGGCGAGCCATCACGCGTCTCCGGAGATTGTGTCGCCACGGAAACGGATACGAGTAATAAGGGGAACAGCTGATGGCAGTGTGTGTGTGTGTGTGTGTGTGTGTGTGTGTGTGTGTGTGTGCTTCAAAACTGTATAAGGAAATATGGGAAAGAAGGCAAGGAAGAGGAAAAGAAAGAATAAAGGAATTAATGAAGGGGGAGGAGCAAGACGAGAGGGAAAAGTAAAAGAAGAATAGTAGGAGGAAGAGACTACAAAAGTTAGGTAATGATATGATAAGCTGATATGACGAATATGGCTCAAGTTGGTGATAAGGGTAAAGGCAGTCAGGTACTCCAGCAATAATGATGATGATGGTGAGGATGATGATGATGACGATGATGACGATGACAACAACAACAACAACAACAACAGCAACAACAACAACAACAACAGGTAAGTATCACGAACTGTGAATTATTAAGTGATCAGTTTCAAGGCAAAATAGCAGATTCACGCTTCAGTCACATGCAGTATTTATTTCACCTGTAGAACCTCAATACATGTAGCAATTCAACTACACACAGCTCTTTTAAAGTTAAAGTAGGACTGCACCAAGGATCCGCGTTATCCTCTTCGTTTTAACACAGTAACAGGTATTATAACCAAAGACGTGAGGGAGAGACGAAATTGGTGGTTGTTCTACACAGATGATGCAGTATTTTTTTGCCGAGAGTAAAGAAGGGGTGGAGGTATGTTCTGGAAAGTAGAGGAATGAAGATAAGTAAGACAAATAATATATGACAAATGGAATGGATGAAGACCAGCAAGCGACAATTAGTTTACAAGGTGTTAACATCAAAAGGATGTATAAATTTAAACACTTTGGGACAATGATGGATACAGCTGGTGGGATGTACAGAGAAACAAATCAACGAATTCAGCGTGGATAGAAAACTGGAAGTAAGCATCAGGCGTGCTTTGTGATAAAAGAATACCTACTAGACTTAATGATAAAAACTCCACAATACCGTAGTGAGGCCTAATGTAATTTACGAACTAGAAGCAGCGCCCCTGAAGAAATTCGAAGAAAGAAAACTCGACGTGGCAGAAATAAAGATGCTGAGTTGGATGAGCGGAGTGACCAGAAAGAACAGGATAAGAAATGAGTATATAAGAGGATCAGTAAAAGTCACTGAAGTGTCTAAGAAAGTTGAGGAAGCAAAGCTAAGATGGTTTGGTCATCTGAGAAGAAATGGAGATGAGCATGTTGCAAGACAAGTCATGGAAATAAAAGTAAGGGGAACGCGAAGAAGCGGAAGACCTATAGGATTAGGTGGAAGGATTGTGTCAACGAGAACATGAGGGACAAAGGATTAGATGGAAGAATGTCTCAAGATAGAAGCATCTCGAAAAGGCTCATTAGACGGCGACCCCGAATAGGGATTTAGCTGGGAAGAAGAAAATCGAATTTTAAGAAGAATGAATGTTCGAGGATCTATGTGAAAGGTAACGTAAAAATGAATAGTGAAACAAGCCTGTTTTAGATCATTTCCGAAATACGTGATGGCATGCAAGGAAAAGAAGAAAATATTAAGGCTGGATTTACATAACCCACTTCGATTCTGCAAGACGAGTACGTTCTACTTGTCCCTTGTTACAAACACAAAGATAAGACGGGAAGTCCTCCCCAACACACACACACACACACACACACACACACACACACACACACATACACATACGATAGGTTATTTTGATACCATTTTATCCCGGCAAGAGATTATCTTTCCCTGTGTCTCCCTCCCTCAGTAGTCTACAATATTCCCTGGACTCCAAGAATAAAAATTTAATCAACTAATTAATTAATCATATGGAAATATGTAATATAATGATAATAATAATAATAATAATAATAATAATAATAATAATAATAATAATAATAATAATAATAATAATAATATTAATATTAATAACTAAATAAAAATATATGATTTGAGAGTACAAAGACCTAAGGGAGACAGGTAGACAGATTCCTTTGTTCTCTATTATAAATATGCGGCGATGTGTAAGTCGTGGTAATTTCGTGTTCCGTTGAGAGGAGGGTTGGATAAAATCCGTTTTTTTTTTTTTTTACCAACCCACTTTTTTTTGGGGGGGAGAGTTTACATTTTTTTTTTTCTTTATTTTCATATTTCTAGGTAAATCAGTTTAAATGAGTAATTAAAAAGTAATCTAGAGTGAGAGAAAAGGTTTGAATTTTTTTTTTTTTTTTTTTCTGTAGGAAGGGCACCGGCCAAGGGCAACAAAAATATAATGTAAAAAAGGTCCACTGAGTTGCTGGTCATTAAAGTCTATAGGATAAATGTGTTGAAAGAGTTCAAGAGTTTACCAGAGAAACGGATGAATTATTGAGAATACTGGTTGGCTCTTTAGTGTTGGACAGAATAGGGGTGAGAGAAAGAAGTCTTGTGCAGCGAGGCCGCCAGAGGAGGGGATGCATGCAATTAACAAGATCAGAAGAGCAGTTGGCATGAAAATAACCGTAGAAGATAGTTAGAGATACAACATTGCGGTGATGAGAGAGAGACTGAAGACAATCAGTTAGATGACAGGAGTTGATAAGACGAAAAGCTTTTGATTCCGCCCTGTCTATAAGAGTGGTATGAATGGAACTTTCCCCCATACATGTGAAGTATACTCCACACATGGACGGATAAGGCCCCTGTACAGAGTTAGCAACTGGGGGATGAGAAAAACTGGTGGAGACAACTCAGAACACCTAACTTAATGGAAGCTGTTTTTAGCTAGAGTTGAGATGTGGCTTCCAGTTTAGATTATAAGTAAAGAGCAGACCGAGGATGTTCCGTGTAAGAGTGTTGAGGGTTACTGAAGAAGAGGGATAATTGTTTGGAAGATTGTGTCTAGTTGATAGATGGAGGAATTGAGTTTTTGAGGCAGTGAACAATACTAAGTTTGTTCTGCCCAAATCAGAAATTTTTGAGAACTCAGGAGTCAGGCATTATGTGGCTTCCCTGCGAGAAATGTTTACTTCCTGAAGGGCTGGACGTCTACGAAAGGACATGGGAAAGTCCAGGGTGGTATCATCAGCATAGGAATGTATAGGAGAAGAAGTTTGGTTTAGAAGATCAGTAATGAATAATAGGAAGCAAGTGAGTGACAGAACAGAACCCTGAGGAACAACATTGTTTATAAATTTAGAACAGTGACTGTCTACCACAACAGCAATAGAATGATCAGAGAGGAGACTTGAGATGAAGTTACTTAGAGAAGGATAGAAGCCGTAGAAGGGTAGTTTGGAAATCAAAGTTTTGTGCCAGACTGTTTAAACCAAAAATTTCACCAAAACCCCTAAAAGAGGATGACCAAGACTCAGTAAATTTTGCCGTCACAATGCGACAAGTGGATAGGAACTAGACCCGTTTCGTTGACTCGTTAGTTTATTCAGTTACGGTCAAACCTGACTAGATCGATTTTGGGATGGTAAGTACATATATTGATCAATACACAGATTATAATTATAGCAACAATTACATTTCTTATGGTTCACAACGTACATAGTGTCTCAGCATCTAATCCTATAGAACAATGTGTGTCTTCAACTTACGTATTCGGGGTCTATTGGACAATCCTGGGTACTTTGCCGTCTATTTTCCACACCGCTCTACCAATGACGAGAGTACAGGTCCTCTCCTCACCACAGCAGGCTTCCCTCTGCCTCTCGGCCTAACCAGAGGGATAAAGCGCCCCTCTACTCTGCCGGGTCGTAGGGACAGAGGTCAACCTCGGAAGCCCTATGAGTCAGCACAATTATTCATCTCCCCTATGTCTTATCTCCCCATTAATGCTGTCTCGACACCTTCGGATGTAAACATCGGACCTCGGTACCATCCTACACCATCGCCTCGCTCTACTTCCCATCTTCACTACTACAATTGATAATTTCCTTCCTTTATATGTCCTTACGCCTTCTGCGTTTTATGCCTTCTGGCAGTAACACTCCCCTGTTGAGCGTTCACGCCCAAATCTTACACAAACACGTGACTAACTCAATAATTTAAAAATAATGCCAATATCATCAAGCTATTGGGGTGAAGTAATCCTTACTTTCTATATTACAACTATAATATGTATATTAGGCCTACATTAGGTCTCACTGAGCATTGACTTAATTCTCGCTCAGGTCTTCCAAGAAACAGAGTTTGTTTACTGGTTGCATAAACTCCTTGCGTCCAGTTCTTACTTTAACTTGACATACAAGATCATCCTCTCCAGGCTCCACTTGCACCACTCTGCCGAGCTTCCACTGGTTGCGGGGGAAGCACTTCATTTGTTATAATAACCAAGTCTCCTTTCTTGAAGTTCCGCGGGGGGCTAGAGTTTACATGAGCGTTGTCGTAGCAGCTGGAGATATTCCTTCACCCACCTCTTCCAAAAGTGATATGCCAGAAACTGGACATGTTTTCTCCTTCGGCGATACTGATCTTCATTTAGTGGTCCTGCCATTGGCAGGCAGTTTTGAGGCCTAACACGCAGAAGATGATTAGGGGTTAGGGCTTCAAGATCATACGGATCCTCTGACACTGGAGTGAGGGGGCGACTGTTGATCACTTCTTCTGTTTCAAAGAAGAGAGTGTTTAGCCTTGCTTCGTCCAGCACTTGGGAGCCCACAATGGCACATAGGACCTTTTTGACAGTCCTGATTTGTCGCTCCCATATACCCCCCATATGGAGTGCTTTAGGGGGATTAAAGATCCATTCAATTTGCTTTCCAAGGAGTGTGTTCTTTCCATCTCCATACAGCTGCTTTAAGTTCCTTGTCAGCCCGGACCATGTTTGTTCCGTTGTCCGAGCGCATGCATTCTGATAATCCTCTGTGGGCACAAAACCATGCCAGAGCATTGAGAAAGGCATCAGCATCCAGTGATTCAAGGGTCTCGAGGTGTACTGCCCTTGTCACAATGCAAGTGAACAAGCAACCCGACCGTTTAACTTGCATTCTATCCTGTTTAATGAGAAAGGGTCCAAAGCAATCGACTCCCATTGAGGCGAAGGGTTCACACGATCCTCTGGTAAAGGTGCCTGTCGTTGTTGCATCATCTTCCAATTGTTACATCAACACATGACGCATGTTCTCAAAATCTTATCCAGCTTTCTCCAGAACTGCGGCACCCAGTACTGCTGGTGTAAAAGCACTAAGCCAGAGTAGGCAGCCCAGTTTCTATGTACATCTTGTGCGATGAGTTCGGTAACTGGATGATCACAGGGAAGTAGAATAGGTCCTTTGCTTGTAGGACCGGTGGGAGCGTGCAAAAGACGTCCTCCTACTCTAAGGAGTCCATCCTTATCAAGCCATGGTTCTAACTGGTATATCTTGCTCCTCATTATGGGTTTGTTTCTAGAGAGTGCTTCAACCTCTTCATGGTAGTGTTCCTGTTGCATCCGTCATTTGATAAGTCCTCTTGCTCTTTGTAGTTCAGTTAGTTCCATTTGTGACGATGTTCGCTGGGGCTGGCGTTTATTCTTTAACCAACCCAGAAAACGTAGCATCCACGCCACTCCTTTCTGAAGGTTATGCCATGAGGAGTAGTATGTCCAAATCTTTGTTAAGTGGTTATCTTTATGTGTGTCGCGTGTAAGGCTGGCGTCTGACAATGTGGAACAGTTTACTGTTTCTGGATCGTTCGTTAATTCTTCTGTTATCTTGAATTTCTCAAGCCATTTCTCTTCATCCAGGAGCAGGAAGACAGGTCCTGTGATCCATCTGTTTTTTCCAGTCATTTCTAGTGCTGATAAACCTCTTGTTGCGTCACATATCGCCACTGGCCTGGATGTGAGAGTTCTCTGATAGTTGTTACTCTGTTGGCAACAAATGTGCGGAAGCGTCTTTCTGTATTTGAAACGTATTGTAGGACCAGTGTGCTGTATGTCCAGAAAACTGATTCACTGACATGCAGGTCTAACTCATTTCTCAGACACTGTTTCACTTTAGCTGCAAGAAGTGCTGCACATAGCTCTAGCCAATGTATGGTTTGTTGTTTAAGAGGTACTAATTTCGCCTTTCCAAACACAAAGAACAATACACACCATTGTCATCCACAATTCTTAGATGTGAAACCATCCCAAATGCTTTCTGGGATGCATCACAGAAGTGGTGCAGTTGGACAGCAGGAAAGTAATCTTTCCCTTCCCGTTTGTAACAATGAGGAATCTGAAGATCTGCGAGCTCTTTTAAGTCCTCTTGCCAGCTCTCCCATGCTTGCAGATTGACTTCCATCAGTGGCTCGTCCCAACCTGTCTTTCTTCTACATTCATCTTGGAATATGATCTTTGCAAGGATAATGCATGGGCTTACAAATCCTAGTGGGTCATGTACAGAACTAATAGTACTCAGCAGTCCTCTCTTTGTTGCAGGTTTGCGTCATACATTCACCTGAATGGCGAACTTATCTCCTTGCAGGTCCCACATAACTCCTAATGCTCTCTCCGTTGGCAAGTCCGTATGACTCAGGTTTATTTTCCTTATTTGGGAGTGTATTTCATGCATCGGAACAGAGGCTAATAGTTCTTTACGGTTACTCATCCAATTTGTCAATCTGAACCCCTTGTTTGCCAGCAAGGCATGCAGCTGTTTGGCTAGCAGCAATGCCCCTTCCAAGGGCTCCAAAGAGATAAGCAAGTCATCAACATAAAAGTTTCGTGCAGCCTTCACACTTGCCTCTGAAACATCACTCTGTTAGTGCCCGTTGTAAGGCGAAGACGACACAAGAGGAGCTCCACAAACCAGCAAAGGGATGGACTGTCATTCTGTACGACAAGGGCTTTCGCGATAGGTCACTGTCTTGCCATCACAGGAAGCGTAATGCATCCCTGTGCTGTGGGCATATTTTAATCTGGTGAAACATCGCCTCAATGTCTGCCATCAGTGCCGCTCGCTCTTGTCAGAACCGTAGTAGAATACCCAACAGCTTATTTGTCAGATCAGGGCTTTCCAGCACTTGGCTGTTCAGTGATATAGACTCATGTACTGTTGTGCAATCGAAAACAATGCGCAATTTGCCTGGTTTGTTTGGATTCAGTACAGGGTGATGTGGAAGATACCAAGTATAGTCGGGGTTACTCTCAATTTCTGTTGGTGGAATTAATTCGGCATAGCCCTTTTCTAGAAGTTGAATTTCTCTCGTGTATCTCTCATGGAGGTCCGAGTTTTTAGAAAGGCGACGCTGTAAACCCCATAGGTGGCGCTCTGCCATTCCTTGGTTGTCAGGTAAGTTGGGATGCTCGTTACAGAAAGGTATAGGGAGCTGGTAATGTCCATCAACCACTCTGATGGTTGTGGCCCACATGTTAACCACTAGTTTGTCCTCAATGGTTAAAGCTGCGTCTTCGTTGCCTCTCATTCTCTCTGCCTCCGTTTCCAGTTCCCAAAAGCGCCTCACTAGCACTTCCAACTGACTCTCCTTTTTGTGAGGAACAGTTTCTGCACTGCAGCCTGTGATCACCTTTAAGCGCAGGTATCCAACAGGGCCATTAATGGTCCAACCCAGCCTCGTTCGGACTGCAAAAGGGGCCCCATCACATCTGGCCCTGACCTATAAAGATCAATTCCTGAGGTGTATTCAGGCATTGGAACCTTTCTAAGGTTCCAATGCCCAATGGTTCTAAGGTATCTAGGAGTTCGACTGCAACACCATCCTCTTCTCTGGTTGGGCCAACAATTCCTTGCAAGTGTCTCCATGTTCTTGTATCCTGTTTCATGGGTACTGCTGTAGTTAATGCCGCGGGAAGATTCTCTTTCACAATCACCTTGTGCAGCATCACAGCACGACTCCACTTCATGCCTCTGCCCGTGACTTTCAGGTCCACCTCAGTGGTTAAACATCCATCCTCTCCGTTTAGGGTATCCAGGGTTATAACAACTTGTTCACCTTTAACCCCCAATATTTGTGTTAGCCATTCAGTGCAAAACGACCTATTACTGCCTGATTCCAGTAGAGCTCTTGTGCAATGCACTTTCATTCCTACTTCTACAGCGTTCTTTCCTGTCACTTTCACATCAACAATTGGCAGGGCTATTCTTTTCTGTTCTAGTCAGTCATCTAATTCCAGCGGTTTTCTGTCCTCGTCTTCTGCTTTATTTGTCTCCAGGGAACACCATTTTACAATTCTAATGGTCTCCTTTTCCCTTTGTTTCTCAGGCTTGTGTAACCATCGCAAATGTTGTTGGGTACAGCTATCTATGCCGCATACCTTATACGGCGACCTGCATTCCTTTACAGTGTGATTGCAACCCAGACATGTATAATAGCCTTGTGCCCTTTTTGCTGCTTTACAGCGTTCTGCTATATTCATAGTGCAGAACTCCCAGCAGGCGTACAGTGGGTGTGTATTTTTACAAAGGACACAAGGATTCTATCCTTCATTACTTGTGTCTTGATCTCCATGTGAATCCCTTTCAGCTGTTGCAAGCCCAATGGCTCTTCTCTTCCAGGGCGTCTCATTTCCTCTATTAGTATCAGAGGCTTGCTTATCAGTACCCTTTACGTGTTTTCTCCCTCCTTCACTGCTCACTTGACTGCGTCCAGCATTTCTATGAATCCTTGTTTCATAATCATCCAGTAGATTTAGCAGCCATGTAAATGTTGGGCCTCGATCTTTTTTTTTTCACTCTATTATGTATTTATGAAACTCATCATCATAAAACTCAAGGAGTTTCCCAGTGAAGCGATCCGATATCATTAACATGCTCCCATAACTGTCTAAGTCTGATAGACGTCCAGCAATTTCCAGGTCAGTGGTGCAGTTCCATAATTGTTGTACAAGTTTTTGTATCACTGGGACGTCGTTATCCTTTATTTGGGGTCCCTTCAGAATCTCTCTCACTGCTTCATCAATGTGTTCCTCACTGTTTCCTAGTTTGAGTGTCAACATGTTCATGGCTTCCTGATAGCCTTCCTCGGGACCCATGTTGACATAACCCATCAAGGAATCTTTCAATGAGCCTGTACATGCACTTATTAGCATATTTAGTTTAGTTGAGGGATCCACTGCGGCTTTATTCAGGTACTGGTGAAATTGCTTCATGAACAGACTAAATTCTCTCTTTGATTCACCCGTAAATGTGGATAAGGGTTTGGGTCTTTCGATGGTAGTTATTATTTTTTGTAGGCTCTTTGTCCACACGTTTGCGAGCTCACCAGACGTCAGTGTCTTATGCACAGAATCGGATGTCCCTGGCAATTTTGCCCTCGTATCATTCGTATGAGGTTCAGGTGAGTCTTCCTCCCCCTGGTGAAGGCATGTCGTGTGTTCATATGATGTCATGTATCGCGGATGAGCTAAGCGTTTTGCAGGTCGCTCTCTGCTGGCATCTGTGTCATCTACATTTGTATTCGTAGCGTCACTCTTTGTCCTTGATTCCTTTCCAAGGCAAACGTTCTTGGGAGATTGGCCTCCGTCCTCGAACTTGAGTTCCTCCCTGTGTAAGATGAGATGCTAAACTTTGTTTTACAAAGTCTTTTATCTCCTTCACTGCTCCAACTAGTCCTTATTCCACTGCACTGAGGCGTTCTTCCACACGGGGGCTTTCGCAACGACCTTGTGCTCTTCACATATTTGAGCGGGTCTGCAACACAGTCCTCATCACATGACTCCACACTGTTATCATCTTCAATTCTTCGGTGAGAAGAACCTGTCTCTGTGTCATCTGTGACTCCCTCCCGATTATGTGCCTTGGTTTCCATTGTCGTATGTAAGTTGTCAACAGCAGGTGATATGTAACGAGTGTTCTGTTTGCGTACCACTCGTGCATCAACACTGAGGGCGTCTTACTATATAACGCGTGTGCTGTTCAGGGTGTTTTAGCAGTGTGTTAATTGTGCAACATAGGCACCAGCATTCAATGTGTTTTATTCTGCAATATATGCAGCAGCACTCACGGTGTTTTATTGTGCAATATATGCACCAGCACCCACTGTGTTTTATTCTGCAATATATACACCAGCATTCACGGTGTTTTGTTCTGCAATGTATATACCAGCATTCAGGGTGTTTTATTCTGCAATATATGCACCAGCATTCACGGTGTTTTATTCTGCAGTATATACACCAGCATTCAGGGTGTTTTATTGTGCAACATATGCACCAGCATTCACGGTGTTTTATTTTGTTTATTAGGTCTTAAATGGTGATTCATTAACTCGACAATCAAACAGCCTCGTCAGTTCATCAACTCTGTTTCTTAGTAAACCTTTATAATAATCTTGTTCAACAATCATGTGTCACTTTGCCCAAATAATTATAAATGCGTGTACCTAAATATCTCGTTTTTACATGAAAACATCGTACACTTGGCTCACTTGCTTTTTCTTGTAGCTGTGTCCAGAATGTTTACACCGCACTCGTCACCGATTGCTGTTCTCACAGTCATGCAAAGTCACTCTCATATCTTGATCAGCAGTGTGACAGAGGTCAGCGATGTAACCACAAGATGGTGCGTACGCCTTTCCGTAGACTTTATGCAGCCTCGATGTTAGCCAGGGTTCTAGCGGGCTGCGGGATTGATGGGCTGCGGGGTTGACGGGTAGCAGCGCGCCTCCTTCACAGTCGCGGGCCACCCAAAGTTCGTCCAGTAATCCATCCCGTCTTCTTTGGCATGCACGGTGTGCACACAGACCGTTTGCGTTTGACTTTTGTCGCCACAATGCGACAAGTGGATAGGAACTTGACCCGTTTCGTTGACTCGTTAGTTTATTCAGTTAAGGTCAAACCTGACAAGAACGATTTCGGGATCATAAGTACATATATTGATCAATACACAGATTATAATTATAGCAACAATTACATTCCTTACGGTTCATAACGTACATAGTGTCTCAACATCTAATCCTATAGAACAATGTGTGTCTTCAACTTACGTATTCGGGGTCTATTGGACAATCCTGGGTACTTTGCCGTCTATTTTCCACACCGCTCTACCAATGACGAGAGTACAGGTCCTCTCCTCACCACAGCAGGCTTCCCTCTGCCTCTCGGCCTAACCAGAGGGATAAAGCGCCCCTCTACTCTGCTGGGTCGTAGGGACAGAGGTCAACCTCGGAAGCCCTATGAGTCAGCACAATTATTCATCTCCCCTATGTAGTCTCTCCCCGTTTATGCTGTCTCGAAACCTTCGGATGTAAACATCGGACCTCGGTACCATCCTACACCATCGCCTCGCTCTACTTCCCATCTTCACTAATACAATTAACAATTTCCTTCTTTTATATGTCCTTACGCCTTCTGTACACCTTCTGTACCTTCAGAGGCACAGTTTCGGAGAACATTGGAAGACACCCCATCAGGTTCGTAAGCTTTTTGAGGGTTAAGGCAAGCGAGGGCAAGGAAAACATCATTGCGAAGGATTTTAATGGGTAGCAGGAAGTAGTCAGAGGAGGAGAAGGAAGAAGCACTGAATCAACCAAGATAGAGCTTTTAGCAAAGGTTTGAGTGAAGAGTTCAGCTTTAGAAATAGATGAGATGGCAGTGGTGCCATTTGGTTGAAATAAAGGAAGGAAAGATGAAGAAGCAAAGTTATTGTAGATGTTTTTGGCTAGGTGCCGGAAACTACAAGGGGAGTTAGATCTTGAAAGATTTTGATACCTTTAAGGAAGAACGCACACTTGTTTAGATCATACTGATATAGGTTGGTCCAATTGAACAAACCCTGTGTAAATTTGTGTTTTACAGGAAATGAACGGGTCAGACTTGACTACTTCACATTTTTTTCTGTATATGTACATACATAGGCCTTAATTATCAATATAATATGGAACAAAATGTTGATAAGTAAAATATATAGAACAACCAGCCTATTTTTTTTTTTTTTTTTTCTTATTAAGGAGCTTTTTTTTGGGATGGGGAGGGGGTTAATGTCAACCCTGGTTGAGAGGCGAGGCCCCAAGAGGGATCCCGCCCTCCCTCGCTCTGTCTCACGAAGTATAGTATTTTGTAGATAACTTTTTGATAAAATCATATTGTTTTTTTTTTTAGCTTGAAATAGCCTAAGACACTGTTTGGATCCCGTAGAAAGTTCGCACAATAAAAAAAAAAAAAAGCGTCTGTGTGTGTATGTGTGTGTGTATATATATATATATATATATATATATATATATATATATATATATATATATATATATATATATATATATATATATATATATATATATATATATATATATATATATATATATATATATATGTGTGTGTGTGTGTGTGTGTGTGTGTGTGTGTGTGTGTGTTTTAAGAGAAAAGAACCTTTTACATCATCCCGATCCACCACCACAATTGCAGTTGCCTACGCACCCCAAGGAAATTCGGTTTGACAAGTCTGGCCGCTAATATTTGTTTTTGTCACGAGGTGCCAAGGTGCGTCAGTTGGTAAGGAGGCGCGGTCATCATCGTCCGTACATCTCTTAAGTCATGCCGAAGCCGGTCATGCGATGGAGTTCTTCCTTTGTCAAGGGTGTCGTACCTGAGGTGGCTGCTTGCGTGAGGTTAATATGAATCCATACCATCAATATAGAACAAAGTGACAAAAACCCTCCGTGGTCTTGATGTGAGTAGTAGAGTTGCATATGTGTATGTATTTGTAAATATGTCAACATGTATAATATCTAACACACATTTCTGAGCGATCCTGACGCGTTGACAGGCTTAACTGTTGTATAGTTTGTACGTGATGACCACCGAGGAACGGCGACCACGATGACGACGATGACTCATAGGACAAAACTTACGGAAAAAGAACGACCATGTAGGACATCCATGCCGCGGCCCTGAGGAGACAGAAGGACAGACACAAGGAAAAACAGAAAAGGGAAAACTCCATTAAGATTGGGGAAGAGGGGAAGAGATAAGTTGTAATCAAGAAAGCAAACAAGCAAGTAAGCATTCAAAACACCCACACAAGAGTGAAGGCAGCAACGAGTCAGTCTGCGTCCTCCTGCAGCGGCGCCTCTTGTGTGGTATATAAGATGACAGTGTAATGTGACGTGGTGTGGTATGTAGTAAAGTACCAGTGGTTTAATGTGATTTAATGTGATAGTGGTGGTGGTTGTAGAGACGAAGGTGATTTGTGTGTGTGTTTGTGTGTGTGTGGGGGGGGGTATGGAGAGGCATGGTGTAGTGTGGTGTGATGTGGTAAAGTCTATGCTAAAGGATAACAAAGAGTGGCGTGCTTCCTCACGTGATCTCACAGCAATTACACTACATGAGCCGAACAATGGGGCGTTGGCGGGAGGGATGGAAGGAGAATGGGACTTACTGTGGTAGTCGCAGTGGTGGCGGTAAGATCGACTATAGTATGCAGTGAGGAGATGGGCATTGGGGAGGAATGTGATGATGATGATGGTGGTGAGTGGGAGGGGCTTCACATGTTGAGTAAAGCGAGACAACCTCTTGATAGTGTGTTCGGCTCACTCCAACCACGTGCGCGCGTTTGTGTGTGTGTGTGTGTGTGTGTGTGTGTGTGGAGAGAGAGAGAGAGAGAGAGAGAGAGAGAGAGAGAGAGACTATAGGGGGGATACATTCCCTCTGCATCTAATAGGATTACTAACCACAACACCACCGTCTGGAGACGAGACGAAACAAAACACTTTCCACGGTTTGACATCCCAATCCCCCCTCGAACCTTGAGACGCGTTGACAGATATTTACAGCATAATCCTTAGTTTCCATGAATATAAACAAAAAATAAACTTACCCTATAGCTGTGGTATTGTCTCCAGCAGGCCGTAAGGCTCATGAAACTCCATCAGGAAGACAGACACTCCTGACGATCTAACACGTTTTTCAGGAAGCCTTCACAGTGTGGTAGGGGATAAGTACTGGTACGCTGCGGCAATCTGTTGTGGTGCAAGACATGTCCTGAGCTGAAGTGGAGTGGTGACACGCTCCTAGCTGAATGATAACATTTCCTGAAGGGTGAGAAAAAAAAAAAAAAACATTTAAGTACTGTGGTAGATGGTGAAGATGCCGCCAAAATGGTAATCCTAGCGAGATGGAGAGGGAAGATAAGATATTAAAGGATCCTAGAAAAGGATGGATCTCAGCATATCAACAGGCCGAATATAAGTATTGTTAGATTCTCCTGGCAGCGCAGCGCTGTGCCTCCTCGCACTGTGCTGGGATACAGAATGTCCATTAGTCATATGTTTGGTGTTTGGTTCACTTGACGTCCAGCATCGAGTGAGGCTGAATAAGATACGAAAAGATTTTGGGAAAATGGAAACTTTTCTTATTTTATCCAGAAGTGGCGAGAATACACACATTACATTTATTAAGTTTTCAACTTCATTTCCTAGACGCCAACCCAAATCAGGAATTAAACAGTTCGTGCGATAAGCCACGAAACTTAAGATCTTTCTGTTATTTCAGAATGATGCAAGACAAATCTTGTGTTGTTCAATGCATCAAAACCTCAATTCCTTCATTGATCAACTCGACACAACCTTCTAAACAACACAACTATCCCCTCTTCTTCAATGACAATCAATCATCTTCCTCGTCTACGCTTAACATGCTTGAGCTGTTCTTCACTAAAAATCTCAACTGGAAATTTCACTTGTTCACGTGTTTTGCGTCGCTTCTAATATTTATCTTCCTCCCAACTGTTTACTCCAAACAGGCCTTCTACGTACTGCTTCCTTACATGGGGAGATTCAGCTCTCATATCTCCTAAACATAATGTAATCAAAAGCTTTTCGCTTCATTTCCTCTTCTTTAATGATCTGTCTGGATTCTCTCATTCACCACCGCAATGTTGCATCTGTTGTTATCTTCTACCGTTATTTCTATGGTTACTGCTTTTACGGACTTATTAATTCTATACCTTACCGCGGTCTTGCTGCACAACAGTCATTCCTATTCCGCCCACGGTATGAACCGCAAAAGTTAATCAGTATCTTCATTCTTTAATTTCTTCTTCTGGTAAAACTCTGGAACTCCTCTCCTGATTCTGTATTTCTTCCTGCCCACGACCTGATTTTTTTTTTTTTTTTTTTTTCCAAAGGAGTATCAAGACTGGCTTCTTTTTCGTTTCTACTCCTGTTTAGTTGGAAGGGGTGCGGGAGCAGGAAGCGGCAGTTGAGCGGTCTTTATATATATATATATATATATATATATATATATATATATATATATATATATATATATATATATATATATATATATATATATATATATATATATATATATATATATATATATATATAATTTTTATCCTTAGTTAATATCATCGCTTAAAAAAAAGAAAGAAAAAGAAAAGAAAAGGGAGACAAAAAAAAAAGACTCCCATTGCACGGAGAAGGCAAAGCGAGGACTAAGATTCATTTAGTTTGTCGGAGTACTTTAGTCGGTAAATACTACTACCGCACCTCTCCACTGAATGACTCACGAAGGACCAGCGAAGTATGAGTGATGATGCTTTATGTGGTGGTAAGAGGGGTCTGTGAACATCACACACATTCTATTTTCTTTTTACTCCACTAGTTTACTGTTATTATTAATCGTATTTTTTTTTTTTTAAGTCACACATCTTTCTGTAAAATGTAAACGGTAGTGTGCGATATGGGATATTTATCACGAAGACTTGGTGTAAATTACGGATTCTTCTTTTCTCCTTTTATTCACTGTTTACTTATTGTTACTGTACGTAAAGGGTATGTACCTCACGTCATTATTCCTCGGTAATCATAAGTGAAATATTCAATAGTTTTCTATTTGCATGAAGACGTGTAATATGTGTAAGTATCAGTATTCAATGCTATATTAAGCACCAAAGCCGATGCTCACTTGTTAGTAGAGTGTGGTTAACCCACTGGTCGCCTGCGAGCGTCACTCACGGCCAAGTCGCGTTTAAAGAAAGATGGGCAGGATGGTGACCGAGGTAAATACTTTAATTTTGTAGTAAAAACTGATTGTCATAGTGCCAAGTTGATTGCATGTATTGTTAATGAATACTGTAATATGTTGAAAGTGTTTAATATCAATGTATAATGTTATTTTGTAAGAAACTGAGACCGAGAGCTTGCTCGCAGTTCTTACGGTAATGCCTACCTCATCAATAAATGTCAAGAGAGAGAACTGCCTTTCCTCGACCCTACGATGATGGATGTGATCAGTAAAACAGATCACCTGAGAGCTAATGAAGACCTGCCGGTGCGGCTACACTTATGAACAATCTTCGTCAGCATTCTATCTTGTTTATCTTTTGAATAAACATTTCGTGTTTGTGTGTGTGTGTGTGATGGTTACATTTTATTTACGAAAAAATCATATTTTACATGTATTTTTATCAGAACAACCTGATAAGCAAGATTAAACACACGCTCCATAAAAAAAAAAAAAAAAAAAAAAAAAGAGGGCTAGGCTACACGCAATACAGGACATCATGACATGCGCGGGCAGGTAGGTGTTCACGTGACCGATGCCTGCCTCTTTCTCTCTCCCCTTCTAACACTGCGCACAAGTCTAGCAACCTCCGGCAACACTTCCTTCTCGTTATTATAAATAAAGTGCCAAGCAGCAAGTGGCAACATTCTCCATCCTGCGGTCGATACGGCAAGACTGAGCTGCTCGAGTGTTGTGTGTGTGCGTGTGTATTTGGTGGATGTGCAGCACAGAGATTCATCGGTGACTTACTGAAGGTTACTGATCGTTCGACTGACTCGCCTCCTGCGCTGCACACCTTAAGTCTCAAGCCCCGAGGTGGTGCTCTTGGGCACTGAGCCACTGCTGCTTGTTGGTGTTTTCCTCGTTTTTAAATAAGGTGTGTTGTTACTGTTGTTCAAGGGATGGTGTGTGTGTGTGTGTGTGTGTGTGTGTGTGTGTGTGTCATATGTATTCAGAGAGAGAGAGAGAGAGAGAGAGAGAGAGAGAGAGAGATTGATCCACTGATTGATTATGAGAGAGAGAGAGAGAGAGAGAGAGAGAGAGAGAGTATTATGAGAGCGATAGGAAAGTGTGTGTGTGTGAGACAAAGGGCAAACATAAACTTTCCTTGTTGTTTAGAGCAGTGGCGGAAGACGCAGCCTTTCACTAGAGAGTGTTGCGCGGGTGTACAGCGCCCACCTTGTTGTGTCAGGGAGTGGAGGCCTAGCTTGTGTGGCAATAGTGGCAAGGGAAGTACAACAATGCCCTTTGTCACTTAATCTCTTACATCCCTTGTCTCCCAGTACTCTAGAAACAGCTGTACTCGTGTCTAGAAATCTTACCTTCTCAAGAAAAAAGTACATATAAGAAGCATAACAAAATAGAGCTGAATAAATCCAACGATGCAATTACGATAAAAGCATGACACACCCAAAGGTACATAATGTTTATGTACCTTTGGGTGTGTCATGCTACGTAATGTACAGACAACTTAATAAATCAGTGCTCTCGACTCAGAGAGAGAGAGAGAGAGAGAGAGAGAGAGAGAGAGAACGTTCGTCCGCCATCATCGTCTCCACCTGCTGCAAACGTTTGTCGAGTGTACGTACCTACGAGCAAAGCAGACGCACCCCATGGCAACCATCCACACAGCCATCCATGCATCCCTTATGTGTCCATTTCCTTTCCTCCTTCCTTCTATCCTTCCTTCTATCTCCTGCTCTGTTATCATATTCCAATCATTTTATATTGCGTTTTCGTCATCTTGAGAGAGAGAGAGAGAGAGAGAGAGAGAGAGAGAGAGAGAGAGAGAGAAAGGGGGGGGGATGCACGCGCCTACACTACTGCGTACGTGCTTGGGAGTAATGTACTTCACTCCCAAGAGCGTGTGGCGGAGAAAGGGGCGTGGGAAAGCGTCCTTGGTGTTGAGAGAAGGTCGCAGGGAGACACGTGGGGGCAAGCAAAGGTTACGCATTATAACCAGATGCACCAAGACCCCCATGGTGGTACTGCGTATGTGCTGACCAGCCCCCAACATGACTGAGTGATTAGTGCCATAAAAGAGAGAGAGAGAGAGAGAGAGAGAGAGAGAGAGAGAGAGAGAGAATATACAGTAGTGCGCAGACAGGCTAGAACTCCACACATACATATTAGCAAAATTACACGAGAAACCTTTAACTTATTGTGAAGAATAAAGTTGCCTTTTGCGTATATGGATGAAGAGATGATCAGGAAAATGATGATATCACTAATTAGACCTAGACTGTAATATGCAGCGGAAGTGTGGTCGCCCTACAAGAAAAAGGATATAAGGAAGTTGGAGAGGGTTCAGAGAGCCGCAGCGAAGATGGTACCAAATATCAAGGATTTGACACATGAAGAGAGATTGGAAAGGTTACATCTACCAACGTTGCAAAAAGGAGAGAAAGGGGAGACCTGATTGCGATATATAAAGCATATGAGGGAGTGGAGAAGGTGAACCGGAATGACTTGAATTTTTGGGATACATGGAAAGAGATTGAAGAGTGCTTGTAGAAGATACGTCAAAAAGGTATAGTTTCCTGTATAGAAGTATTGATGTTTGGAATAGTCTGGATGAGGAGATAGTAAATGCAAAAAGTATACATGGATTAAAGGCTAAGTTTGATATTAGAAGATATGGAGATGGGACAGCACGAGCATAGTTTTTTTTTTTTCCCCATAAAGCACAACTAGGTAAATACAACTAGGTATAAACACTACAGTAAACACACACACACACACACACACACACACACACACACTCTATACACTAAGCAATATTTCGTGTTCTTTCATCAGTGTGTGTGTGTGTGTGTGTGTGTGTGTGTGTGTGTGTGTGTGTGCGCGCATCACGTGTGCTCGACGTGGCTAGCTGTGCCGTATTGATCCTCTCTATCACCATCGTCACTATTTTTGTGTCCACCAGTCGCATGTCACATAAGGGTGATTTCATCAAGACAAGAATACAACTTTTACTCTCACCTCAACTACTACCTACTTAGGTAACTAGTTCTGCTACCGTTGTTGTCACCACTACTGTTTCTCCCTCCAGTCCTTACACCGTGCTCATGTTATCACCACATTATCTGTACTCAAATATTATCTCAGTGTTTTTAATCACTAGCTTCAATAGCACGTCGAATATAAGTGACATCACCAGGAGATAAACACAATAAACAGGAAATAAAGCCCTCAAACTTTAGATTATCAAATAAACCTTGCCTTTTGCATTCTACACGAAACAATCGTACCTACAAGTTTCGATGCTAATACACTTTGCTAAACGACAAGGTTCAGCAAACTCTAGTAGACTCACGTGGTTTAGTATGAAGACAGGAAAAAGAAAGATAACTCAATATGATGATGTTCCTTTTTAATACAACATGTAAATAAACCCTAGCAAGGCTGCCCTCTCTTCCTCTCATACACAAAGATGTTGAGTGTAAACACAGGATAACGCATGCGCGGGTGTGTTTGCGGCTGCGTCGCACTCCATGACCCAAATTCTCGGCGCGCACACATTGGTCCCTCCCTTCTTGGTCTCACCTTCAGCTCCTTTGCCTCAACCACGACTCATCTTCACTAGGATACCGCTCTCTCTCTCTCTCTCTCTCTCTCTCTCTCTCTCTCTCTCTCTCTCTCTCTCTCTCATTATATATATATATATATATATATATATATATATATATATATATATATATATATATATATATATATATATATATATATATATATATATATATATATATATATATATATATATATATATATATATATATATTAAAGATGGTTAGTTGAGATGACAAGAGAGAGAGAGAGAGAGAGAGAGAGAGAGAGAGAGAGAGAGAGAGAGAGAGAGAGAGAGAGAGAGAGAGAATTTAATTTATATACGGTGCGTGTGTGTGTGTGTTGTCACGCCATAACGTCATAATACTCCTACAGTCGCATTAGCTGCAAGTCCCCCTCAGGGTGTCATGCAAATACAGTGCAGCAGTAATAATAAGATGCATGCGTCGCCCTGACCTTCCATGCAGCCAAACATCGCACACACTCACCAACTGGCTCGCCTCACTCGCCCTTCTAGAGAATTTGATCACTTGTTTACACAGAGTGACCTTGGGATGGGCTCGCACGCACAGGGCACATACAGCCCGCCGCGCGTGTACTACTGCAAGTCATTAGAGCATGAAATATTAGAGATGTTTTATCGAAGAATGTTTTAGTTATTTATTTATTTATTCTTTGTCTCCACATTATTACTAACTAAAACATTCTCCGATGAAACATCTCTAATATTTCATGCTGAAGCTGTGGAGCATCACCAAAATCAGCCTGGTATGATATTTGCCAACGTAAATCGAACACATTGTCTAAGATGTATACATATACCAATGGTTCACAGCTTCATGAGCTCCCCAGTACTTTCATGAATCGCGGCTTTATTCAAGTGTTCCTTCACACACGACTTTCATTTCATGCATCATTGTGGTGCAATTTAAATATGAACATTAAAGTAATATTAATTGATAATGGTATCAAGGAAACAGTCACATTCTACACAACGTTACATTTTGCGCAGGTCAGGTTGAGAAATGGTCAACACAGATTATGTTCTTGCACTGTGAGTCGATTGCTAACTCAAGTTAGCAACACTGCTGCACTTAACCCTTCAAGAGACCCGCCTGCCCGCCAGCCAAGGCACGGCACGTGTCTGCTAGGTTGGCTCACTGCGTAGTGTCCTGTGTTGACCGCTTATCTCACACTCACAGGAAAAGTGACGCGCGCGCGCGCGTATATATATATATATATATATATATATATATATATATATATATATATATATATATATATATATATATATATATATATATATATATGTATATATATATATATATATATATATATATATATATATATATATATATATATATATATATATATATATATATATATATATATATATATACACACACACACACACACACACACACACACACACACACACACACACACACACACACACACACGTGCATAAATTGAATGAAAAACAAGAAGCAAAGCTCATATAAGAATAAATGAAACCAAGGAAAAGAACTTTCCTCTGTATTGTAAGAACTTTTTCAGTGTGTATGTGTGTGTATGTGTGTGTGTGTGTGTGTTCTGGAAATAATGGTGATTGCTTAGGGAGTGATGATATCTTATCAAACTGAAATGTTTACATCAACCACCTACTTCACACACACACACACACACACACACACACACACACACACACACACACACACACACACACACACACACACACACACACACACACACACACACACACACACACACACACGCACGCGTAAATTTACTAACAAGAGGACTACTAGTGCTACTGCTGCTGCTGCTGCTGGTGCTACTAGTACTACTACTACTACTACTACTACTACTACTACTACTACTACTACTACTAGTTAATGTTAATAATGATAATAATAATAATAATAATAATAATAATAATAATAATAATAATGATAATAATAACAATAATAATATTTATCATTATTATTATTATTATTATTATTATTATTATTATTATTATTATTATTATTATTATTATATTTAAATCAGTGTGGCATTTTAGTCAAAGGGTTGAGTGAGAGATATTATTCGATAAAAGCCGCCGGTATACATTCATTCACATTCATTATCGCCTTCACATGTATTGCCCTCATCTAAATCTCTTGGCCTCCTGGAGAGAGAAGACCGGTCCTCACCGCACCACACTGCGCCATCACCCCCGCCATTACTACCGCCACCAACATCATCATCATCATCATCATCATCATCATCATCAGCAGCAGCAGCAGCAGCAACAGCAACAACGATGACGACAACACCATTAACAACAATAAGAATAAAAAAATAATAATAATAATAAGCAGCAGTAGTAGTAGTATAACTACTACTACTACTACATTATCATCGTTAATATTATTGTTGGTGGTGTCCTTGTTGAAGGTGGTGGTCGTGGTGTCGTGGATGTTGTCGTTATATGTAATACAACTTTCTTTTTCATTAAGATTGGAATGTGCCAATCCTCACGTAGTAGCAAATGACGCAGCCATGTGGATGTTCCTATAAGGACCTCTTATTTTTTTCTCTCTCTCTCTCGTGTCAAGGAGACTGGCTAAGCGCGCATAAAAAAAAAAAAAAAAAAAAAAAAAGCTCCCCAAGCCGCTCTCAAAACAAACAGGAGAAGCAAGAGATCTCTTACTGGCATGACCTCTTATCAGCCCGTGGTGACGAGCTGCGCATGAGATCCAGGTGACACTGGTCACACCCCGACTGACTGCACATCCCAAACCCATAACCTTGCATCCTGTGTGCGTGTGTCAAGTACGTTTGTGTGTGTGTGTGTGTGAGAGAGAGAGAGAGAGAGAGAGAGAGAGAGAGAGAGAGAGAGAGAGACAGAGACAGAGAGAGAGAGAGAGAGAGAGAGAGAGAGAGTGGTGTTCTAACGGAGAGCCGCGTACCTCTTAGCCACCTGACCGTACATAATTCAGATTTAGTACATTCTGGTGGGGCTTCCTGAGCTGTAAGATTATTTATGAAAAAACGCCATTGGACAGGCAGGTAGAGCTGGTGTTCATAGTGGTGGTGATCGTAGTAGCAGCAATAGTAGTAGTAATAGTAGTAGTAGATCTTGTTACTGTTGTTGTTGTTATTGTTGCAGCAGCAGAAGTTGCAGCAGCAGGAGGAGGGGGAGGCGAAGGAGCAGCATCAGTAGTAGTAGTAGTAGTAGTAGTAGTAGTAGTAGTAGTAGCAGCAGCAGCAGCAGCAGCAGCAGCAGCAGCAGCAGCAGTAGTAGTAGTAGTAGTAGTAGTATTAGTAGCAGCAGTAGTAGTAGTAGTAGTAGTAGTAGTAGTAGTAGTAGTAGTACTAGTAGTAGTAGTAGTATAGTGATTGATTAATTTAAGGTGCTGTATACTAATGGAAGTCATTGTAGTGGTGGTAGTGATGGTGGTGGTGTTTAGGGTGGATGGTGTAACATTAAGTACAGCATTAGTAACACCTAGTTTCCGCGCCATTTTACATAACAAGCCAAACGCATGATATTTTAGCTTACGAGTAAAAGATAAACGAATAAGAAAATGAAGAACAAAACAAGCACATTAATACATGGCTGAGGGAATAATAGAAACGTCTTTACCTAATAAATAATCGAATACAGAAGTAGATCAATAATAAATATAGTAATGTTTCATGGTGTATGAATTGCGAGGGACAAATACGAGCTAAATAAATGGGAAATGCTGACGCAATATTCTTAATTTTATTAACTATTTTCAAGGATAAGACAAAATTCTTTGTATGTGTTGTGGCGAGGAATATTTTAAGGCTTCTTATATCAGTGTGCCTGTGCTCAGCTAAACTTAGGCGTTGGTGTGATAAACCAACATGTAGCACCCAAAAGGGGAGTTTCTGATTTTGAGAGAAAGAAAAGAAAACACACACACACACACACACACACACACACACACACACACACACACACACACACACACACACACACACACACACACACACACACACACACACACACATACACACACACACACACTGTTTACGAGCCCAGTATAATGACTGTAATTTGGCAGGATCACACTCCAGTAGTAGTAGTAGTAGTAGTAATAGTAGTAGTAGTAGTAGCAATAGTAGTACCAGTAGTAGTAGGAGTGATGGTGGTGGTGCTGATGGTAGTAGTAGTAGTAGTAGTAGTAGTAGTAGTAGTAGTAGCAGTAGTCGTAGTCGTAGTAGTAGTAGCTATTGATGTGGTAGTGGTGGTGATGGTGGAATATTTGTTTAAGTTTCAATGTATTGACAGTAGTTTTCATTATATAGACAGTTTGATGGTGTGACCGTGGTGGTCATGAAGTCCGCGGTATTGACCAGAGAGAGAGAGAGAGAGAGAGAGAGAGAGAGAGAGAGAGAGAGAGATCTAGGCAAACAAGTGCTAACATACAGACACAAAGCAAAACACACACACACACACACACACATCAAGGTCAGGCCGAGGTCACTGGTGGCGGCAGCGAGAGCCACACCTTGGCGCCGTGACGCGACATGCTGAGCAGTACCAGGGTTGAAAGGGGAAGTGTTTGCGCAGACATGAAGGCAAGCACACACACACACACACACACGCATAAGAATAGTCAGTAGTTATAATATGATATCAGTTGTAAGTCTCGTTAATTTCCTTATGACTACTACTACTACTATTGCAACAACAACAATAACTATTACTACTACTACTACTACTACTACTACTACTACTACTGCTGCTGCTGCTGCTGCTGCTGCTGCTGCTGCTGTTACTACTACTGCTTTTGCCAATATTTATTTATAAGTAAAGCCAAAAGTGTCTTTTTTCCTATAACAGGCATGCTTAACAACCATACAATCTCTCTCTCTCTCTCTCTCTCTCTCTCTCTCTCTCTCTCTCTCTCTCTCTCTCTCTCTCTCTCTCTCTCTCTCTCTCTAGTTTCGGCTCCATTCTACACAAGCCAAATAAGTTTTTTTTTTTAACTAAGGAGCAAAAAAAAAAAAAAATTTAAATAAAACAAATTAAGCATACGAATATATGGGTGAGTGAATAATATAAACATCTTAACCTGACATAATGAATATAGAAGTGGATCAGTAATAAATACAGTAAAGCTTAATGTTTTTTTAAGTTGCGTGGGACAAATATTAGGCAAATGAGTGGGAAATGTTGACGCAGGACTTATATATTCTTCTACATTTCGGTCCCTCTGAAATAGATCAGTAATTGAAACCTACGATATTATAATACTGCTGTTTCAGCTTGATTTTCCCCATTTTTTTTTTTCTACCGCTTTTCTTTGACATAATACCATCATTTATTTTATTTTTGGTTTTATTATTATTATTATTATTATTATTATTATTATTATTATTATTATTATTATTATTATTATTATATTATTATTAGTAGTAGTAGTAGTAGTAGTAGTTGCAGCAGTAGTAGTAGTAGTAGTAGTAGTAGTAGTAGTAGTAGTAATTTCGTTACAGTGCCGAAATGTAGGTGATGACGGACTGACTTTTCTCTGAGGTCACCTTCACTTGTGACGTCACATCTTCCCACCCCTCCCTATCTCCCTCCATCCCTCCCTTCCTGTGGCCCTTCACTGGCCCAGCCGTGCCGTCCCGCCGTCCTGCCTATCCTCTCACTTTATCGCTGCGGGCACACTGCTGGGACGCCAGGGAGATTCTGGCAAACATTTTACATAGTATTCAACGGAGGAGGTTACCGAATTATTCCATACTGTAGAGAGAGAGAGAGAGAGAGAGAGAGAGAGAGAGAGAGAGAGAGACCGATCAATACCAGACATGTGATCGCCGTGTGGTGGTGGTCGTGAGGCGTTGTTGCCACATCTCTTCCCCTTATCTGATAACGAAGGTGCGAGAACTCTTAGTTCTCTCATTTCACCACCTTCCTCACACAGCCGTACCCACGTACACCTACACCCTACTAGTTAACAAACCTCTTTGGCTCATAAATTTAGAGAAACTAGTCCCTTGGAAGAGGATACAACTGTGCAAGGGTTGGTTATAGATCTTTGCTTGTCCGTGGGTGGGGGAGGAAGCCTGGAGCCAGCCGGAGTCTCCCCTCACACGCACACGCACTCCTGGACACACAAACACAAGACCTGGAAGTGAGTGTCCCTGCTTTCCCGTCTCACTGTCATCACCATCACCACGTCTGCCACCCTTGTCAGTGCTAGTGTTGGAGTGACGTGGCTCTAGCGAAAGAAGCGTGTGAAAGCAAAGCTCATTATCATTCAGTAACAGAACACGAGAATTACGTAAATTTAACACAGGCACTGTTTCTCTCAAGTTCGAGGTGCGTTCAGTGACGCATGTTGTGTTGTTAGTCGTTTTCCAGTGGCGATCGACAG
>NC_087161.1:20576022-20648522 GCF_035594125.1 Scylla paramamosain
CAGTTAGAGATACCTCACTTTTCCCTGGATATGAGGTAAGCTTGTCAGCCACTTTTGTATTTTGTTAACAGTAAATTGCAAATTTAAGATGTACATAATTTGATTATAGTCATGTTCTTTTAATATTTGAAGTGTGTAATTTTATTAAAAGCTGGCCATTATGTTGCAGGTGGCTGGGACAGTGGATGCACTTGGTGAAGAAGTGGGAGAGACAGATTTGCAGCCTGGAGACAGAGTTATTGTGTATCCCTACGAAGGCCATCCCCCAGGGTAAGGCAGTGCTCTGCACCCTTCTTCTACTCATCATTACTGTTATTAGCTGTTAATACTAGTTAACATGTTTCTACAAGCAGTGTTTCTTCTCCAAAAATTATATATTTATATATATATATATATATATATATATATATATATATATATATATATATATATATATATATATATATATATATATATATATTAAGGGTGTATATGGGCAGGAGTCTTTCTCTAATACATATTGAATGTGATAACTAGTTGAGCATTTATTATTTTTCTTAAGATATTTTCCTTATATCTTATGATTGTCTTATATTCTTTTTTAATTAGCTTTAATTAACTTGTCTGTCAGGGTCGGAATTAGCCTTCCGACCCTGACAGACAGTTAAACTGATAATTTATTACAACACCAAGAAAACCAGCCATCTTCTTCTGAAAAATAACCCCTCAAAAGAGAAAGAGAGCCTTCAGAAGTCACATGTCATATATAGGTTTACGTGTAACCAAGGAAACTGTGAAGTCCTTCCCTCCACCTATGTTGGCATGACGACAACAAGACTCTCCCAACGACTAACTTTCCACCTCGCAACAGGAGCACCCAAGAAACATCTGAAGGAGAAGCATAACATAAACATCACAAGAGAAATGCTAGTAGATAAAACGGAGATCCTAACTACATGCCCAGACACCAGGCATCTCCCCATCTTAGAAGCACTATATATAAAAGAGACAAACCCTACATTAAATCAACAATCCGAAGACCTACAAGCATTACCAAGCACGCGAAGACCCAGCTTGGATAGCAGCCCAGCACAGCCCGCGACAGCCGTCAGCCAATCAGAGACCAGGACGCGCAGGGGGTGACAAGCCTACCGGTATAAATACACCCCCGCAATCAGCTTGAGCCATTCTCTCCGACACCCTCAACACGGATAGACCTTTGCTGCTGAAGAAGGGTCAAGGACCCGAAATCGCGATCTAGCGAAAATGACTAGCTTCGGCGAAGTCATACAGCCAATTAAAAAAGAATATAAGACAATCATAAGATATAAGGAAAATATCTTAAGAAAAATAATAAATGCTCAACTAGCTATCACATTCAATGAGATATATATATATATATATATATATATATATATATATATATATATATATATATATATATATATATATATATATATATATATATATATATATATATATATATATATATATATATATATATAGACACACACACACACACACACACACACACACACACACACACACACACACACACACACACACACACACACACACACACACACACACACACACACACATATCTTATACCCACGATTGGCCAATATTCTGACTCGTGTCCCCATCCCTCCCTTCCCACAGGTATGCTGAATACATAGCAGTACCAGAAGTACAGTACTTGATCAAGGTGCCTGAGAACATGAGCCTCAGCACAGCTGCCATGCTGCCTTCAGGTGCACTGTGGGCCATGAACACTGTCTTCAGTGCCCATAAGCATGTGGAGAAGGTCCTGGCAGAGAAGGGAGAGACAGGTCAGTGGTACTGATAGTGGTAATACTGAGGATCATGGTAGTGGTACTGAGGAATCTGTCTTCATTCAGTATCTGTATAATGTGCATGTCATCTCAGGTTACCCTTTCTTATCCATGATGCGATTATACTCCCAAAAGTCTTCTTTTCTGTTTGTCCCTTCCCAAGTGCTACAGTCTTTTATTCCTCTTCATTTTACCTTTGGTCAGTGAAAAGATGTTTCTGCTACCCTAATCTTTGACAAATCCATCCACACGTAGACATCTTAGCAGTAACTCCCTGCTATTCTCAGAAAACTGTGTGTCTATGCTTGTGTGTTGTTTAGTCAAACTCTTCAGCCTTTGCCTGTCTACATCTACCTTTTCTTCATGCTGGATGTTTGATTACATTCATCTTATTCCTAAAAAGTGCAATCACTCTAATCCCTCAAACTACCACCATATTGCTTTTATTTCCTGCCTATATAAAGTCTCTGAATCGGTCCTAAATAAGAAACTTCAGGGACATGTGTCCATTCACAACATTCTCTCTAATTACCTTTTATAGCTTCTGTAAAGGCTGATCTGGCTGTTCTCCCTCAGCCTTGGTTATCCTCTTTTAGGGAGTTTTAGTTAAATTTTTCTGTTAATTTAGATTCTGATGCAATCCTTTGATTTATAAGCTTCTCTCCCTTCTCCTTCATCACAGATTTCCTCCTATAGCCTTCTTTTGTAGCACTGGTAGATGGTCACTGTTCTCCTAATTCTAATAACAATGATATTCCTCAGAGCTCTAGCCTATCATTCACTCTTTTCCTAGTATTCATCAATGATCATAATCTCACTCTCCTTTTCACTCTTATGCTGATGACTACCCTGCAACTTCTGGGTTACTTTTCAGACATACAGTTCTGCAAAAATTATAAAATTAAGAAAGGATGCCATAGGATGGCTGACTTGTGATCTTTCTCTAATCTCAAAATGGAGCAGAACAAACCTTATTTCACTCAATACCTTGTCTTCTAGCCAAGTATCCCCCTCTTCTGCATTAAGTATCCTTGATCTGATCTTTACTAAAACTCTTAACTGGAAATTACATATTTCTTTTCTTGCCAAAACCTTGCCAGCCTCTAAGAAGCTGGGTGTCATATCTCATCTCACCCATCTTTTTCCCCTTCACAGTTGTTCACTCTACATATACAAGGGCCTTATTTACCCTTAGATAGAGTATGCCTCTAAATTTTGGGGGCCTCCATTCTTATAGCTTTTCTTGACAGGGAAAGTCAAAGCCTTTCACCTCATCATTGTCCCCTCTGACTGACTCTCTTCAGTCTCTCACTTTATTGTTGCATCATTTACTATCTTCTGTTATTTTGATGCTGACTGCTCTTTTGAATTTGTTAACTGCATGACTTCCCACCTCCTCCCATGTGCAAATTTTTATGTTGACTGCCACACTGCAGAAGACTTTCAAGAGTATGGATGCAAGGAAGTCTAGCTGTTCAAGAAATTGAATTTAGTCTCATATTAGAAGTAATACTATCTGGAAGAGAGAGATTTATGGTAGTTGATTAGTTAGTTTAGTTAGCTTATAAAATTTTACAAAAATTTACATGGAAAAAGAACAGCACACTCCTAACTAAAATCTTGCATAATACAACTAAGAATGGACAGTAAAGAGTGCATTTATGTGACATTCACTCATTGATCATTATAACATTACCCTGAGGCAAATACAACTAATTTCCTCTTTTTTCTTTTTTTTTTTTTGGAATGCAGGTCAGTGCAAGCTGCTGTTGGTGGGGACTGGAGGGCTGGCTCTGTGGGCCATGAGAATTGCCCGTTTCTACTGGCCAGAAAAGAGGGAACGCATCATTATTAATGTGGCATGTCTCCGTGATGAAGGAATATCTATTGCACACGAGTATTTGAAGTGAGTAAATAATGGCTATCCATCATCTCTGCTGGTTCAGAGGCAACTTTTCTTTGAAGGAGTACCCACTACAGAAAAAATTAATTTTGTGCCCCTCCACACATCCATACTTCTTGTCCTCTCACTCATCTTTTCATATCTTATAATTTCAACTTATAACTAGCTCATCAACCTTAAGCCATTTTGTTCCAAGCCTTTCTTCCACCTGGCGAAACTTCATGAGAGCAATCTATTCTCAGTATATTTAATTGTATGATAAATGTGCTTTGCAATTGTTGCAATTTCATCATTGATGCTTTTATATTTACAATATTCTCAATATTCTTTTCTTTTATTTATGATTTTATTTGGTTTAACTTAATTTGTTACACATAATTCTTTTCTTCTTTATTTCCTTCTTTTGTCAAGCATCAACTTTCATTGCATAAAACTTCACTTGATGTAGTAAATATCATTAAATATGCTACAATTTGTAAATAAACCACTGTAAGAACTACATACATTATAAGCTCACTGTACCATTCACAAAAGGATGCATGTGCTAATGGTGCCTTGTGGTGCCTCAGGGTCAATGTGGTGCAGTGGAATGAGGATCTGTATGAGGAACAGCTGGTGGAGCGCACTAAGGATGCATGTGGAGGATATGTGGATATTGTCATCGACTTCAGTGCTACCTCAAGGTCCATTCGTCGTGCCCTCAAATGCCTAGCCCCTGTGAGTAAGATTTATGTTGATTCACTGAACTCAGCTTAATAATATCTGCTTTATAATCTTTAGTTCTGTCAGTCACAGGAATTCATAATATCCTTTGCACTAAATACAGGAAGCTTGCTATTAGTTGTATATGGAAGTGGTAAATGTAGTTGGCTAATACATATGAGAAATTACATCAAAACTAACAGTAAGCATCAAAAAATAATGTGTGGAGGAGATGCATATTTCTGTATGGCTGAATGACATAGTCTCCAAAGTAATATTGCTGCTCCTGGCCTGACTTCATAATCTGTATTAATTGCAAGCAGTACCTACAGAATTCTCATCACTACATGCTTCTTCTCCAAACAGGATGGTGTGCTGCTACTAAGCTCAGAGCATTCTGAGGGTCTCATTTCCCGCTTTGGGCCAGTGGCAGAGAAAGAGAACCACCACCTCATCCCCATTGAGTTTGGAACACTGAACCAACTGAGGAATCTAGTGCACCTTGTGTCCACAGGCGAGGTGAGATTGTGCATCATCTTTCTACATTTCTCAGTTACTACCTACTGTAAAGATTCTGCCTGAAGTAATTTGATTTGATTGTGAACAAGAAATGAGATGGACAGGGAACACAAAAAATGTAATGAAAATTAATTAGCATGAAACTCAGCTGAGCTTTGTATATCATTGATTCATCAGCAGCATCTTTATCCTCTATTCCAGATTGAGCCTCCCCCTCACACCATATTCTCAGCTGACCAGGCCAATGAAGCACTAGCCAAAATTGGTCGAGGCATCATCCCTGGACGAGCTATTCTTGAGTTCCCAGATGAGGAGTCTGAGGAGTAGATTCCTGGACAAACTTCATCCCCTATGCTATGCCTGAGTGATCAAAGGCAGGCTGTGGTGCATAATTCCAAGAGCCTCCTGGAGAGGTGTTGTGTGGGTTCAAGTCACTTCAACTGGCAGTCGTGTAGTTTGTACAGACCCAAAACACTTGCTGCAACCTTGATCATCTTTGTCTGTGCTCTCAGGGGAAGAGAGGAAAGGAAATATTGTGTAGTTATGATGATGTGGCTTTAGAGCTTTCCATATCTTTTTCGACTTCTGTTGTCACCGAAGTTCTCACACACTACCAGCCAACACTGTCTCCTATGTGAGGTGGGTGAATGTGAAAATTCCTGACGTCAGCTCAACATAAGTCCTCAATTTAGGCTGTTAAAGTTTTTTTCTTTCTTTCTTTTAAGTTTGAGTGAAAAATACTGTAAAAGAAAGATCTTCCTGTAATATGCTTATACAAATCTAGAGTAAGTCCACTAAATCAGAATAAGGATGACATATGCAAACATAAAAATGTCAAACAGCAGTATGTATTGAAGACTTATGCATCAGTGGTTGGCTTTTTTCAGCATTTTATGCTTTAGGAGAGGAAAGCCTAGTCCCTAACTCTGTCAGACACTGCCGAGCAGGTCATCATTTGTCATAATTTTACTTTTGATACTCAGGTTGTATCTGAAGGATAATCTTTCCTTCCTCACCATTACATTTAACATTCCAGCATTGCTGCAGAGGTATGCCAACAGGAATGTCTGTACAGAGCCAGATATAATTACTTTTTACAAGATATATACTATAAATAAAGAGGGAGAGAGATACCCTCTCGAGTGGCTTATAGAATTGTTACTGTTTTATCTAATTTTTACTTAAAAGAATAACTTATGTACATAGAAAGAAAATGTATGGTCTATAATTTTTTTCATACTAGACCATAATTATTTATAATTTATGAAGGCTGTGATAGCAAGGTACTGCTGTCCCTCCTGACTATCAACATCACCGTCAGCTCTTCTGTCATCCACAGCTGTACCACGTGCATCAGTAACAACAAAAACATCAAATGTGTGGTAGACTGTCAGTGCCAATATATTCTTTTATGTATTATTAGAGAGAGAGAGAGAGAGGAGAGAGAGAGAGAGAGAGAGAGAGAGAGAGAGAGAGAGAGAGAGAGAGAGAGAGAGAGAGAGAGAGAGAGAGAGAGAGAGAGAGAGACTTGGCACAACAATAAAGACATACCCAAGAGATAACATAGCTGTTGATCGTACACTCATGAACACACCTTCACTCATTATCTTCTGTACATAACTAAAGTTCCAAATTGTGAATCCAATAATCTTGTTTGTTGGATGTATCAAAGTTAAGTGTCAAGACTGTACTGCTGTTCAAACTTTTTTCTAACTTTTTTTTCAGCAGATTAAATGTCAAAATTGTAATTCAACATTCAGTTTCATTTTTTTTTTTTTTACTTAAAATATCAATGTCAAAATGGCATTACACACTTGATTTAACTTCATCTGATAAATGTGAAACCTGTATTGTTGTGGTCTTTTACAACTTTGCGTAACAAATTTTTCTTTAACTTGTTGGTACTGTCCATGAGGACCAGCCAGGGCTGCAGCTTGTTCTGCTTTGGGGTCTGAATGTCCCAAAAACTGATGTTTTATATCAGTAATGGCATCTGTCTTCCTTATGGCATTCATTAGTTAACTTCTGGCCCACCCATCCCTCAAGCTGCCACACAAGCACTGTCCTGGCATTTTGGCTGAAAGCAAGCTTTGTGGTTATTCTGTCAGGCTTTCAGGATCTCACTACATATTTTCTTGTGTAATTTCTTTTACTATTTTTCAGTGTTATTAATATTTCTTTCACATTCTTATTACTACAATCTCATGAGCAGAGCTGTTTCTAGTCCCTCTACCTATTTTCCCCATGCAATTATTTCCTCTTGGTAATGGTAGGAGTGCTGTGGCAATGGTGCTTATGCTGTGCTGATCACCTGCAGTAGGCCAAGCACCTGCTTCAGTATTAACAGGTGCTCTTCACAGGCTTCCTAGAGCCCTATCACATCTTAGGCTGATTGCAGGTGCTTAATGTGTAGCAGATGATAATCTTGTTTTTTGTTTGTTTTTTCTCCCTTCCATCCCAAATGTGTTTATCCCTTATGTGAGTGAGGACTGTGAGAGAGAGATCACAGGCAGCAGCTGTAGACTCCTGAGATTGTTCTCTGATGACAGGTCAGGATTGGGGAAGATGTTTCAGGTAGCAACAAAATTCAGCTGTGTACTATTGTAGTGTCCACTGTTGTACACTTCATGTAAATAGCTTCTGTCACACCAGGAGTATCCTTGTTTTCAAGATAAAAGAGCTATATACATATGTGTATAATTTCATATGTATACTGAGATATGTGACTAGAAAGAGTAACTAGTATTGTGAATGTGCATATATTTCAGGTGTATTTTAAAGCTATGAGTATACAAAACTGTAATCATTAAAGATATAATGTTATGGTCCATGTGGTATCTATCCCCTGCACACACCAAATCTTAGATATTCCTTTATTGACTGAGTTATGACTGCAGGAGTCCAAGACTAAAGTAAAAAGAGTTGAGGGAACGTCTACAGAGAATCAAATTCCTTTTCCTGCTGCCAAAATACATATCTCACAACACTAAAGCAGACTTGGCTATCTTGTTTATCAACTTGTATAAAGATCAAAAGGAAAGTTATACAGCATGTGCTACAACTATGCATATCCTCAGTGCTCACCTTGGCCTCAATGGTCTTTGAGCCTGTGGTGAGTGATATCCATTATCTTGATGCATAGGACCACTGTGGCATCCATGTTTCCACAATTTACCTTCCTCAGGCTTTCCCAGGTATCTATTTATCAACTAACCCAAAGGAAGGATGTTGAGCTGGTGAGCTCAACACCAACTTGAACCAGTTCCTGCTTGTTCATAACACAGCACACAAACCACTACAACACAGACACTCAACCTGTATGCATGCCATAAAATTTGCAGTCCTGATTTCCAATCAATACACACTAAATCAATTCTTGTGAATGAGCTCCCAGTTTGGCTCCAAAGCTACCTCCCACTTCTCATGGAATGAAGATGTGGCAAGGTGACAAGGGAGAAAATAAGACTAAATATACTCATTTTCAGACACCCCTTGGATCATTTAATGTGCAACAATGCTTTTTATTTTTATTTTTAAAGGGCACTGATATATTTCTACCTGCAAAATTAGGAAAAATAGCATTTCAATATTACTGGATCTCATAAATCCTTGCAAATGTGTCTTCTTATTTTGTTTCATCTTATAAACACATGAAAATGTGCCTTCTTGTTATGTCTAATCTTAATAACTAAGGAGAATATGCCTTCATTTTGTTGAACAATATGTAAGGAAAATGTGTTTGTTTATATTGCAGAACCAAAGAGAAACTATAACTGTTTATGTGAATCTTATAAACTCAGGAAAAGTGCCTGTTTTATTTTTAGTCTCAATAAAGGTATAATTGCATTAATTTCATTTATTTTACAAAACAATTTCCTTTATTTTATATTTAACACATATCTGATACAAAGAGTTTCGACTGTATGGTACATCCCCAACCCCATAAAGTGAGCAATCCATGCAAGATGGGGGATGTCTATGATGCATTATAAGTAGGGCTTTATTATTTTTTTTTTTCTATATGTTTCTGTATGCAAAAGGAACCCCAACCCCTAAGGTATATTCTCCTAAAACCATTTCTTAAGTTCTTTACCTAATTTTTATGGAATATTTTCCCATTAGTAGTATAATACATCCCTTCATCATCCTATAGGTATTGTACCACTATTGTTTGGTTTAATGTACTGTCACAAAGCAGGCCACAAACATAATTCTCTGTGCAATGTCAACATGAAAAAACAGTACTTCAAAACAATACATGTGTATAGTATACGATCTGATTACTAATCTAATTACTGATCATTATTCTGTAATAGTGCAGACAACAACTAACATTTCTTCCTCTCATCTTCAAGACAAAAATAAAAGCATCATGATATATATAATCATATCTGCAATCTGTGCCACATTTCTACTTTTGCCATGCGTCTGATGGTAAGACCCCAATGTGTGAGTCGGGCATCCAGTGGGTCTCCAGGCACACTGACAGATTCCACACCAAGCACTGGCTGACCATTATCTTCCCCACCAAAGAGTTCCTCAGGTCCAAGGATCACTTTGCCCAGTAGAGACTCATTGAATGTTACAGTCTGCCGGGCTCGGCCATGAACCTGTATTTGGATAACTACCTCTTATTTCAAATCATCAGAGAGAGAGAGATTCTGAGAGAAAGAAAAAAGAAAAGCAGAGAGACAGAATATAAACATAAATAGGTAAATAAATATAACATACATATGTGTGTATACCATCAGGTTGCCACTAATGCAGGGGTTCAGTTTCACTATCAGCCCACATTGGACATGATCTGCATTACAGTTTTAAGCAATGCCAGAAAATGACTGTGGTTCTGACATAGCTGACACAGGCCCCTCAAATAGTAAAATAAAATATTTCCAGACCACCTATAACATTCAAGTTTTTATGCACATAACTGAAGGTAATAAATACATAGGAGTTCATAAAACATCAAAAGGATAATTAATAAAATTCACTATGTACAGTACAGTAACAATCATTAAAAAAAAACACACTGACCCATTCTTTACACACAGCTGATGAACACTGTGGATGGCACCAGTCACTACTGCAGCCTGTCCCTATCTCTAAACTCACATCACTGTGTAAGGTAGCAGCAACTGCAGCCCATCCCTCTCTTCACTAAACTTGCATCACTGTGTATGGCAGTAGTGGCAATGGCTGCAATCCACCCTTTCTTTACTAAACTTGCATCACTGTGTATGGCAGTGATGGCAGCAGCAGCTGCAGCCTGTCCTTCTCCTCACTAAACTTGCATCACTGTGTATGGCAGTGATGGTAGTAGCAGCTGTAACCTGTCCTTCTCCTCCCTAAACTTGCATCACTCTGTATGGCGGTGATGGTGGCAGCAGCTACAGTCTGTCCTCCTCACTAAACTTGCATCACCTTGTATGGCAGCAACAGCAGCAACAGAAGTGGTGGCCACAGCCAGCCCTTCTCACTAAACTAGCATCACTGTGGGTAGAAGGGCTGGCAGCAGTAGTAACAGTGGCATGCTTACCCCCTAACATTAATGTTAACCTGCTCCACATTACAGACTTCTATGTGGCTTGTTGCAGCCCATCCCTGCATTAGACTTTAAATTCCCCACACTAGAGTATAACTTGGAAGCAAACTGACATCCACATTAGACATAATTTGATTTAGAATATTGTGTAGCAGTGACCTGATTATAATATGAAAGTAGTTTCTATCAGATGAACCCCAACTAATATGTTAAAGTCTCAATGAAAAATACTAGCCTCCACACAAATAAGAAAGGTCCTTGCTAGACTGTAGACCATTGGTCTTACCTCCAAGATGACACATGAAGAAGTAATTTTTTCCTTGGGTATAGAGAAAGTGGTGGAGCAGTTGCTCTTAAAGGCAGCCTCCCAACCATGCTTGTCTTGATCTTTGGGTCGTTCAAGGGGCATGGAGTGCAACTCTTTCTCTTTTGCTTTGCATCCTTCTGTCATCACTATTGCACGTACCCACACACTCACCCTTGCTGAGACCATCCATGGAATATCATTATATACCCATAATTATTCACTTTTCAGACTACAAAAATGTAAACCAACAAATAGAAACTAATATTCACTAGTTACTACTTTCCTCAATCTGCTGTGGGCTCTTATATTCATGTCCTTCTCATAATAATGATTTGAATTTAAACAAACTTTACAATTCACTAGCTTTTCTTCACTTACTTTTTCTCCTCTTCTTGATACAGACCAACTTACTTTTAAAAGAAGTGACTGCTTTGCTGCCTAAACGTAGCACCTTCATATTCCTCAGCTGCAACAAGTCAACTATGAAGGTGAAGTGGCCATGAACACGTTCACAGCATGAGAGAGCCACCAGTGCTGTGCCCAAGTGATCCTGTATCTGGATATATATATATATATATATATATATATATATATATATATATATATATATATATATATATATATATATATATATATATATATATATATATATATATATATATATATATATATATATATATATATATATATATTGTTCTGTGCTGTGTGATTAGCAAAGAAGTAAAAGGAGAGAGAGAGAGAGAGAGAGAGAGAGAGAGAGAGAGAGAGAGAGAGAGAGAGAGAGAGAGAGAGAGAGAGAGAGAGAGAGAGAGAGAGAGAGAGAGAGAGAGAGAGAGAGAGAGAGAGAGAGAGAGAGAGAGAGAGAGAGAGAGAGAGAGAGAGAGAGAGAGAGAGAGAGAGAGAGAGAGAGAGAGAGAGAGAGAGAGAGAGAGAGAGAGAGAGAGAGAGAGAGAGAGAGAGAGAGAGAGAGAGAGAGAGAGAGAGAGAGAGAGAGAGAGAGAGAGAGAGAGAGAGAGAGAGAGAGAGAGAGAGAGAGAGAGCAATAGTGATTAGGACAAAACTTGAATATACTAAGTTGTGTGGTTCACATCCATCATACATCATTATCTTGTATTATGCAAACACTTACTTTATTCTTTCCTGGGATGAATATGTCTATTATCTTTATAAGAGAGTAGATATGTCCACATTACTGTGCAAATGATCTTCATACACCTCTGCCTTGGTCTTGCTTCCATTTGCTTCCCCTCCATGCACGCACCTGAATCCCTTGGCGCAGCTGTAGTGTGAATGTCTGCCATTCATCAATGAGTTGCTGCACACCAAGGTTAGGAATGATCCCATGTCCAAGAGCAAGATAGGCATGTGAGTGTACACCTGGCATGTACCCTGATATCACCAGGCTCTTCTCCAACATTTTGTTTATCTGTTGGATATATATATATATATATATATATATATATATATATATATATATATATATATATATATATATATATATATATATATATATATATATATATATATATATATATATATATATATATATACCTGAATTAATTCAGATTATACTGGCACAACAGTTTAAAAAAAGTCTTTGGGAAAGAAGGCCACACACAATCTCATAACTTTATCCTTTGCTCCCAGCCCTGTATGTCACCTTCAGAGAGCATGAAGCAATGTGGTTGTCTTCCATGTGGTTAATTTCTGATGTTGTCATTTTCATCCACTTTGCCTTCTTCCCTGGTGTCACTCTCACCTGGAAAACAATCCCTATTATCATGCCAGAAACTGGTTCATCTGCATATGTTTTCTTCAACAGGAGAGAGAGAGAGAGAGAGAGAGAGAGAGAGAGAGAGAGAGAGAGAGAGAGAGAGAGAGAGAGAGAGAGAGAGAGAGAGAGAGAGAGAGAGAGAGAGAGAGAGAGAGAGAGAGAGAGAGAGAGAGAGAGAGAGAGAGAGAGAGAGAGAGAGAGAGAGAGAGAGAGAGAGAGAGAGAGAGAGAGAGAGAGAGAGAGAGAGAGAGAGAGAGAGAGAGAGAGAGAGAGAGAGAGAGAGAGAGAGAGAGAGAGAGAGAGAGAGAGAGAGAGAGAGAGAGAGAGAGAGAGAGAGAGAGAGAGAGAGAGAGAGAGAGAGAGAGAGAGAGAGAGAGAGAGAGAGAGAGAGAGAGAGAGAGAGAGAGAGAGAGAGAGAGAGAGAGAGAGAGAGAGAGAGAAAATGTTACAGCATCACCAATGACCACTTAATCAATTTCATCTCCACAGCACCCTTATCTGTCTTTTCTTTAATAAGAGTGCTGGTGAAAAGAGAATGGATGAGTTCTGAGTCTCCATCCACAACTGTAGCATTCTCTCCATTTTCTGCACCACACAGAACAAGTCATTTACATACAAGTTTTGGGATTACCAACCATTTTCAGTACATTATCTTTTGCTTTTAGAATAATGCATATATTTTGTGATAACTATCTTAATTCACAACAAAACTATTAAGAAGGCATCAATTTTATGCCAAGTAATCATTTCAGATTTCATACTTAAAGATTTTGGTACTAATGAATGAATAGTGTCTTGTCCAGCATGCTGTGCCAACAGTAGGAGAGCAAACAGCTTGAGGAGGAAAGAACCTGCGCACAGCAATCCCACAGACTTACACTATGTTCTTAATACATTTCTAACTTCTGGACTTCAATATGCTCAGATATGTACAGAAAAATATCCTCAAAATACTCTGCCCATCATTTGTTTCTTGGATACTGATGATTCTTAAAACAAAGCTTTACCATAAATATGCAAATAAGTAACTGAACACCTATTTTACCAGATGACTTCTCAAGGCTTACCTGGAAATCAAGATTGATGCATTCTCTTCCTGGGGGAAGATGAGTCACCTTCATCATCTTCACATCCAGCCTGGGAGGGAAGATCATCATCATCATCATTTTTGTTATTTAGATGAAGCAGCAGCAGCAGCAGCAACAATATTTTACTTTAAAAATCATAATTTGTTATTACACATATGTAATGAAGTACCAGCTGCCCACCAGCCAGCCTGGGCTCAACTTAACTTCACCACTGAAGTGAAAAAAATCTCCTGCTAAGGTAAACAAACATAAAACATACAAATAACACTTTAATGGATATCAGAATAAATCAGTGTACAACTCATGTAAACTCACAACAAAAAAGAAATAACTAAATAAAACTTGTACACCTCAAAATTTCCAGCTGAGAGACACAACATGTAACCCTCATTCACACAAACGCTTCTGGTCCCCTGCTGACAGTGATGACAGGCATCTCCCTCTTGTCACCACAAACTGATAGGGCTCAGGGTTGCCACTCACTACACCACTCCTCCAGTAGACAGGCACACACTGGTGAAGACGGCTGCAGCTACGGTCCTAAAACATCATGGTGAAACTCCTGCAACACACCCATGGTGCACTCTAATCATCCTCTCTCCCACTCCCTACATTTCATTAACATCCAACACTTTGCCCAACAATATCTTCACACTGAAATACACTATCACATACCTGCTATGCTGACAAAGCTACACAATCCAGACCTCTAAACCAACACCTCAAGTGTCCGTGTTCCACACCAAAATCCCTCCTGTTCCAAGAAAAACACTTCCCATCAAACCCCATGCTAAGCAGTTGAACATCGTGATGTGTTTAGCTCCACCTGACTTCTCACACATACAAGACCTCGTAATTATTAATTATTACTATAGAGATTGATTCCTGAGTTTTGCTCCCCAAATAATTAAATCACACAATCCAAAACTATGAAACAGACTATTAGGTACAGTACATTGTTCCCACTACAGTATTGCCTCACAAGATTTAGGAAGGACAAAAGTAGCAATAACAAGCTGAAAGGAGGGAGGTGAACCAGAAGAAAGTCCCTATCTCCCCTCCACAGAAGGACCAGAGGGACTAGATCAAGAACAGAATGTGCACTGCACCTGCTAGAACAAGTTTGTCAATGGACAGTCTCTAGAGCTGCCACAAGAGGCCATTGAGAAAAATATCCAAACATTTAGGAGTCGCACCTTTAAGACAGAACACAAAGGTCATGATACATTTCCAGCTGCATGCCCTAAGAACTGCAGTAAGATTCAATAATCTTATTGAAAACAACACTTGTAGTCATTGCCCAAACTTCGCATGCACACACCTTGACCACCCACAAATCACTGTCAAACACATTTTCGTCTCATTACCCTACAGATGAACAGGGATATGGTGTGGAGATGCACCACATATCTGGGCTTAAAGATGGTTACAAAGTCCCTATTACAAGTTGGACAATAATCTCTAGTCCTACACAGTCCTCTCACAGAGCACAAAACTGGTCTTCTTGCTCTCTGACAAACTCTGTAAAGGAGGAAAAATTATTTCTGACAGTCATAAGAAATCTGGAGCCCTACAAATAATCATAGAGTATTTGAAGTTCTTTGGTAAATATTGTCCAATCCGAATGATTCACCTTCACTGTTGAATTTTGTGTGTCCCATCCCACCCATTGTATCAGTCCATGTTCCATTACCAACTACAGTAGTCTGCCTCCCCACACTCCCTCCACTCCCAGAGTTTGCCACTCCTCCCAGCACACCTCCTCACAATTGAAATCCCCTATCATGATGATTCTATCACTCTCTCCCATTATCTCCAGACACTCCACTGCTCCCTTTATCATGTCATCATATTCAATGCTCTCCCATTGTTTTGACCACTATGAAGTGTGTTTTACTCCATTCTCACTTTTGACTTTGTCTCAATACCTCCATGTTCCCCTCACTACTAACCAACTCCTCCAATTTAACACTTTTTCTCACTTCTGCCTTCCCTTTCCTCTTTTCTATTCCTTATCCATACATTATATTTACTTTCTCCAATCCCCAATGGGTCTGTTGTATCACAGAATTTTGTTTTCATAATACCAACAACATCCAGCTCTTTCTCTCTCAAAAAGTCATTCAGGTGAACCATTGATGATACAGTTCCATTTATAATGACAAAGGCTGTCTTCCATTGTTCCTCTATGCCTCTTAATTTCAATCTTTTCTCTCTATTTGAAATGTGCCATTTTCTCATTCACATATACATTACCCTCCTAAAAACTCTTCCTTTTCCAACTTCTCATCTCTCTCTCTCTCTCTCTCTCTCTCTCTCTCTCTCTCTCTCTCTCTCTCTCTCTCTCTCTCTCTCTCTCTCTCTCTCTCTCTCTCTCTCTCTCTCTCTCTCTCTCTCTCTCTCTCTCTCTCTCTCTCTCTCTCTCTCTCTCTCTCTCTCTCTCTCTCTCTCTCTCTCTCTCTCTCTCTCTCTCTCTCTCTCTCTCTCTCTCTCTCTCTCTCTCTCTCTCTCTCTCTCTCTCTCTCTCTCTCTCTCTCTCTCTCTCTCTCTCTCTCTCTCTCTCTCTCTCTCTCTCTCTCTCTCTCTCTCTGTCTATCTATCTCTCCCTCTCTGTCTATCTCTCCCTCTCTGTCTATCTCTTCCTCTCTCTCTGTCTATCTCTCCCTCTCTGTCTATCTCTCCCTCTCTCTCTGTCTATCTCTCCCTCTCTGTCTATCTCTCCCTCTCTCTCTGTCTATCTCTCCCTCTCTGTCTATCTCTCCCTCTCTCTCTCTATCTCTCCCTCTCTGTCTATCTCTCACTCTCTCTTTCTCTCTCTCTCTCTCTCTGTCTGTCTATCTCTGTCTATCTCTCTCTCTCTCTCTCTCTCTCTCTCTCTCTCTCTCTCTCTCTCTCTCTCTCTCTCTCTCTCTCTCTCTCTCTCTCTCTCTCTCTCTCTCTCTCTCTCTCTCTCTCTCTCTCTCTCTCTCTCTCTCTCTCTCTCTCTCTCTCTCTCTCTCTCTCTCTCTCTCTCTCTCTCTCTCTCTCTCTCTCTCTCTCTCTCTCTCTCTCTCCTCCTCTCTCTCTCTCTCTCTCTCTCTCTCTCATCTCTCTCTCTCTCTCTCTCTAAGGCAGAGAAGGATTCAAGTACCTCCTTATCTGCTCCCTATGAAGGACCTGCCAGTGATTAATACCTGATCTATCCAGGAAGCCATGTCCATCATGGACCCACAAAACCTTTCAATTTGGGTCAACAGAGAGTAGGGTTTTTTTCTTTATGTAGGAGGGACACTGGCCAAGGGCAACAAAAGTCCAATAAAAAAATACCCACTGAAATGCCAGTCCCATAAAAGGGTCCAAAGTGGTAGTCAAAAATTGAAGGATATGTGTCTTGAAACCTCCCTTTTGAAGGAATTCAAGTCATAGGAAGGTGGAAATACAGAAGCAGGCAGGGAGTTCCAGAGTTTACCAGAGAAAGGGATGAATGATTGAGAATACTGGTTAACTCTTGCATTAGAGAGGTGGACAGAATAAGGGTGAGAGAAAGAAGAAAGTCTTGTGCAGCGAGGCCGCGGGAGGAGGGGAGGCATGCAGTTAGCAAGATCAGAAGAGCAGTTAGCATGAAAAATAGCGGTAGAATACAGCTAGAGATGCAACATTGCGGCGGTGAGAGAGAGGCTGAAGACAGTCAGTTAGAGGAGAGGAGTTGATGAGACGAAAAGCTTTTGATTCCATCCTGTCTAGAAGAGATGAGATGTGAAGTTTCCAGTTCAGATTATAAGTAAAGGACAGACCGAGGATGTTCAGTGTAGAAGAGGGGGACAGTTGAGTGTCATTGAAGAAGAGGGGATAGTTGTCTGGAAGGTTGTGTTGAGCTGATAGATGGAGGAATTGAGTTTTTGAAGCATTGAACAATACCAAGTTTACTCTGCCCCAATCAGAAATTTTAGAAAGATCAGAAGTCACACGTTCTGTGGCTTCCCTGTGTGAAATGTTTACTTCCTGAAGGGTTGGACGTCTATGAAAAGACATGGAAAAGTGCAGGGTGGTATCATCAGCGTAGGAGTGGATAGGACAAGAAGTTTGGTTTAGAAGATCATTAATGAATAATAAGAAGAGAGTGGGTGACAGGACAGAATCCTGAGGAACACCACTGTTAATAGATTCAAGAGAAGAACAGTGACTGTCTAGCACAGCAGCAATAGAATGGTCAGAAAGGAAACTTGAGATGAAGTTACAGAGAGAAGGATAGAAGCCGTACAAGGGTAGTTTGGAAATCAAAGCTTTATGCCAGACTCTATCAAAAGCTTTTGATATGTCCGAGGCAACAGCAAAAGTTTCACCAAAATCTCTAAAAGAGGATGACCAAGACTCAGTAAGGAAAGCTGGAAGATCACCACTGGAGCAGCCTTGACAGAACTCATACTGGCGATCAGAAAGAAGGTTGTGAAGTGATAGATGTTTAAGAATCTTCCTGTTGAGGATAGATTCAAAAACTTTAGATAGGCAGGAAATTAAAGCAATAGGACAGTAGTTTGAGGAATTAGAACGGTCACCCTTTTTAGGAACAGGCTGAATGTAGGCAAACTTCCAGCAAGAAGGAAAGGTAGATGTTGACAGACAGAGCTGAAAGAGTCTGACTAGGCAAGGTACAAGCACGGAGGCACAGTTTCAGAGAACAATAGGAGGGACCCCATCAGGTTCATAAGCCTTCCGAAGGTTTGGGCCAGTGAGGGCATGGAAAACATCATTGCGAAGAATTCTAATAGGTAGCATGAAGTAGTCAGAGGGTGGAGGAGAGGGAGGAACAAGCCCAGAATCGTCCAAGGTAGAGTTTTTAGCAAAGGTTTGAGCGAAGAGTTCAGCTTTAGAAATAGATGAGATAGCAGTGGTGCCATCTGGCTGAAATAAAGGAGGGAAAAAAGAAGCAAAGTTATTGGAGATATTTTTGGCTAGATGCCAGAAGTCATGAGGGGAGCTAGATCTTGAAAGGTTTTGCCACTTTCTATTAATGAAAGAGTTTTTGTCTAGTTGGAGAACAGACTTGGCATGGTTCCGGGCAGAAATATAAAGTGCATGAGATTCTGGTGATGGAAGGCTTAAGTACCTTTTGTGGGTCACCTCTCTATCACATATAGCATGAGAACAAGCTGTTTTTAAACCAAGGTTTGGAAGGTTTAGGTCGATAAAAAGAGTGAGGAATGTATGCCTCCATGCCAGACACTATCACCTCTGTTATGCACTCAGCACACAAAGACGGATCTCTGACATGGAAGCAGTAGTCATTCTAAGGAAAATCAGCAAAATACCTCCTCAGGTCCCCCAAACTAGCAGAGGCAAAACACCAGAGGCACCTTCGCTTAGGGGGATCCTGAGGAGGGAACGGAGCAATAGGACAAGATACAGATATGAGATTGTGATCGGAGGAGCCTAACAGAGAAGAATGGGTGACAGCATAAGCAGAAGAATTAGAGGTCAGGAAAAGGTCAAGAATGTTGGGGGTATCTCCAAGACGGTCAGGAATACAAGTAGGGTGTTGCACCAATTGCTCTAGATCGTGGAGGATAACAAAGTTGAACGCTAGTTCACCAGGATGGTCAGTGAAGGGAGAGGAAAGCCAAAGCTGGTGGTGAACATTGAAGCCTCCAAGAATGGAGACATCCAGCTTTGGATTGAAGATGAGGATAGAGAAAGTAGGAGGGAACAGAAAAGGGGCTACTGTCAGTTGCCTCAGACACCTGAGTTTCAGTGAGGAAAAGAAGATGAGGTTTAGAAGATGAGAGGTGGTGTTCTACAGATTGAAAATTAGATCTTAGACCATGAATGTTGCAGAAGTTAATGAAGAAAAAGTTGAGGGGAGTGTCAAGACACTTAGGGTCGTCGACAGAAAGGCAGTCCGACCTGGGGACATTTATCGTCCCCTCCCCAGGCTGGTATAGGAGTCACCAAGATAATTTTGAAATTTTTGAGTGAAGGGTGTGTGTGTTATTAGGTGCTTGTAGTTTTGTGTGGGGGAAGAGAGTTGTCTTTAGAGGGCAGGCTGTGACTGCCCCCTTGTGTTGTGAGACACTAAGGGAAATGTTCAGTGAGGTCACAGCTGGGTTTAATGATAAGTTCACAGCACCCCCTGAACAGTGCTTTAGACCTCACAGGGAGTAATTATCATTTTGGCAGGTGTCTACTGCCTCCTCCTGCAGGATAAAGACAGACTGTTCCCTGAGGATTTGAGAAAAGAAAACTCATCATTAAGAGGGGAAGATTCTAAGATAGCTCCTCTCAGTCTAATAAAAAGATTTGGTCAAGAGATACTAGTCAGCAGGCAATCTGAAAGAAGCTAAGCAAAGCTTGGGAACCACCAGACTGTAATTAAACCTCCTCATGAACCACTTGGGTCAAGTGAGAGTGGGGAAGGTTCATAAATGGGTGAGCTAACAAGGAACATCCCTGAGTCCTTTCCACACCAGTGAGCAGAGCCAATGCGGAGCCCTCAGGCACAGGGAGGTTGAGAAATTCTCTCCCTGCCTATGAGATTGGAGCCAGTTGCCCATTTAATACAATTAATATAAGCTGCTCACTGGAGGTAGGGCCTCAGCCTATAGGTGAAAGAACTGAGTGGCAAACACCATCCCCCCTGCCCTGATTGGACATAGGGGCTTAGTTGTCAATTATAGGAAATGAGTGACTAACACTGGATCCCTGAACATAGCTACTGCTTGCTGGAAGCAAAGAACCAGAAATACTCATTGCAGGAATGACCTAACTCCCTGAATTGAGAACAGTTACTACACTAGCCTGCTCTGGAACAGAATACACCAGTGATGATGAGGAAGCAAAGCTGGGCAGTGCAGGTTCCAAGGCACCAGCCACTTGAACCCCAGAACCTAGCCCAGCAACAGGAGACTGGTAACCACTTGGTACCAAATTTCACACCTGCTGGTGCCAGAGAATGGGCATGAGACAATTTTTCTGGTCTCCAAAACATCAGATGAAGTAGAATCCATACTGTGTTTATACTTATGGCCATGAGAACCCTTGTGTAATCCATGAATGTTCTCAAGTCTATATTGCAAAACTGACATTCAGATAAGACAATACATAATTCCATATGTGAAGAAAAGAACAAAAAAATAACTATACAAGATACAATCCAAATGAGGATATATCTTAACAGATTGTACAGACTTCAAACACAAAAAACACATTTGTAACATAATAGAAAAAAAAAATATTGTTGACAAAATACTCTGCACAATCATTAAGGAACAGAAACAGCATGAAAAAGCAAGGAAAAGAGAAAAATCTGGTGAAAACACATAGCTGGGAAAAAAAAGTCCATATCCTGCTGTAGCAAGAAAGAGAATGAAGGTCCTTTCTAGACTGGAGTCAACTACCCTTCCAAAAAGTAACATAGATAACTGGAAGAAACTTTTGCTTTTGTTTATATACTTGCTGCGTGAATGAGGTGGTTAAGCAATAATTGATCATTCTGGGTACTAATATGTGCAATAACAAAATCATATTCAGAATAAATTTTTCTCATTAAAAACAAAGGAAAACAATTCAGTTCACTCTCACCTATAATGTGCATAACATTCACAATCACAGCACTTTTCAGCACTAAAAGGATTATTCTTAGTAACTAATATTACTAAAAGCATTCAATGGGAAAATATCAATGAAATAATAAATAATAAAGAAGGAAGAGTGATTGGCCAGATATCCTTGCAAAGCCAATCACCTACATGTCACTCTCATCCTTTTCAATCACTTTCACTACAATGGTAATGGAGTCCTTTATTCTCTTGCTAGGGGCCACTGGTATCCTTCCTGACATAGCAGGCACAGAAAAGACAGAAAAAAGACGTGAATAGTAATGCAACTCATAACACCATGTAGGAGACACAGCTCATGTGTGGCAGCAATGAATGAAGCAGGTGAATTGCTGACAGAGTATTGTTGGACAGTCTACTCTCAGAATCTATGAATAGTATTGAGGAAACAAACCCCACAAATTCCCATCCCATTTATTTCTATACATGTCATAAAAGCAGGCCAAGATGGCACATTCATGTCAGAGAAAAATTCATGTTCAGGATTCATATGCCATTCGGATTCAGAAAAATTTGTGTTCAGACTTGTTCATGTTCAGAAGTTCTACTGTAATAGTAGTAGCAGTAGTAGTCATAGTAATGGTAGTCACAGAAATAGTAGTAGTAGTAGTAGTAGTAGTAGTAGTAGTAGTAGTAGTAGTAGTAGTAGTAGTAGTAGTAGTAGTAGCAGTAGCAGCAGCAGCAGCAGCAGCAGTAGCAGTAGTAGTAGTAGTAGTAGTCATAGTAATGGTAGTCACAGAAATAGTAGTAGTAGTAGTAGTAGTGGTAGTAGTAGTAGTAGTAGTAGTAGTAGTAGTAGTAGTAGTAGTAGTAGTAGTAGTAGTAGTAGCAGTAGTAGCAGTAGCAGTAGTAGTAGTAGTAGTAGTAGTAGTAGTTAGCATATTACACACACACACACACACACACAGTCTAGTGGTGACATCACTATCACAGGGAAGAGTACCAAAAGATTGGAAGAGAGCAAATATTACACCAATAAACAAAGGAGGAAATAAGGATAATCCACTAAACTGTAGACCAGTGTCCTTGACTAGTGTTGTAGGAAAATTATGTGAAAGAACAATAAAGGAAAGATAGATGGAACACTTGGAAAGAGATAAAGCTTCAGTAAATTGTCAATTTGGATTTAGGAAGGGAAGATCATGCTCCATGAATTTATGGTCCTTTTATTCAAGGGTAGTCAATACTGTGCAAGAGAGAGAGATGGATGGGTAGATGGTGTCTACTTAGACTCAAAGAAGGCTTTTGACGAAGTACTACACTGAATATTGCTATGGAAGATTTAAAAAAATTATGAAAAAATTGGAGGAAGACTGCTGGAGTGGTTGGAGGATTATCTGGATGATAGAGAGATGAGAACTGTAATGCAAGACCAAAATTCATCTTGGCTGAAAGTAACTAGTGTTGTCCCACAGGGATCAGTGTTTGGACCAATAATGTTTGTAATATATGTGAATGACATAAATGAAGAAATAGATAGTTATATGAACTTATTTGTGGATGATGCTAAGCTGATGAGAAGGGCAGAAAATGTAAATGACTGTATGGTACTGCAAGATGATTTAGATAAGATAAATAGATGGAGTAAATCTTGGCAAATGAAATTCAATTTAAGTAAATGTAAAGTAATGGAGTTTGGTGAGAGTAAGAAAAGAATACAATATTATTATGAGATGGAAGGTGTGAAGTTAAAGAAGTCAAAAGAGGAAGTGGATTTGGGAGTAACAGTTACTGAAAATTTGAGTCTGGGCAGACACATTGATAAAATTACTGGAGAGACAATGAATTTGTTAAAGAGTAAGAATGGCATTCTCATATTTAGATAAAGAAATTATAAAAAGATGTTGATTTCCATGATAAGACCAAGATTGGAATATCTGGCAGCGATGTGGTCTCCTCATATAAAGAGGAATATTATAAAATTAGAAGTACAAACAGCAGTCACTAAGATGGTTCCAGAATTGAGTAAATCGACCTATGAAAAAAGATTGAGAATGTTGGAAATTCCTACCCTTTAAAATTGGAGAGAGAGAGGAGATTTAATAAACATCTATAGAATGATAAATGGTATGGAAAATGTGGACAAAAAAGGTTTTATAAATTTAGACTCACAGAGTACAAGGGGACACAATAAGAAGTTGAAGAAAGTTAACTGTTGAAGAGACATTAAGAAGTATAGTTTTCCTTACAGAAGTGTGAACAAATGGAATGAACTCAGTGAAGATGTTGTAAATGCCAAAACTGTCAGTGCCAAAACTGTCAGTGCTTTTAAGACCAAACTAGATGGATATAGAGATGGGATACAACTAGGTAAATATAACAAGGTAAATACACACACACACACACACACACACACACACACACACACACACACACACACACACACATCTATAGAATGATAAATGGTATGGAAAATGTAAACAAAAAATGTTTTATAAATTTAAACACAGAGTACAAGGGGCCACAGTAAGAAGCTGAAGAAAGTTAACTGTAGAAGAGGCATCAAGAAGTATAGTTTTTCTTATAGAAGTGTGAACAAATGGAATGAACTCAGTAAAGACATTGTCAGTGCTGTAATTGTCCATGCTTTTAAGACTAAACTGGATAGATAGAGAGATGAGATACTGAGATTACTCCTCTCCCGTAAACCACAACTAGGTAAATACAACTAGGTAACTAGGTAAATATACACATATACATGCATGCCTGCACACATACATATCAAATAACATGCCAAGAAACTAAAACAATTACTCACATTTTAGAGATGTGGCAGTATCTGACAGCCAGCTCCAGCTTACCAAATGAGTACCATACAGGGATGTCTCTGGTATCAGCATGGCCATGGTAACTGGAAATGGCTTTCAGTGTGTTGGGGCTGCGCAGTTTGACAGGTTTTGAGGAACCCTGGAGAGTGTATTGACCTGCATAGTTTACTGGTTCCTCAAGTCCCCACAAAGATCGAAGGTAACTGGCACCACTCCATGTCCATCTCTTCCTAGTCCTTGAAGTATATTCTGTCAATTGATTAAAAGAAGAAAAATGTGATCATCATTGTTTTCACCTACATTTGACAGTGAACAAGGTATAGATGTAGTATACAGTGTTTTTAGAGAAGGATTAACACAGCCTGTTCTCATGCTATACATGATAGAGAAGTGGTACACTAAAGATACTTGAACTTTCCATCATCATGCTCTTTATATTTCTACCTAGAATCATGCCAAAATCTTTCAAAATCTAACTCCCCATGTGATTTCTGGCACCTAGCTAAAAACATCTCCAATAACTTTACTTCTTCATCTTTCCCTCCTTTATTTCAACCTGATGGCCCCATTGCTATCTCATCTGTCTCTAAAGATGAACTCTTCACCCAAACTTTTCCCAAAAACTCTACCTTGGATGATTCAGGGCTTGTTCCTCTCTCTCCTCTCCTCCTCTAACTATTTCATGCTACCCATTAAGATTCTTTGCAATGATGTTTTTTCCATGCACTCACTGACCTTAATCCTCCAAAGACTTATGGACCTGATGTGGTCCCTCCTATTGTTCTCTGAAACTGTGCCTCTGTGCTTGCATCTTGCCTAGTCAAACTCTTCTAACTCTGTCTATCTGTCATGGAACAAAATTGCATATAGGAAAGATAAAAAAAAAAAAGAAAGAAAAGAATACCATCCAAATAATAATAATCCTGTGAAATCATTTTTATAGCCTAAAGGGATGGTCATGAATACATACTTGCCTCTTGGTTATGTAAACTAAATTTTATATATACTTTTGCAATCAGTAAAACTTTAGAACAAGAAAATTAAATGAAACTGTTAGCTACAGATGATTAAATTAGATGATGATTTATGGAGATGAAGAAGGCGTACAGAGTGATATCGCTTGATTTACAAGGCAGCTGGAAAATAGCCATATTCCCAGCTTCTGCTGGGCCAGTCACACGAAAAATTCCAATCACAAAACATTGTAGATTAAGAGAAAATATGCCAGAACTGATAATATTATGTATTTTGAGAGAAATTATTAGCTAATATTTAGGTCCAAAAATTATTAATAGACAGTTAGAATCCAGGAATACATGGGACCATTAGCAATAATGTTCAAGAAGAATTTGTGAATGTGGAAGGGGTCTAAACTATTAAGGATATTGCAAAACTATGTCTTGTAGCTAGGCAGAGGACTAGTTCCTGGGATGTATGGCGGCCAGTATATAAGGCTACTAGGCTAGGTGCAAGATTTTGGCTTCAGAGACTGATTGACATCACTGTCCACAGGTACATTCATCAGGGCCTGAAACCCTGGATTGTTTAAAGGTTTTGTTCATATAAAAATAACAATTTTTGTGCCTATATGTATTAATTATTTGTGTGAGAGACTGATTGACATCATTGTACACAGAGAGAAGAAGGATGTAAAATTCCCTTTGCCAGTTATTTTATTTATTAATTTTATTTTTTTAGGGGTAGGAAACAAAATTAAGGATGTAAACAGATTAGAAAAAATTGTTCTGGATAAGGTAGTGATACACACACACAACTGAATGTAATAGCTACAGAATTAGGATGTTTTCTACCAAAAATTAAGGTAAACTCCTGAGGCACCAATTATTTGTTATAACATATTCATTTAAATTTTATTATTATGAACTGATTAGTTATCATTGTTTCCGGTATAGGAGGTACCACAATGCCAATATAACAGAACTAATTTCTAGAAATATCATTGTGAATCAGGAGAAAAAAATAATTTGAAAACTTTATCTGTTATTTAGAAGCTAACTTCAATAAAACTCAATCTGGTTGTCATGGAGTTTTTCCAGTGCCTTATAGACCTCCAGATAAAGTGATACCATATGACAGAAACCATGACTGGTGGCAGCTAACCTACTATTTTTTCATATATTAACAAAAGCTAAATCAAAACTAAATTGAACAAAAAACTAAATCAAAGCAAAAGTACTTCAATACCAACTTTAAATAAATACCCTAAAATTTAATTTAACCTTTTAATTAAAACAGAAAGGAACATCAATCAACATTGATGCACTACATCCCCCTGTCCCTCCCATGACATATCAACATCTGCCTTTCCTTCTTGTTGCAAGTTTGCCTATATTCAGCCTGTTCCTAAAAAGAGTGACCACTCTAATTCCTCAAACTACCTTACTATCGCTTTAATTTCCTGCCTCTCTAAAGTTTTTAATCTATCCTCAACAGGAAGATTCTTAATCATCTATCACTTCACAATCTTCTATCTGATTGCCAGTACAGCTTTCCTTACTGAGCCTTGGTCATCCTCTTTTAAAGATTTTGGTGAAACTTTCGCTGTTGCCTTAGACATAGCTAAAGCTTTTGATAGGGTCTGGCACAAAGCTTTTATTTCCAAACTACCCTCCTGCAGCTTCTATCCTTCTATCTATAACTTCATCTCAAGTTTCCTTTCTGACCATTCTATTGCTTCTGTGGTAAACATTGTTCTTCTCCTAAGTCTATTAACAGTGGTATTCCTTAAGGTTCTATCCTGTTGCCAACTCTCTTCCTATTATTCATCAATGACCTAAACCAAACTTCATGTCTTATCCACTCCTACACTTATGATACCACCCTGCACTTTTCCACATGTTTTTGTAGACATCCAACCCTTCAGGAAGTTAATGGCTCATGCAGGAAAGCCATAGAATGCCTGACTTCTGATCTCTCTAAAATTTCTGACTGGGGCAGAGCAAACTTAATAATGTTTAATGCCTCAAACACTTAATTCTTCCACCTATCAACTCAACTTAACCTTCCAGATAATTATCCCCTTTTCTTTAATGACACTCAACTGTCTCCTTCTACACTGAACATCCTCAGTCTGTCCTTTACTTATTATCTAAACTGGAAAGTTCACATCTCATCTCTTGCTAAACCAGCTTCTATGAAGTTAGGCGTTCTGAGTTGTCTCCACCAGTTCCACCCACCACACCCCACCCAACCAGCTGCTAACTCTGTACAAGGGCCTTATCCATCCACATATAGTATGTTTCACCATGCTTTTAGACAGGGTGGAATCAAAACCTTTTTTGTCTTATCAACTCCTCTCCTATACCTGATTGTCTTCAGCCTCTTTCTCATTGCCACAAAGTGGCATCTCTTGCAACCTTCTACCATTGTTTTCACACTAACTGCTCTTCTGATCTTGTTAACTGCATGCCTCTCCTCCTCCTGTGGCCTTACTGCACAAGATTTTCTTCTTTCTCTCATCCCTATTTGTCCACCTCTCTAATGCAAGAGTTAACCAGTATTCTCTATCATTCATCTCTTTCTTTGGTAAACTCTGGAACTCCCTGCCTGTTTCTGTATTTTCTCCTACCTATGACTTGAACTCTTTCAAGAGGGAGTCTTCAAGATACTTATCCTTCATTATTTGATTATTTTATTAGGAATTCTCTATGGGACCTGGTATTAAGTGGGCCTTTATATATATATATATATATATATATATATATATATATATATATATATATATATATATATATATATATATATATATATATATATATATATATATATATATATATATATATATATATATATATATATATATATATATATATATATATATATATATATATATATATACATTTTTTTTTTTTTGTTGCCTTTGGCCAGTGACCTTGCTTTAAAAAAAAATGTCGCACAATAATCAAATGTGCACACAAAATTCAAACCCTAAAACAAAAACAGCCACACCCTTTTCACATACACACACGTGTGATTCACCTATGATCATCTGTTGGTCACCCAGCCAGCAGTTCCCCTATGGAAAGAGCTCAGAGCTCATGGTGACCAATCTTTGGGTAGGACTGAGACCACTGACATACCACACACACTGGGACAGCAAGGTCACAACCCCTCAGGTTACATCCTGTATCTCCTTGCTGATAGGTGAACAGGGGCTACACATTAAGAAGCTCGCCCATTTGCCTTGCCATGCCCAGGATTCAAACCCAGAACTTCTTGGTTGTGAGCTGAGCGTGCTAACCACTACACTACATATGGTGTGTGTGTATATGTGTGTGTGTGTGTGTGGGTGTGTGTCTTTTTCATGTTCTAACAATGAATGAGCATCAAAATATGCTTTTACAATTAGTCCAATGAATGATTTTAGTTTTCTCCATCCCTGTACATAGTTTTTTTGTCTCAGAAACATTACTATGACAAAAATTAAATTCACTGACCTACAAGGCCTGGGACTGCAGGTACATGAGGTGTTTGCCGGGGAGGTCTGGCAGCCTCTTCAGGAGTTAGAAATTTAAGCTGTCCTCTTCTGTCACCCTCAACCTTAATGAAAACTTTACTTTTAGTTAAGAAAATTAATCTGGGTTTATGCATCACAAAACAGACCATGAGAAAGATACACAGACACACATAATCAAGAAGATGAGGGCTAAACGACAATGTAATCAAATCCAGAAGACAACAAATTCACAGCTTACCATAAAAATAATGCAAAGTTTTGAGAAAAATATGGATGAAAATATATTATACATGTTCTGAAGTAATACACATGAATACATGCAAAAACCACATCCATAAATACATATGAACAATCAGAAATGAATTATACAAGAATATTACTAATTCTGCTAGAACACCAATATACTTGAAATTCTTGTTGCTGAATGACACAAGGTAGTAATACAAATGCTGACAGAGCTGTATTATTTTCAAAACTACTTCCCTTGACAAAAGAAAAACAAACTCTTTAGAAGAGGCAAGATCAAGTAAAATATTGACAGTTCCCACTCAAAAGAATGCTCACTCATTTAGAAGAAAATAAGCAGAGATGTCAACAGATGTGGATTCTTTTTATTTTGCTTTACTCAACAAGTACAGGCTGATCTTAAATGTCCCTAGTTTCTCCTCACCCATTCATTCTTTTCCCCTCCCTTCATTTTTCCCTTCCATCACTAACAGTACACTCACAGTAACTGGCTCCATGATAGCTCCTGTAGGGGAATGCTGAGGGGAGGAAACATTCAGCTTCTTTGGACTCTCTGTTAGCGTACTGGCAGAACTATTGTTGTGAGTGCTGAGCCTGACAGAGAGAAGCCTCATTTCAGAGGGGTTCAGGGGATGCAGAGAACTTTCAACAGGATCTTGAGCATCATGTGATGCATCTTGCAGGTCTGGACGGTGTATTTGAACAGCACCTGTGAGAAGTAAGCAGACCAAGCAAGGTATTTATTTAGTGCGTCATTCACCAACGGTTGTTTGCTGGTCATCCAGCTAGCTGTTCCCCTACAGAAAGAGCTCAAAGCTTGTATTGAACCACCTTTGAGTAGGACTGAGATCACTAACACATCATACACTGGAACAGCAAGGTCATAACCCCTCAGGTTACATCCAGTACCTATTTGCTGCTAGGAGAGCAGGGCCTCACCCATTTGCCTTACAGTGCCCAGGATTCAAACCCAGGTCTTCTTGTTTGTGAGCCAAACATGTTAACCACCACATTTCACCATGTGTGTGTGTGTGCGTGTGTGTGTGTGTGTGTGTGTGTGTGTGTGTGTGTGTGTGTGTGTGTGTGTGTGTGTGTGTGTGTGTGTGTGTGTGTGTGTGTGTGTGTGTGCGTGTGTGTTTACCTAGTTGTAAGATGTGTGTACAAGAAAATACAAAAGAGATGGGATATCAAGATAAGGGAATCTACATATTACCTACAGTCTGCAATGATGGGTCTGTATCCATCCTATGTCCTTAGCCTGTAAGTAAAATATCCTTCATACATCATCCCTGACACTCAAATTAACATTGCTTCTCTTTACTGTTTTACAGGTCAGTCAACTCACACCTTTCCTGCAAACAGTAGTCTTCTGTTCTCCCATGCCTCTATACATTATAGTCTCATTCACAGAGTGGAACTATGATCCCCATACACTATTTAGACAATATAATTAATTAACCAACTCCAATCTCTTGATACCATTTTATCAGTTCATGCCATCTTCTCTTCTCTGACAACACTGTACTTTTTCTCCTATCTCTTCCGGAAGGTGCTGTTCACTTTCCTGTCACTTTCACTGTTAAATGTGTTTTCCCTTTCGATCCAATTTCCTGCCTTCTATGATAACTTTACCTGCCCACCTCCTATCTCCCTCACAACAATAACCTAGTTTACTGCCTCTCTGACAATGTGCTCCTTCATCACCTCACATTTCTTTCCTCCTCATGCTTCAGATGTGTCCTTCCTTCTTTTGCCATCCTTTGACGCCTTTCTTTCCTCCTTTCTTCCCTAACCTCCTGTTACATTAGTGACCATCTTCTTATCTGCTGTAATCTCAACATGCTTCTCTCACCAGCCCATTCCCTCTAAAAAAGAACCCTTTGAACTGCAAACTCAAGACTTGAATCAGTGATTCCAATTACTTGGCTGGACCTGGACAGCCACAGTGGAGGGAATGTCAGGAAGGTGGAGAGAGGTGGCTGATCCACATTGCCTGCTCTGAACATAGCTCTTCTTTTCCACCTCCTCCTCTTCCTCTTTTTCAGTTTCATCATCAGAATCTTGGCATCTGGGCGAAAAAAGATGAATAAAGTGCTTGGACATTCTCTCTCTCTCTCTCTCTCTCTCTCTCTCTCTCTCTCTCTCTCTCATATTGTTCTACTATACCACATCATTCCTCCGCTCTCTCTTTCCTTCCTGTAATTTACATGTCCACTCACCTGGTGGAAAGAACTGAGCGGTGGATCTGGAGGTTAGTGTGGGTGGAGGCAAGTGGGTGTGGGTGTGTGTGACCACCCATGCTAAGTCCTAAGCACCAAGCACACCAACTCACTATGCCCCAATTCTTCATCTCTCTTCATCTGCCAGGAAACAAAGTGAAGGGTATGCAGAAAAAGGGTTAGATCATGCATCAAAGATATGCACATGAAAAAGAAAAGAAAATGCAAAACTAATAGTTAAATACAATAATTAAAATTTTCATCCCTCAGTCAATGGAAAGGATTTATAAGAGAAAAAATCAACATGTAATAGTCACATCCATTAAGCTAACAAATATTAAATAGCTGAGATAATAGATGAAAATTTTTTAATTTTTAATGTTAAATAAATAATAAGGCTATTAATAAAAATGCCATTTTTAAACAACATTTCTTTTCCATTCTATATTCCAGAGGTAAAAGATGGCTAAAAGCTAAAAACTGCAAATGTGAAGAGAACTTTGATTCAGGGAAATAGAAAAATAAATCACAACGTTTAATATGATTATGTTCTTTCCTTCATCCTTCCTTCTTCTGTTACTTTCCAAATTCAGAATAAAATAAGTAAGAAAAATTGTATAAATACCACATAAGCCAAGCAAGTATGTTAATTATGACTTCTGCATTCTGCCTATTTCACAGTGTCATCACATGTTTGTGATCATGCTAAATGCATGTGTAACAGAAAAAGAAAAGAGAGAGAGAGAGAGAGAGAGAGAGAGAGAGAGAGAGAGAGAGAGAGAGAGAGAGAGAGAGAGAGAGAGAGAGAGAGAGAGAGAGAGAGAAATTATATAATATATATATATATATATATATATATATATATATATATATATATATATATATATGAACTTATTTGCAGATGATGCTAAGCTGATGAGAAGGGTAGAAAATGTAAATGACTGTATGGTAGTGCAAGATGATTTAAATAAGATAAATGGATGGAATAAATCTTGGCAAATGGAATTCAATTTAAGTAAATGTAAAGTAATGGAGTTTGGTAAGAGTAAGAAAATAATACAATACCATTATGAGATGCATGGTGTGAAGTTACAGAAATCAAAAGAGGAAGTGGATTTGGAAGTAACAGTTACTGAAAATTTGACTCCAGACACAGTGACATAATTACAGGAGAGACAATGAATTTCTTAAAAAGATTAAGAATGGCATTTTCATATTTAGATGAAGGAATGGTAAAAAGAGTTATTGATTTCCATGATAAGACCAAGATTGGAATATGTAGCAGAGGTGTGGTCTCCTCATATAGAGAGGAATATTATAAAATTAGAAAGAGTACAAACAGCAGTCACTAAGATTGTTCCGGAGTTGAGTAAGTCGACCTATGAAGAGAGATTAAGAATGTTGGAAATTCCTACCCTTGAAAACTGGAGAAAGAGGGTACTTAATGAACATCTATAGAATGATAAATGGTATGGAAAATGTGGACAAAGAATATTTTAAAAATTTAGACACACAGAGTACAAAGGGACACAGTAAGAAGTTGAAGAAAGTTAACTGTAGAAGAGACATCAAAAAGTATAGTTTTCCTCACAGAAGTGTGAACAAATGGAATGAACTCAGGGAAGACACTGTCAATGCTGTAACTGTCCATGCTTTTAAGACCAAATTGGATAGATATAAAGACAGGATACTGTGAGATTACTCCCCTCCCATAAACCACAACTAAGTAAATATACACACAAACACACACACACACACTTGAAGAGGTAATGATAGAGGCAAAAAGTGTACATCAACCAAAGAAAAGGCTAGATCCATGTGAGTGTGTCTCTGGTCCTGTATATTACAACTTGGTAAATACATACACACATTATAGTTGTATAACACACACACACACATGGAAGAAACATAAGACCAGTAATGCAGAAATGAACAAATTCTAGGAGAAAAAACACTTAGAAGTTATAATTCAAAGCAACATATCATTAGAAAAATATAAATATGATCACTAGTGACACAGCTTGTTGATATGCATGAGTGACCTTCTTTTACGTGGATAAAGAAATAGTGAGAGAACTGATAGCTTATGATATGATAATGGCTTGAATATGAGGGTGTGATTTAGTTACCATTCAGGAATGTTATATGAAAAGAGATTGGACAAACTTACAATGATGATGTTGGAGAAAGGACAGTAAAAACTGGAATTTTATTATGAAGAATAAAATAATATTGGGACTGGAAACTGTAGGCAGACAAGATCTTCTAAAACAAATTATGGAAGAACAAGAATTCATGAGTACACAATGAAAATAAAGACTGTCAGATATTTAACTTCCCATGTTGAAGTATCGACACTGGGAATGAGATGCCAAGGTAGTGCATGAAAAGAACATTCATGACTTTAAGCTCAACAAAAGATGAAAAGTAAATGTGGAGATACATGCCCAAATCCTGTATAACACACAACATATCAAGTATCTCACAGCATAAATTTATTCAACAACACTTGTAATGATTCAATGCTTAATCTACCCAAGGAATTGAACAAAAACTTACAAGGTGTTCCAGAACAAGGAAATTTTTTTCGTATCTCTGCACTAAACACTTATGAACTGATACTCACACCTTTAGAATATCTAATCTGAGTTGTAAAATGAGTGAATGTTATCACTACTTATCTCTGAGATAACCAATCTCCACCATCTATCAATCTCAACATCACCTTCCAATCTAAATTCTTATGGTAACATACCATACACACAGATTTATTTCTATAAGTTTTCATGTTCTACACTAAGAGACACTATCACCCTGCTTTTACATGCATCACTGTGTTAGCATTTGAACTCATATTAATATTAATTTTATGTACAGTCTTGACTTTTCTAACACATCATTGAACAGCCCACAAAAAGCTTTCCCTACTTTCTTTTACAGTGACTTCTTTCAAACACATCCAATAAAGCAGCAGAAAGACAGCTTAGCAAAGCCAAAAATAAAAAGATCAAGAGAATAAATAATATTCTTATATAAACATTCACATTTTGTTCACAGACATTTAGCACAAATTGTTTTACACTTGGGTGACTTTTTTTTTCCTTTTTATTACAAGAACTTGCATTCTCCAATATGTGTGTATTGGCACACAAGAGGAAAAGAACACAATATTTCTTGCCAAGTTAATTTCTGTTATGAACCACCTTTATAAAGCATTTAAATTTATATTCTATACATACACTTACCTTTCACACACATTTACAGCCTCGGAAGGCTTATGGACCTGATGGGGTCCCTCCTATTGTTCTCTGAAACTGTGCCTCCGTGCTTGCACCTTGCCTAGTCAAACTCTTTCAGCTCTGTCTGTCAACATCTACCTTTCCCTCTTGCTGGAAGTTTGCCTACATTCAACCTGTTCCTAAAAAGGGTGACCGTTCTAATCCCTCAAACTACCGTCCTATTGCTTTAATTTCCTGCCTATCTAAAGTTTTTGAATCTATCCTCAACAGGAAGATTCTTAAACATTTATCACTTCACAACCTTCTATCTGATCGCCAGTATGGGTTCCATCAAGGCCGCTCTACTGGTGATCTTCTGGCTTTCCTTACTGAGTCTTGGTCATCCTCTTTTAGAGATTTTGGTGAAATTTTTGCTGTTGCCTTGGGCATATCAAAAGCTTTTGATAGAGTCTAGCACAAAGCTTTGATTTCCAAACTACCCTCCTACGGTTTCTATCCTTCTCTCTGTAACTTCATCTCAAGTTTCCATTCTGACCGTTCTATTGCTGATGTGGTAGACGGTCACTGTTCTTCTCCTAAATCTATTAACAGTGGTGTTCCTCAGGGTTCTGTCCTGTCACCCACTCTCTTCTTATTATTCATTAATGATCTTCTAAACCAAACTTCTTGTCCTATCCACTCCTACGCTGATGATACCACCCTGCACTTTTCCACGTCTTTTCATAGACGTCCAACCCTTCAGGAGGTAAACATATCACGCAGGGAAGCCACAGAACGCCTGACTTCTGATCTTTCTAAAATTTCTGATTGGGGCAGAGCAAACTTGGTATTGTTCAATGCCTCAAAAAACTCAATTCCTCCATCTATCAACTCGACACAACCTTCCAGACAACTACCCCCTCTTCTTCAATGACACTCAACTGTCCCCCTCTTCTACACTGAACATCCTTGGTCTGTCCTTTACTTATAATCTGAACTGGAAACTTCACATCTCATCTCTAGCTAAAACAGCTTCTATGAAGTTAGGTGTTCTGAGACGTCTCCGCCAGTTTTTCTCACACCCCTAGCTGCTAACTTTGTACAAGGGCCTTATCCGTCCATGTATGGAGTATGCTTCACATGTCTGGGGGGGTTCCACTCATACTGCTCTTCTAGACAGGGTGGAATCAAAAGCTTTTCGTCTCATCAACTCCTCTCCTCTAACTGACTGTCTTCAGCCTCTCTCTCACCGCCGCAGTGTTGCATATCTAGCTGTCTTCTACCGCTATTTTCATGCTAACTGCTCTTCTGATCTTGCTAACTGCATGCCTCCCCTCCTTTCGCAGCCTCACTGCACAAGACTTTCTTCTTTCTCTCACCCCTATTCTGTCCACCTCTCTAACGCAAGAGTTAACCAGTATTCTCAATCATTCATCCCTTTCTCTGGTAAACTCTGGAACTCCCTGCCTGCTTCTGTATTTCCACCTTCCTATGACTTGAATTCCTTCAAGAGGGAGGTTTCAAGACACTTATCCACCAATTTTTGACCACTGCTTTGACCCTTTTATGGGACTGGCATTTCAGTGGGCATTTTTTTATTAGATTTTTGTTGCCCTTGGCCAGTGTCCTTCCTACATAAAAAAAAAAAAAAAATGTATTTTGTAACTTTTCCATCCATTTCAAAATGTATTTTCATGACTTGTCATAAGCATCAACAGCAGCATTATCTAACACATACCAATGTGGTGCTACTGGCTGAAGATTGTATAGTTATAACTTCTTTGCATATCTCAGTGTTCCACTTTTCCCATAACAGATTAAAACATTTACAAACAATGTGGTGGTGACTAGCTGGTGAAAAGTCAAGGCATCTGATGATACATGAGAAAAATTTGAAGTGGTGAATAGGTTGTGATATATTGATTTCTATGAACATAATCATGAGGCTAATAGAAGATTTCTGTATCTACCAAGTAAAGCAACCAAGCAGCAAATATTACAGTATATGTTGTCAGGTAATAATTAATGAATGAATGAGTCATTAGTTTATCTTTATTACATTCTTTCCTAAAGTCAAACATTAGAAATTGTTGTTCTTGCTTGCAGCAGTAGCTCTGATGCCACTGCTGAGGAAAATAGCAACCAAAATTTAGTTTCACTAAATCTTAAGGGACTAGATTAACATCAGTACAGCAGATCTATACAAAAATCAATCACAGGGAAGATACAGTCCTGAAACAACACTATTTTGGACCCAAGGACTTTTCTTCCCTCTCTGAAAATGGAATAAGAATTCTTGAACTAACAACATCTACATTTATGAGAAGAGAATCCATTCCCTCTTCTCCAAATATCCCAAACCTATAGAGTTGCATTTGTTTGTACAGTACATGAATAATTAAAATAACAAATACATGAAAACATAAGTAGTCCCAGTACAACTTAATTATCTAAGGTATGGTCAACTTAACAGATAAGTTGTACCCTTTCTACTTAATAACCACCAATCATTACAATCTACAAGCATATGATGTAAATAAAGAGCTTTGGGCACAATTTGTCCATCTAACTGATTAATGGAATACAACATATGAGATAAGGGGAAGGGTCTTGCTTGAAAACTTCATCTAAACAGCTTCCAGTTCTCAAGGAATCTCTTAGTAATTGGTGACTGAGAGTCAGCTGACTAGACCCACCTTGGGACTGAATACAACTTACATGATGAGAGCTCAATGTTAAGTGACATAAGCACATGATAGTGCCAAAACATAAAGAACAAAAAAGGAAAGGAAGTGTAAGATGTCTAACTGTACAACAATGTGGATGCCATATGTTGAGGGAAATGGAGTTCTGATATGTAATATCTAATTTCTAGTGCAAGTAAGACCTTAATCACAAACAAAGGAGCCTATTTTAAGTATAAGATCATTAAACAATGAAACATGGATGGGTGAGTGAAGCAGACACCTTTTTTGTACTATGTGTTTAACCTTACAGCCATACATAGCAACATCATAACCAATTACATAAATCTAAGATTTTATATAAAGCAAAAGTGTGGTAATCAGGCAACACTCCTTTTACAGGAGATAGAAAAGAGAAAATACTAATCCTTCCTAATCCTTGAGTGACATTACATTTACAACTCTTTCAGTAAAGTGCAACTAACAATAAGGGCACAGTGACCATCAGTAGCTTTAAAACAAATACAGTCTGGTGCTCAGATGTTTAACTTCTTCACTGTCAAGGGTGGACAATGAGAGTAAAAGTATAAACAGCAGATGGCCTGCTAGTGCATGGCACTCACCATGTCGCCAAGAACAGAGGTTCTAAAAAGGGTGAAAAATCCATCAACTCCCAGAAGTCAACAAGAGGAACCATCAAGTACATCATCACTCATAAAGATATGACAATTTTCACTATTTTCTCATCTGACCAGGAAAATCATCTATCACATGCAGAAAAGAAGGAAGTGTGAGAAACAAGGGAAGATTGGCTGACAGCTACCACCACAGCCTGGAAGCTCAAGAAGAGAGAAATGTTATCAGTCTTTTTTTTTTTTCAGTGGATCCCCAAGAAAGGAAGTTGGAGCTACGGAAGTGAAATGGAAAGCCAGATAAGGGTTAGGTCACTCTGCCTGTGACACAGAGTGAGAAAGACTACCTCCTGAGTCTTATACAAGGAATACTGGCAAGCCCAGTGATTCACTGTATGGACGTATGGGTAATTAGTAACATGCTTTTTCTAATAACAATAATGAAGGTGTTAAGAGTGAAAGGAAAGATACAAAGAAAAAAACAAAGCCTGGAGTATCATGAAGTTGCACCAGAGAAAAAAGAAAAGTGAATGATGAAATATGCCACATGCCATGAAAGATGAGAGGAATGAATATTTACAGAGATAGAGGAGATATTGCACAAGCTCTTACAATTAGCAAAACAGATGTTTGTAGATTTGGGGATGTATATGAATAAGCATAATAAATTAAGAATAAAAGAAATGGAGGAGGTACAGGAATTTATTAAATATCTTGGTCTTATTACATACAGGCATGATAGCATGGGTGTTAAGATGAGAAAGATGAGAGAAAGAGCTAAGAGAAGTGCTCAGATTTAGCGGGTGTATGATGAAAGAAAAAGCAGTAAGCACTGAAGTATAACAAAGTCATATCATACATGCATATCATATATGCAAGTAACTATAAAGTATAAAATAAAGGGCAAAGGTCAAAGATCCAAAGTGAAATAAGTTATTTGAGAAATATTTGTGGCAAAAAAAAAAAAAAAAAGGATGGCAAAAGTAATAAAACAGATATGGCATGCACACTAAATTGACATAATGAAATATGGAGTGGTTCCAGGGGTAAAGCACATCACCTTAATGTGATCTGGCATAATGGAAATAAAGGTGAAGAGTGAGATGACTAATATGACAAAGAGAGTAGAACAAGAATTTTGAGAAATAGATGAGAGGAGGATAAGAGGATTATTATCATTAATGGAAAGGATATGCTAAAGGATTGCTCACTCTAGCTACAAATTACATAGGCATCTCCTTCGTTTCCTCCACCCAGGATTGTTATAGAAATGTTATGAGCATGATTGTTGTCTAGAAAGTATACCATATACCCATATTACTAGAATTGGCATCCAAGAAGCAAGCTGGTAAATTCCTCAGGCCATATTAACAAAGATTCTTAAGTACAGAGGTTTGACTCAGCCCAGCTCTTATGCTTAGAGTTGTGTTTAACTTCCCAAGTTGTGCTTAGTCTAGGTCATAAATTTAAGACAGGTCTGGAGTCTGCTTAATTTTAATAAGAGTTTCACTAAGACTAAGTTAACCAAACAAAGATGGCTGACCATCGAGCCTAAGCCAGCCACCTCAAGAATCATCAGCCCCATAAGGATGTTCTCGATGACCTGAGTGACTCTGAACTGTTGGATATACATAGAATAAAACTGCAGGAGTGTTATTTGTGACATATTTGATGGGAGATGTCTTGGAGAGCCTCATAGGAAGGAGTGATGCACTGACACTAGTAATCATAGTAATGATTACAGTATTATTTAGCCAATGGGAAATGCAGCTCTGCAGCAATGATGACCTTGGCCCTTCATGTGTCCTATTGTTGGAATGTCTCATTTACCTTCTTAATAATAGAGCCCCATGCAGCTTTTTTGTGCAGCTGAGAGAGTGAAGCCATTCAGGCTACATCTCTCCTCATATACTGACTGGATGAGGTAGAAAAGTTTTGCCATCAGTCCAGCTGGGTTTCCTCTACTGGCCTTTTCACCCTTTGTGGTCATCTCCTCCATACTAACGAAAAAAGGACAGGAAATGAGGCACTGCTGAGTGGGAGTGGTGGGGCAATGCTGGCTCATAGATGTAAACACTGAGACAAAATACATACACCTTGCACAGGATCTAATTTATCTATTAATAAACGCAAATGTCCTTACAAAATCAATGACAAATTATCATTTTTTGTTATTTAATCCAAAAAAAAATAAAAATAAAAAGATTGAACTATTAACTCAAAATTGAGAAATATAAGATTTTACTGTTTTGCTCTTTCACCATTTCATACTAGGACTTAAATATCAGCACAACTTTAAGACTGCTTAAGAGATAAGCACAGGTCTAAGCAGAAGGCTGAGACAAACTCTGAGAATCTTTATTAATATGGCCCCTGGACCTTGGTTTGGGTCTTGGAGATCATGAGTCCAAAAGGACTGCTCTTCTTGAGCAGTATCTTGAGAGCTATCGCCAGGAACTTCAGTGATTCCACAAGAAGTACAACATCATCAAGAAAAACAAGGCAAAAGAACTTCTTGTTACCAAAGACCCGTCCACACAAGGAAACTTAATTTGTAAATTGTTGCCAAGTTTTCCCACATGTTTGTTTCAAAAATTAAAACAGTTTGTTTATAATGCTTTCCATCCAAACCATGGTTGGTCTTAAGATACTGTCAATTTCATCAAAGGTCACTCACAAGTGCATACATACACATGCAAATACACTCACTCACTCACAGAAAACATACACACATCCTCTCTCTCTCTCTCTCTCTCTCTCTCTCTCTCTCTCTCTCTCTCTCTCTCTCTCTCTCTCTCTCTCTCTCTCTCTCTCTTGATTCCTAAATGTTTCCCATTTTGAATGTAAAACAAATAGCCTGCAAATTTTGTAATTTTACTCAGAAACTGTTTGTAAACAGTTTGCAATCTTTGTGTGCAAACATTCTTGAATCAGTCTGTAAACAGTTTGTAAGCTGTTTGTGAACAAAGTTTACAAAGTTTCCTGGTATGGATGGGCTTTAGCAGATACAATTTTGTCTTGCATCTATAGTGTATGCAAGTACTGAAAAGAGGAGAAAGAAAACATCTCTGTTCAACTATGGAATCAATAATAAAGAAGTCAGAAATGGTTTCCACACACTTATAGCACTCTCAGGGTATAAGAGTAAGCAAAGAAAGAATAAAAGGATAAGACAAAACAGATTCTTCTGTCATGGTCATACCCTATGGAAAGGTCTTGGGAAGATATTAGATAAAAATAGACAAATACACAGAAAAAAACTTGACACAAATTGCACATAACTGTAATGCATGGCATGTTGCTATCATATGAATGAGGATGACTCATACAAACATGGAAAATTTACTTTCAAGACATCGATGACAAATATAAGAGAGAATGTTATATAGAAAGGATGAAGTATATGAGATGAAGGTTTTCTTCATTTCATACATATAAAAGCATACCAAAAGCTGCAAAACAAGCAGATAATGATTATTATAATGAGGTAAATAATCAAAGTCTCCATGAACAAACATAGATGATGAATTTTCAGCTACCAACATCCTCTTGGAAGATGTTCCTGGAAGGAACAAGGTGCCACACATATGTAGTATATTGTACTTCTGTCTGGGAAGCCTAACATAGTCAATACATGAAGAAAGACATTATTTGGACAAAAGCATTTCAATTCATATAATCATGTCTGAAATGCATTTCCTTAAAGCCATGTCTATTATTCTACCTACATGGTATGCCAGTGGATATCATGTGATGTGATGCAGCAAAGCCAACTTAGAACTCCTCGAACAGCATAAGGAGCTGCCACCTGATTCATCTCTTATTGCTCTGAGATGAAGATAAATACACAATCTAAAGGAGTGGCTATGTCACAAGAAAAGCACAGGAAGTAGAGGAGGAGGAGGAGGAGGAGGAGGAGGAGGAGGAGGAGGAGGAGGAGGAGGAGGAGGAGGAGGAGGAGGAGGAGGAGGAGGAGGAGGAGGAGGAGGAGGAGGAGGAGGAGGAGGAGGAGGAGGAGGAGGAGGAGGAGGAGGAGGAGGAGGAGGAGAAGGAGGAGAAGGAGGAGGAGAAGGAGAAGAAGGAAAAAGAGAAGAAGGAGAAGGACAAGAACATGGGATATGAAAAAAAATCATGAGCACTAAATGTGAATGTAATCAGAGATACAGCCTCACCATCAACTGGGTGGGAGTGGCTTCCTTGCCACAAAGAACACACTGCGATATTCGTATCTCAGCATGGACTGAGTATTTTGTGTGTAGGCTGTGTGCAGACCCATGTCCTCCACCTGGAAAAAATGTCTTGTATTACCTTGGACTAGTCTGAAGATAAAGGATTTGGTCTGGTACTTTGGTATTTTGAACTGGTGCACATTCTCACAAATATAACCGAAAGAAAAGTCTCTCTCTCTCTCTCTCTCTCTCTCTCTCTCTCTATATTGTTACAACCCAGGTTCAGCCCCCCTTCACAGCTGCCACTACACTTGGGTCAGCTTTCCCTAGACTAGCTCATTTTAGCCTAGTGCAAGAATAAGCACAATGAATCTAGACAACTGCTGGTCGCCCACAGTTATCAGAACTCTGAGATCGCCACACTGTTTTACCCACCACAGGGAAAGGAGTATTACAACTGCCAAACAAACCCCAACTTGCTGAGAAAAAATTCAAAACCATGTGCTACAGGAGAACAGCTAGGACAAAGGGCACACAAGTATGAGGCTTATAATATTCTGTGAGCTACCTCCCACCAGAGACAAGCCACCCACACCCACAGAAAATTATATCCTTCCGGCAGTGAGCAGTCTCTATGCAGTTCCTAGGAGGACTACAAACTGCTACACACATGCAGAATAGTATGAAATCCTCTGGCTTCAGAGCTCCCAGCAGTAAGTTCTGAACACCGGTTGCATTTAACAGCACAAAACACTAATGAGATAAGTACACAACAGCCAAGAGCTCTCAGATGGTCAAAGGCTCACTCTCAAGGCTGCCAACAAAATGCAGGACACCAGCACACTCAGAGGTCAGTAGGGCAGGGAATTTCCCAGAGCTATCAGTAAACTTTGACAGCCTACCATAGAAGTCCCTCCTATCTAGAATGACAGGGGCTTAATATTACTACCCTCAGCAATTTAAGAACAGCCCTCTGATATATAAATCCCCAGCCCCCCATCCCCCAGGACTTCCTGCAGGTTCTAAATCTCTCTCAAGTAGCAACATGTCTTGCTCTGCCAAACACCTAGGACCAACTGTGGGAAAGAGACTCTGCCCAATCTCTCAGGTAGCAGGTGATGACTCATGTGACAAGGGGGAAAGAGGAACAACAGGGGAGAAACAGGGAGGGGAGGAGGTGTCTAGTGTACCTCACTAGGCTTTCTACACAACCTGTAACTGACTTGAAACAAAAACATTCTTTTATATAAATCATTGTGGGTGTTTCAGAGGGATTACCTAAAAACTGACTAAGCTATTGGGGAGGGAAACTCTACTATAAGATATATCTAGCTCAGATCTTTGGGACAAGAGAAGTAGTTTAATTTTAAAGTAGAAAGAGGTGGGGTGGTCACAAGTGGTTTTATATTAAACACTGGGGAAAGTGGCCATGAATTATCATACTTCAGGCACCCTCTGTCTTTTTCTCTCTCCATCCCCTTACTCTTTCTCTCTCCATGACATCACTCATAACAATATATATATATATATATATATATATATATATATATATATATATATATATATATATATATATATATATATATATATATATATATATATATATATATTGGAGAAACCAAGAGGAATCTAACACAGAATTAGTGAACATAAAAGTAATTTGACACATACACAGAAACAACTAGCACATCCCCATTCTCAGCAATAAGAACATATTCACACATAACATAACCACCCATTTTTGGAAAAACAGACTTCAGAATATTATATAAACCAGATGCACATAAAGACATTAAAATATTAGAAGCTATTTATATTAAACACTTAAAACCTGAATTAAATAACCAATTATCATCCTCCCAATTGTATATATACAATATATATATCTTATATAATAAAACACACTGTCTGTCTCTGGGTGTGTCCACTTTTCACATAAAAACCACTGAACTGATTGTGATAAAATTTGGTTGGGTGATCTCCCTTGATCCAGGAAGTGACAAAGGCCATGTCTTAACTACTTCCAACCCAAACTGTTAGATTATTCAGGCAAATCTGTCACTGTAACCCAATTCTTGATTGTGGCGCCAAATATACCATAACTCATTTTTTATGGTTGGCCGAGCATTTATTGTTAGCTTGGATTTTTGATGGTGGGGAGAGTATAAATGGAGCATTCATTGTCAGCTTGGAGTTGAATCCCATCAACCTACCAATTCCTTCAGTATGTGGTCAAATTTTCTGTGATACAGAGGTCTCCAATGAATTCATTTTTCAGGTAGGTTTCATCAATTCAGAAATATTATGAATCATGAACATAAGTTAACATAACATACACTTAACTTCAAGTTAATAGCTTTACTGAACAATCAACTGACTCAGGGTGATAAACCATGCTTTGGAGAGTCAAATTTTACCCAGGCAACACCAAGTAGTTCTGCTAGTATATATATATATATATATATATATATATATATATATATATATATATATATATATATATATATATATATATATATATATATATATATATATATATATATATATATATATATATATATATATATATATTAGGGTGCCAATAGGGAATATGGTAAATTTTCAAAATTCATATTTTCTTGCCTACTTCAGGTGTATGCTGCCTTGTTGTGAGAAATTACCACATGCACAATTTCAGGTTGATATTTAGAGGTTAGAACCTAAAGATTTCGTTATCAGGGACCAGCCCCCAATCATAGAAATCCCAGCTTTCCATTCATTTTCACTCTTCTGTCTAGTCTACATAGCAATTTTAGTTGCTTTGCTGTCTTGTTTTTCATTTGTATGCCTTTACCAAACATAGGCTTCAGCACACCATCATCTGTTCATTCCATATTTCTCCTCAGGTCATGAAGACGACTCACTCTCAGAGCAGTGTTTGGCTGACTACAGCAATTACTGGTTTGAAGCTGCCCAGTTGTGGGGATGTCCTTTATCAATTCTTCAAACTGCACAAGGAACAAAAGAAAATGACTGGGGCAAGTGTCGTTGTGGTGGCGAAGGAAGTGCAGGAGTTCTGGGTCCAGGCCCAGATCCCAAACATTGTTGAGACAAGCATCAGCAGGAAAGTCCTCGCTCTCTTCAATGAATGGAAGCTCCTTGGAAAGAGCAAGGGGAATCCAGGATCTGCACCAAACCAGAAACAAGAGGCATTTGAAGAAAGGCTCCCTGACCTTTTCAATTGTGCCCACACAGAAGCGCAGAGGGAAAAAGGGAGACATGGCTCCATGGCAGGACTGGACAAGAAGCTGAAGAAAGCTGTCCATCAGTGTGAGAGGGCAGCTGCTCATGAACATTCACCAGCTCTGGAAGTGGGTGCTACAGTGGAGTCTTCCTTGTCCAAGTCCTCAAATCCTTCCCGTCGGAGCCCCAGCTTGATTTCATCCTCTGATGGTGGGGGGCTTCTCCACCAAAGTGCACAAGAACAAGAGGGACCAAGATGGTCCTATCCTCCAACTTTTTTTGGACCTTGGATTGTACAGGTGTGAACAGCCACCACTCCTTCCTGATTCTGGCCACAACTACCAGTAGCTTGAGTCACAACCCCAAGAAGCTCATCCTCAATCCAGAGTCCATCCATCAGTCAAGAGGAAAATGCCGGGCCTCTTTGGAGGAGGAAATCAAGTAGTCCTTCAGACCTCAGACTCCCTTCACAGTGCATTGGGATGGGAAGGTCCTCCCGCATGATGACAGAAGTCGAGGAGACAGGCTTGCCATCCTCGTCACTGGACAAGGAGTGGAGAAATTCCTGGGAATGCTCAGGCTGCCAGTTAGAACTGGTGAAGTAGCTGCCACTGCTGTTTATGAGGCATTAGAAGACTGGGATGTGGGCAATCAAGTCATGGCAATGTGCTTCGATACAACCCCGAGTAATACTGGTATCTGCAAAGGAGCTTGCACGCTGTTGGAACAGAAGATCAACCAACGTCTGCCATCTGTTGCATGCTATCACCGTGTGCATGAACTCATCATCGAGAAGGCTTTCTCTGTGTGCATGGGGCCACCTTCTGGGCATGACATCACCATCTTTGGTCAGTTTAAGGAACACTGGCCAATCATCAACCAGACAGCAAGCCAACCCCTCACAGATGAAGACCTTCCGGCAATCCTCAACGCCAAGTGTGAGATCATTCAAGCTTTCAAGCAATCCTTGAAAGGAAACATCCATGCAATGACTACAAGGAACTTGCTCAGCTAAGCATCACCTGCTTGAGGGAAATTGTTGAAAAGATCTCATTCTGCTGGCCTGGTGCCCTTCACTGAGCAAGATGGATGGCTTGTATTATCTAAGCCCTGAAGATGGAGTTGTTTCATGATCAGCTGGGGAAGCTCATTATCTCTCATGAGATGGCAGCCCTTCTGTGTCATGGTTTGAGGCGACAATTCCAGCCCATGATGATGCCATCAAAAAGGTGTGATTTGTGGTAGTGGGGCACCACTTCTGGTACTTGAGCAAACACCTCATTGGCCTGTCCCTCTTCAACTCCCGACTTCCTGCCTCCTGCTGTTGACACGATGCTCAAAAATGAAGGAGAGGCAGAACCTCGCAAGCAGATCACCATTTCTAAAACAAGGGTACCAACTGCAACTTTTGCATCCTTTGCCACGAAGGCATTGCTCAACCTCCTTAATGCCCTGGGTATTCAGAGGGACTTCCTCTCAACTAACCCACGATGATGGCATGAGGATGAGTCCCACTTAGAAGCCTGCTACTGCATCAAGGGACTACACGTTGCTAACGACACAGCAGAGAGAGAGAGGTCGCCCTGATGCAGACATTCAACCTCTGACTCATAAAAAAAACAAGGAACAGAGGCAATTCCTTCTCCAGCTTGTGGAGCAATACCACCAGAAGCAGCCAGGGACAGTCAAGTCCAGCCTTCCCGGTCCAAGCTGCAAATAACAAGTGCGTTGGCTATGCATGAGACCTCCCTCACAGAGGGGTTAATACTCGTTTTTGAAAATAAGGGGGTCCAGTAGCCCTGCCAGTGAACACAATGCATCTAGAAGACAAGCAAGCATCCCTCACATGATTCACAAGTTGAAGCCCTTTACTAATCTTCAGAGCAAATAGACATTCACAATCCGCCACCTCTAAATATTGACCGACTGGGCTGAAATTTTGCATACAACAGTTTCTCGATACAGGGCAGAATTCCACCGAAGTAGATGGAAAAATATGAACTTTTGTTTTTTATTGAAACTCTTATATATATATATATATATATATATATATATATATATATATATATATATATATATATATATATATATATATATATATATATATATATATATATATATATATATATATATATATATATATATATATATATATATATATATATATATATATATATATATATATATATATATATATATATATATATATATATATATATATATATATATGGAAGCTACTGCAGTGTATATTCCTGAGTGACCCAACAGCTTAAAAAGTTTAACTTTAAATCACACAAATAAGGGAACACTAATGAATTACTCACTGTGATCTCAAATCCAAGTCCCACTGCTATGGCCTTGACCTCCTCAAAACTGGGTTCTATGGATGGCTCTCCAGGCTGATCAGCAAAGTGGTACAACAGAGGGCCAAGGTTGACCCAGTAACCTCCTGTTTGGAAGGAAAGGTAAAAATTAATGGTATGTGGACTAGGTGAGAGAGAGAGAGAGAGAGAGAGAGAGAGAGAGAGAGAGAGAGAGAGAGAGAGAGAGAGAGAGAGAGAGAGAGAGAGAGAGAGAGAGAGAGAGAGAGAGAGAGAGAATTAAATATAATTTTCAAAGTATGTGTTTGGACAATAACAAGTGAAAATTTATCTGCTAAGGCCACCAGCTCAAAGAAGTTTCTGGGGGAAAACTTTAGTTACCATCTATACCTCTCCTAATACATTACAGTGGAATCTCAGTTCTTGTACTTAATTAATTCCTGAATGTTATTTGAAATCCAAAATATTTGGAAACCGAAACTATTTTCCCCATAAGAATCAACATTAGATTAAGGTATTCCTGGTGATTGCTTTTTCATTCAAACTTCTATGATAGTACTTTGTGCATAAAATCACAAAGGGAAGTCCCATTTTATGAGCATTCAGAAATTGATGATATGAGACGAGTTAATTAGGGACTTTCCATTATATGAGTATAAAAATCCGATGATACGAGAATCAGTTTGGGGCAAGTAAAATGAGGGCTAGGTGGGAGACTTCTAGCTCAGTTACCCCAACAAACGCAGTTTTTGTCGTTTTCTCTCAAGCCTCAGAGAAACTGGTGACTGTTCAGCTGGGGGAGTGGCAACACACTCCTCAACACTTAATACATCACTTATGTAGTATAGATGAGTGTTATGGTAATTTTATACATTCACTTACAACTAAATAAAGAATAAAGCTATAAATAAGAAAGCCAAAAAGAGAACAGCATGGCATGAGCATGCACTGAGCATCATGTGTGGTGGCTACCATATAGCTTGTTCAAGAACTAAATTATAGTACAGCAACTGAAGCAATTATGAGCTCAAAATTTTTTTCATAAACCGATTTGTTAGAAAAGGGAGCCATTCAGTAACTTAAGTTCTACCATACTACCTTTATTTCTCTTTCTTTACTATGTCCCCTGATCACTCATGTGGATCTTCCTCAAGCCTATAACATGCTCTCTCCCTAAGACAACCTCCCACAACTTTTATCTTACATCTCTCAACCCATTTGCATTGTGGCACTTTCCTTCCTACTTTGGAGGAATTCTTAGGAACATATATCACAGAAAGATAGACAAAACTAATCTAATTGGCTCATTTACTACAAAGGGTCATTTGTAAAACTAGAACTGTTCTTTTCCCAGGAAGACACAAATGACCAGACACTGATACACAATAAAATACAGGTTGACCATCACTAATCTGGCATTCTTGGTTCTAGAACCATGCCAAATAAGCCATTTTCCTGGATTAACAAAGATTTACCCCTAGACACCACTAATAAATCTCCTGATATATCTAAAACGACTAAAATAATGTGCCTGATGTCACAGAGAAAACTTCTTAAATAGAACAAAATTGCTACAATACTAAATGTAAAAGAAACACACATCATGAAATAAGCATAGCAAACATGTTGACACTCTGTTATTCCTTCCTCATTCACCAGTCATTTTTTCCCACAAACCTTATTCATTTAAATACCATGGTGCTTCTGGAATCTCTGCAAGCAATTCTCAGTATAGGTAATCGCAACGATGTTCTAAACTAAACTCTCTATGAAAGACCTTAACTTGTTCCATTATCATCCCGCCAGATATGTCCACACCATCACTCCTTCACTCTTTCCATATTTCATTGTTTTTTTTGTAATATACATGCTTCTTTGAATTACTGTTATAAAGAACTGCTCTAACTTTTCATGCTACTTCTTTTAAATCATGCACTGATGATAATCCCATGCCATAAGCTTCACACAGGTAATGAATAGAAACACCACTGTGGAGATTCTGCAATACTTTCACTTTTTTCATTGTTATTGCATCACATTTGCACTTTGTGCCACAACTTCCACTTTCTTCCTCTTTTGAAGTCATAGCTAGCATGAAATAAAGATCACAAATGAAAAATCAGAGGAATGTCGGAAATAAATTTCTGACAGGATAATGATTTTATGGTGATGGGCACTGATAACACTTTAAATTTGACAATCCTCCTTAAATGGTGGGTGAAAGATAATGATTTTATGGTGATAGGCACTGTTAACAGTTTAAATATGAAAATCCTCCTTAAAGGGTGGATGAACCAGCAAGGATCCAGAAACAAAAGATTCAGAACTCCTGGATCCAAACCTTTAAGAGCCCACTTAGTTACATTTGAGGAGCAATCAGTTCACTCCTGCTACCACAAAAAGCAATCAATCCACTTCAATCACCCTTACTACTCTACAGGCAGACATTCCACCTAAGATTCCAGCTAAGTACCTAGAAGTCTCAGGTCTGTGTATTGTTAGATACTTAGCTTAACTTAGGTTTGTCTTTATACAAGGTAAATTCCACTTTATAACCTGGCATTAGCCCATCCATACTAAGTGTTCAAAGGAAAAAGAATTCTGGATAATGTCTGTTACACACACACACACACACACACACACTACGAGGCTTCTTGAATGGACTGGCGGCAGTGTCAAAATTACTTCCATGTCTCTTTGCTCCATTTCTATCCTAACATATTTCTCTTTCACTAAGAGAATAATAATAGTTTGTCAATATAATTTCATACAAATGTTGATGATACACAAAATCTATTATAAGACTCAGCGGTAGGACATCTACATTTACAGACAGAGTACGTTTTGGTGCACTGTTATCATGCATTGCTCTTGTTTTCTTTCTCCACTGCTATCCTATCATATTGCACAGACAACAAAGTGATAGTAAATTGTCAATATAACTTCATACAGATGAAAATAATACATATGATATATAAAATACCTCACAGAAGCTTTAATGTCTTTTCAATACAGTATAGTGTGCACAACAGCAGAACTAAGCTATGATTTTTGCATCATGTGTGGCTGGATGCAGTGAACTAATCACACAGCATGTTTAAAAGGTTGAGAATATAGTCAGCTGAAAATCACACAGTATGTTCAAAAGGTTGAGAATATAGCCAGCTGAAAATATGCTGGATTAAGTGAGGTTCCATATTAAATAGTGCTGGAGTATCAATGGTCAACCTGTACTGATTTTTTGCATGAACAGCAATCTAACACAAAAAAATAAATACAAGAAGAACACTAGAAATAAGTTATAAACCATTACCTTTCTTTTAGACATAGTGGAATCAAAAGCATTTTGTTTTTCAACTCTTCTTTTTTAAATGACTGTCTTCAACCTCTCTATCACCACAATGTTGCATCTCTTGCTATTTTCTATAATTTTTTTTCACACTAACTATTCTTCTGGTCTTGCTAAGTGCATGCCTCCCCTCCTTCCACAGCCTTGCTGCACGAGGCTTTCTACTTTTCCCCACCTCTACTTCTGTCCACCTTGCTAATGCAGGAGTTAATCAGTATTCTCGATCATTCATCCCTTTTTCTGGTAAGTTCTGGAACTACCTGCCTGCTTCTGTATTTTCTCCTTCGTATGACTTAAACTTTTCAAGAAGTAGGTTTCAAGACACTTCTCCTCCAATTTTTTATTATTGTTTTTTACCTCTGTTTAGGAACTGACATCTTGGTGCTTTTTTTCCTTAATATTTATTGGTCTTGGCCTGCAGCCCTCTTACATACATAAAAAAAAAAAAAAAGCAACATCCAACACAACATAAACTCCTGACTATCTTTTGTCACCAGAAATTAAGTGAAATTCATTACGTGAGAAGCGAAGTTTACTATGAAGGTTGTTGTTTCATTTTGAGTGGCCTGGCCCGACCATAATGCTATTCAAATGCTAATATCTCTTGAACTACACAACCAATGACAATGAAATTAGCACCATATGATAGCAGAACTCTATCAATTTTATGTGAAATAGCTTTCGTCTCTTCTATTGGGTAAAGTCAATGGGTAACTTGCAAAAAGTAAAAGGGTGTCGAAAATGGGATTTCTCAAAAACTACTCAACCACTTTTAATGAAACTTAAGAGTGTCATGTTGTTATAATTCTAATAAAATTCCTCATCAACTTTGAAGTAGTGCTGTGCACCAAGTCAAAATTTAAACTCTTTAATTAATTACATGATCAAGCTCCAATTTTGTTAGTAATAAGAGTAATACAAATTACAGTGAAAAAGCATGTCAAATTTGCAACACTACTGTGCATATACAAAATACAGTACAAAACTATCACTGAATACCGAATTAAATTTCCTATCCAATGGTATATAACACAACCATTAGGCTCCTGCAAAGTTTTGAGCTAGATTGATTTGAACATTAGGCAAGTGCTACATGTGCAGTGTGTCTAATTGCCACCAACTCTTCAACTAATGAACTGATAAAGCTCCCATTTTTGGAGGTAATAAGATTAATACAAGTTATAACAAAAAAGCATTTCAAATATGCAACACTATTGTGCATGTGCAAAATACATAATAAAATGTTTTGAAAAGTGAATGTCAGTTTTCTGCAAATTTCACCAACTTTTTTTTCTTGTCTCAACATGAGCAGACAAATACCACTGAATGCAGAATTAAATTTCCTATCCAACGGTATATAGCATAACCATTAGGCTCTCACGAAAGTTTTGAGCTGGAGTGATTTGAATATTAGGCAAGTAACCAATGTGTGTGGTGCTCCCACTGGTGCATTACTGACAGCTTCGCTTGTTAATCACCTTCCAGGCATTTTACTGGTTTTATAAGATATAATCTTATACATCTGTCATATCCCCTCTCTTTAACATGGCTGTCATAAACACAGAGTAACCTAAAATCTTCCTTACCAAATTAACTATTCCAATTCACAATACTGCAGAATAAAAAATATTTTATATGAAATATCTTACTACTTGGCTCCCCACCTGGCTTCAGTATGTTATAGATGGTTTCAATGAATGCTACAATGTTGTTGGCACAGTCAATGAAGAAGCAGGTGGCAATACAGTCCCAAGCAGCATCTGCTGTGTAAATCTGGAAGGCAGATACAAATATTGTTAAATTGTTGTCATGGCTCTGATGAAATATTGTATGAGACACATAAAGAGAAAGAATGAAGTAAAAAGATTGTGCATGATGCAGAACTAAATCCAAATAAGTATGGTGAGTCTCTGACTCATATGCAGTGTAGTTAGTAAAGATCAGTCTTCTCCCACTAGAGACCTAGAGGAAGTGCTTGTTGGTAAGAATGTTTGCATGTGGCACCTTGATCTAGTACTTCCTTTCACAGAATATGTCCGACTGCATATGGATAGACTGTGCTATAATCTTCCTATGCTTGTAAAATTTTCTCTGTCTCTGGGAAGGCCTGCATGCAGGAAAGTGCCCGCACACTCTGTGCATGTGCGAGCAGTCTCACCACATGATTGGCCATCACCTTCTCATCAGCTAACCTAACCCTAACCCAACTAATCTAACCTAAAATAACCTTAACACTAACATAACTACCCTGCAACCAAACTACCTTGTACCAAATTACTGAATATGGTCTCTTATTTATTATAACACATTATTTTTGGCTAGGTTAGTAAGGTTAGGTTTAGGTTAGTCAGGTTGGGTTTGGTTAGTTAGGTTAGATTTGGTTAGGTTAAATAAGGTTAGGTTAGTTAGGTTAGATTAGTTAGGTTAGATTAGTTTATGTTAAGTTAGCTGATGAGAAGGTGGCAGCCATTCATGAGGCAAGACTTCTCACACCAATCACGAGGCAAGGCTGGCTTGCACATGCCACCCCCCCAACCCTCTCTCTCTCTCTCTCTCTCTCTCTCTCTCTCTCTCTCTCTCTCTCTCTCTCTCTCTCTCTCTCTTATACATAGACTGTAACATCATCTTCCCATCATGTGTGGCTTCTTGCATCCCAAAAATCACATTAGCTAAAACTGAGTTCAAAAGTTGTTGCAATTAGCAGATATAAACAATGAGAAGAAAGGAAGCTAAGAAATGATATCAAATTAAAAGATATAAATAAAGGTTCTAAGCTATCATGCTGCTGCTAGAATATCTCTTGGGTGTTTCATAGTTGATCAGCTGATGGAAAAAACTAATAATAATTTGTAGCTTTTCTTCTATCACTTCTGAAGTGGTGCAGTACCTCCAGGAAGTCTCCTGCTGCCATAGTGAACTGTGCCTGTGGGTGAAGGTCTGAAGGGTTGGTGTCAGGGAAGGTAGCAGGTCGCAGCTGGTCACCATTGGTCAACAGGTTACTCCCAGCATGTACCCATGGATAAACCCGCAGAGTGTTAAGTCCACGGCACCTAAAAGGCACCAAAGTTATTATCTCATAGAACAAGTAATCAGTACAAGGGCTGCAGGGTGCTCAGGACCTGACTTAATTAAGCATACAAACATTTCTGAGTTGCACATAAAAAATGGTCCACCACGTTTTTACCATTAGGACAATAACCAAAGCAGGCTCAAAATTATTGAGTTATGACAATATTAATTAATATATTTATCTATAACCTTTATGATGTTCCTTCACAAACACCAATAATGAAAGTGACCACAGGAAAGGATACATTTGCCTTTCTTTGATTCTTAGGTCAACACCAAGTCATTTCTTTTGCCTTTCCTTTGCTCTCCTTTCTTCCTTCCCCTCTTCTCTCCATACTCACTTGTTGAGAACGAAGTTGGAGGCAAAGAGCATAAAGAGGCTGAACTCATTACCCTGGCAAGTGTAGCCACGTTTGGCCAATTCATAGGCAAGGCGGCCAAGCCCTGCCCCCGGCACAAGGATGTTCACTTCCTCTGCACACCTGCCACACACAAGGTGAATCACTGAACATACACAAACACATTCATGCGATACAGGTGCACATCCATTTAAATCTACACCCATATCCATTCATCATGATGCAAAAATAACTTATGTCAAAATATTTTTATGAAATTCTTTCAATATGACCCAGTTTTTAATGCAAGCCTAAATCATTGACCACATGTTTAAAAATAATTAATCAATAAAACATAAAATAAACATTCCACCTTATTATAAGTTTCCATCTTGCAATGATGTGAACTCCTCATCAGGAGAATCAAAATACTCCAAAAACTACAATAGTAATACCACATACCACCTTTACAACTTTCATTTTTTCTTAAAATACAAAACAGTAATAAGAAGTAAAAATATGTGAGGTATCATATTCCATTTTGAAAATAGGAATTATCAGAGTATTCAATCATAGCACAAGACATACAATACTGTGACATTTACACTCTGTCTTGGGGAAACAATTGCTCTATCTTGTTGATGATGGGACCATAGCATTGGCTCCTCTCATGTGCACCTGATGGAGACCAGTCTCGTACAATCTGTCTGATGGTGGACTGCACCTTCTCAATGTCTGACACCAGCATTGTGTTCCCTGGGTTGTCCTCCTCCACCTGTCAGCCAAAGGCAGCATGAATCAAAGCCACAATAGTCATCTACAAAAAGTGGAGGATACATGTATGAGAAAATAAACCACAGCTGTTATATCACTGATAACTATGCAAGAAGTGTTCTACAAACCAATCTATGTTCTAGGCTCTCTTCTTCCATAAAGGGATGTCATGCCCTGTCCCAATTCATGAATAGTTGCCTTTTACAATATGCTGAGAATAAAGTGACAGTATTCATTAAAACTTAAGAAAAGTTAGTGAAAGTAAGAGAAATAGATGTGGCAAATAAATGTGTGAGAAAAGACAGGACCAGAAAAGTACTAATGGAGGAAGATGTAGAAGTAAATCATATAATAATTGCAGGGAAGAGGAGAGGAGGCAAAGGAGAAGGAAAACAATCACCCTCACCATGGGCTGTGGTTGAAGGTTTTCAAACATAGTGTCAACATCCTTTAAGATAAGACTGATGATCTCAGCATTATGTTCAATGCAGGTGCGCTGCTCCTCCAGGTGGCATTGATATGACCGCAGCAGCAGCTGGTGGTGTGCTGGCAGTGACTTTATATAAGCCTCTTTCTCAGTCACCTTCCTTAGGGAGTACTGCCTAAAAGAGAAACTGATTTTTAGCTTAGAAATCATAATCATTCTTATCATCAATACTGAGTATGCTGCTCTTGTATACAAGTCCATATTTTAATTTAATTTGTTTACCTAATTATTTATGTACAACCTCCTAATGTCTAAACTGTAACACTCCACAATTTTAGCACTTTGAGTTTATGTCCTCCTTGGACATAAAATACTCATGAATATGGTGATGCTTTCAGATCTTACATGAAAAGTGATCTAAAAGAGAAAAGGAAAGATTCCAATGAGCATCTTGCATGTTGCTTTGTATCTTCCAATGTTGTATGGGAACCAGGGTAGGGAGGCAGCAACATGCAAGATATTCATAGAAATCTTTCCTTTTCTCTTTTAGGTAGCTTTTCATGTAAAATCTGAAAGCACCACCATACTCAGGAGTATTTAATGTCCAAGAAGACATTAAATTCAGGGGAAGCTTTCCTGAAAGAATTGCCTTACATTCCCTCCCACACTCTCCTTGTAACGTAGAGGACTCATTGCCTTCTGCTTGGGAAGACAACATTTCCAGCAACAGGATAACCCATTGTGAGAATTGTAGTGGTTTCCACAATGCTTATGGCTGCATCCATCCTGCCTCTTGTCTTTTTGTGGGGATGCCTACTGTCCCACATCCAAGCAGTGCCTAACATACCTCCAGGCAGCTCAGATTTAGCAGCTGCAAAATGAGGCTAATTACTCCTTCAGTGAAATATAAACTTCCTAAATTAAGGGACTCAGGCCAGAGGCTTTCTGCCATAAGACACCCCCACCACAGCCAGCCAAGGCCGTGCCCTTCTAACCCTCAGGCTCCCTTCCCCACACCTGCTACATACCCCACCCCTCAAAAACCACTCAGTCCAGAAGTAACCATAATGCTAATGGCTGCTGAGACTTACCCTCCCCACCCATCCACCACCAAGTCACAAGAGGGATGCCTCCATGCTAGAACCACTTCCACCTTGCCTCCTCATCCCAGATCTCAACTTGCACCCTTCCACATCCTCTCCCTCTACCCTCTCCCATGCAACCCACAGCCCAGCAGCTCCTGCTCATGCTTGGTACTGCATGCCTTGGAACTGCAGCTCCCTCCCAGGCCCAACATGCTTCATACCTCTCCTTGTCTACATTCATTAGAAGAATTGCACCCCTTGCACTAATCTTTATCAATCTCTTTCTTTCAGACACCAGCCTCAGAAACAGCCTTTTGAAGTGTCTATCAGACTTTCTGACCTTCCTCACATACTCCAGAATGCCAGGTCCTTATACCAGAAGCTTCCAGTCTTTAAAACCATGCTCTCTTTCTATTCACCTCTAGCTGTTGGCATCTGTAAGATGTGGCTCACAGATGCATTCTTCCCATCCTTCCCCAGCTATGCTTCCTACCGAGTGGACAGGGGTTGGCAGGCCAGGAAGCACCCTGCTGCTTTTGGTCCACCAGTCCATCCCTTGTAGCCCTTTCACTATCACTTCCTTCCTTCCCCAGGGGTAGATTGTATCACCTGGGAATGACCGTTACCTCTGACACTGGGCCCCTTCATTTCCTTTTGATTATAATCCATGTTTGGATATCTCCCTTCAGGAGCTTCAATTCTTATTTTCACAGCTTTCCTCTACAGAATTAATAATTGGTGATTTTAATGACTACCACAACTTCTGGGAACCAGCCCTCCCCAGGAGCCAGAACTGTTCAGGTTACTCACTCTTGGACTTACTGATGGACAGTGTTTCATTCTCTTTTATTGCTCCTGGTCTCCCTACCAAAATTGATCCAGTTTCAGGGAGCCCCTCTACATCAGCCCTGTCTGAGGAATGGTCCCTTCTCTACACTACTGTCATTACTGGCCCTTACATGGGAAGTGACCATCTTTCTGTAGTTCTTTTTTCCCATCAGTGACACCACCTCCTTCCCTTTCATACAGACCTCAATTGTCATTCAGGAAAGGGGACAGAGGTACCTTTCAAACAAGAGTTAAAATTAGTCACCCTTCCCACTTCCCTCCCTTCACAAGACCAGATTCAGAACATCATGGACAGTTTGCTAGATGTGAGGTCTCATCCCTTTCAGTTAGTCACTTCCCCTAAACCCACACTTGCAGAGTCCCTTGGTCGTCTCAGAAGTATGCAGCAGCCTTCAGGTCAAATGTCATAGCTTTAATGTGTGACACAGGAACCTCATCTCTCCTCTTTGCAGACACTTCTGTTTTTTTTTAGAGGCCCAGTGCAGACATCTTATTCTAGATAGAAACATTCTGCCTGGGCCTCATTTTGTGCTTCCCTATCCTTTTCATTCTCAGTTTCCTAAGCCTCATCATTCTTTTGAAAGATGTTCCACCCTCAATCCCTAATCACCTTCCCATTAACTACCATCAGTGCCCTCCTCACTACAGATGCCCAGAAAGTCAAGTGCCACACTCAGCTCCCGTGACCTTGTTCCTACCCCCAGGATACAAAATTTCTTCACATATCAGTCACACAATTAGCACAGCTATCACTCCCCAGGAGCTTTCTTCAGCTTTGTGGTCATTGTCTACTGGGAAGGCCACTGGGGTGGACAACTTCCCCAAACAGGTTACTCCGATGCCTCCCAGATTCTCAAGCCTACCTCCTGAACATCTTCAATGCCAGCTAGCTGTCAGGGACATTCCCTTCGGTCTGAAGGCAAGCTGTCACACTCCCAATCCCCAAGCCTGGCAAGGACCCTTAGAAGGCTTCCTCATACAGGCCCATTACCCTTCTTTCCAACCTTGGAAAAACATCAGAACACATCAAACAGGGCAGACTGACATGGTGGCTGGAACATGAACACCTCCTTCACACACACGTATAGGCTTCATCCTCACAGGGTCACCCTGCATGCCCTGCTCCTCCTAGAAGGAAAACATTCAGGAAGGGTTAAACAACAAGCAGTTCACTTTAGCAGCCTTTCTTGATCTTAAAAGAGCTTTTGATTCTGCTTCACATAATGCCATTGTTGTTAAACTTGCTGACCTGGGATTCAGAAGATCTCTCCTTAATTGGATTAAGTCCTTCCTGCCTTCCAACTCCTTCTTTCTGGTGATAGGTAACAACTACTCTAGGCATTAACCCATCACCATTAAGTGTCCCACAGGGTTCTTCTCTCAGTCTTCTCCTCTTCATTATCTTGCTTTCTGAGTTTCCCTCTTTGCCATGCATACAAGCACTCCTGTATAATGATGATATTTCCCTGCTCTGCTCTTCTCCCACTATCCAGGAGGCTCAGCTTAACCTTCAGCGTGGGCTTGATGACATCCACTCCAGGACAACATGTTAGGGTTTGAGAGTGGGTGAGTGCCCAGAAGTCTAACCTGTGTTTCACCCAAAGGCACATTACTGACATCCCAATGGTCACCATCAATGGCTTCCCCATCCCTTTCAAAACCTACCACAAACTCCTTGGTTTACTGCTGTATGGCCCCACCTAACCTGGGGCTGCCACATACAGCACCTGGTGACCTTGTACCTCAAGAGGCTTAACTTCATGAAGTCCTTCGTGGGTGTCAAATGGGGTGCAGACAAGTGTACTCTTCTTTTTTTTTTTTTTTTTTAATATCCAGAGTTGCTTAGACTACAAATGTAAAGTTTATGGAATGGCTTTACCCTCTCCACTCTCTACTCTAAAAATTGAAGTAATTAAAAATTCAGCCCTCCCCATTACTTTGGAAGCATTTAGGTCCTCCCAAGTCACAGCCCTCCAAGCAGTGTTCTCCCTATCCTCACTTTCACATCAACACTCCATCCTTCTTGTCCATGCCTACACCAAACTTGCATCCATCCCTAGCAGCCATGTTCTCCAATCCCTCTTCCTCCAATAATGTAGGAAACTACTTCATGGTTCCCTACCATATCAAGCCCACATCCCCTTTGTAGACAGAGCTCTCTCCTTCTTTGCTACCCTCCAGGTCACTTTCCCCTCCTTCCTCACTCGAGTAAACCTCCCTGCTGGGTCCCTAGTTCCATCTCTCATCAATATTCTCTCAGGGGCTACACATACCGACACCATGGTCCAAGGCTGGCTGTCCAGTGCTGGGCAGGATGCTGTTCTTGACATTACTACACACCTACTACCACAGTTCTACACATCTATAATGATGGCTCCTGCCTCCTGTCCCCTCCATCAGTAGGTGCTGCTATGTACATTCCTTCCAGATCCCTTGCTACTGTCTGGAGGTTGCCAGCCACTGCCTCCATACTCACAGTAGAATTGCTTGCTGCCACCATTAACCCCCCTTGCTCAGTTACCCTATTCTCAGACTCCCACACTGCCCTCCAACTCATTCGGCATCACACCCCTAGGACACACCACTCCCTCTGCTTTACAATACACACCCTCCAATCCCAACTGACCACCTCAGGTATCAACATCCACCTTCAGTGAGTCCCCTTCCACATTGTTGTGGGGAACACTGTGGCTGACAGTGGCAAATGAGACCCACTCCCATTCCTCTCCCACTGAACTTACTATAGACCAGACAGACTTACTGACCAACCTATGGAAAAACTGCAACTTACTCTGGGAAAGACACCTAATATGCAACTTACAGTGCACAACACTTGGACACATCAGCCAGGACACACAACACTACTGGTGGACCCACTCCCTCAGCCATGCTCTAAACACTGTAGTCACCAGACTCAGAATAGGAAATAGCTACCTCAGTGTCCACATGCACAGGCTGGGGCTGACAGACATTCCTCACTGCCCCTGGTGCTCCACACAGGCAGACATTCCAGAACACCTGTTGCTACACTGCCCTCACCACCACTCCCACCTCACTGCTCTCTTCCACTCTCTGGCATCACTCCACACCCACAGGCCATCACTAACATACCTCCTGGGTGGTTCCCAAGACCTTGGCTTGGCCTTCTAGACACTCAAGCACACCAGGGTCTTAGCACTGGTGAAGTTAGGCTTTGAGTTAATGGTTCACTGAATATCAAAGATTTTCAGGAACTGTAAAATGAAGAAGTGACTTACAGTTAAACTTTTAAGAAGCAATTAAGTAGCTATACTTTTCTAATTTATTTGCGGATCCAAATGAGTGTGACAACCTACCTATATGCCTTGAAGGCACGTACAATCCTGATAAAGTGTTCCCTCTCTTGGGTGTCCACATCATCCATGATCTTCCTCCCAGGTCTCCCAGAGACTAGAGATAAGTCTTGCTTCCAACAGGTTCTCTTCCAGAAGCACAGTAGTTCAGGCCTTCAGAAGTTCAAAAACCACAAGCTGGAAGAAATAAAAAAAAGTCTGCTATAGAATAAAAGGGAAAAAACAAAACTCCAATATATATACATCCAATATATCAAAGTACCACAAAAGAGACAACAAAACTATAAATAACAGCATGTTAGAAATTGCATTATATTTGATCAAAACAACAGTATCAGCAAAAAGTTTTATTTAAAAATCTTTAAGGGAAGATCATCAATCTACCGCTTCCCCCCTTCTATGAAGTCTTCTAGGGAAGACGCTTCCCGTCCAAGATATTCACAGATGCTCTCCTCTTTTTCTCCTTGTGAGAGGGTGCTCCTTATTGTGTTGGTACTCATGCAAATCACACAGACATTGAAAACTAGAGAATTAATGCATTTTACATATATTGAAAAGATAAAAAATATTCTGATTCATATTTATAAAAACAATGTGTGATACAATTAACAGGTGAGCTGAAGGATAATGTAGACCCCATTCCTGTGACTGGTTGGAGAGGGAGGGCTAGGGACCCCGGACTGGCTGGTGATAGCTCTGAGATAAGTGAGATTGCTTTGTGCTACTTTAACACAGTGAAAAGTAATATTTCCTGCAAGGTATGATTTTTCATATGATGCCTAAAAAGACTTATCTGATCCTATAACTGATTACTAATACAATAGCATGGACAATGTAATGAAGCATAAAACAAGCGAGGGATTAGCAAAGAGGTGGTGCTGGGCTGCTCTTCATGAAGAAGTGCCACTAGTTCATTCTTCTGCCACTCGTCCTCCTCATGTATTGCTCAAGGAATCTCCTTGTGACTGATAATAAATGATGAGTAGTTTCCAGGCATTAAGGGGAAAGAGGTTATTTGATAATGAGGGTGTTGAATTTTTAATAATTGATTGTGAGGCCTTAGTTAAGTCAGTTTTATCATGATACTGGTATCTTTGAGGTATAGAGCTCCTATCATTTTAACCAGAAACAGAGGCAGATGATAGCAGATTATTATGAAGGTGACAACATTCATTAAACACAATTACTTTTAGACATCTTGTATTATAAAATGCACCAATAAAAAAATAAATAAACATGGATCTCTTTCACACATAAGGAAACAGAAACTTGCACTTTGTTACAAAATCACCAACAATGAGATTGACACTTAAGCACATACAAACCATGAACAATCAATGCACTCACAAGAAACACAACCAGACATAATGAACATACATACCATACTAATACAGGCACACACATGCACTCCTACTTTTCATCAACCAAATTCGACATACTCGTATGTGTGATATGCACCATCACTATCAAATGCATAACAGAAATCCCGCATCAAGTTGCTATAACGTGTGCCACCACGCACATTCTGCAAAACAACTTACCTTGCTTCGTCGTCGGCAAGCCAAAGGCCAAAAAGTGAGGTCAGTGGGATAAAGATGTGAGGTCAAGGAGTTAAAGGTGCAGGGTCAAAGGTTAAAGGTGGCCAACCTCCACATCGCGTCAAACACTTAAAGAGGCTAGGTGATACTACTCACTAATGCCACCAGCACCAACCTTCACACGCGTTTGGTCACTCGCAAAGGAAGGATGAGATACTCTTATAAAAGAAACTATAATAATAATAATAATAATAATAATAATAATAATAATAATAATAATAAATGAATAAATAAAGACCCGTAAGCAGCATGATAACAAGACTGAGGACTCACATGATCAGAATTTCTCACCTTTACTTTAATTACGAGGCAGAGCAAGACGAGAGTATGGAGGCAATATTGAGTGATGAAAGTATGCTTGGCAGTGAATGTGGTGAGCAGCCCAGTATGAAGAGGTAAGGGTGGCGAGGCGCGCACCGCACACACACGCACACACACACATGCACAAACACGCAGACCAGCTGATCAGTCCACACCTTCCCGCTAGTGCTGCACCGCTCCCGCTCTTTGGCCAGCGATGCTTGCAGCGGGGCAGTGTACACTTTGTAACGGGCCTTCAATATTTTTCTTCTTGTAATAATAGTGGACTGTGCTTACAATATATCACTTTATTGCGCTAGGTAATTAATTGTAATGTATCCATCATCTATTTTTCTTACCCTCTGGATATTTTCTTCCATTTGTTTCATTAATTTAACCAATAAGCAAGAAATGCAAGTAATGCACAAAGGGGGAAAATTATTTAGAGGTACTTATATTTACACAAAGAAAAATCTTATCATAGATGTACGTACATAATGATGCGTGATCGCTAAACTTCACATCCAGGGAAATGTCATGCACTAACGCTAAATGCAAGTGAAGAAGAGGCTCAGAGATTAACTTTGTAAAAAGACCTCAAAGAAATGCCTTCAACTTTCATTTGTAACCATAAAATGCGATTGTTAAGGTTAAATAAATAGATTAATATATTTTATTATGGGCAGGTTTGTAAAGTGAAAACAAAAGAAAACGAGTATATCTGAGGAACAACTATAACATACATGTATTCCAAAATTCCTAGTTTAACCAAATTCTCTCTCTCTCTCTCTCTCTCTCTCTCTCTCTCTCTCTCTCTCTTATATTTCTTAGTCTGTGGGTTGAAGGGGCCTACTGAGTTCCTGTCCCACCCCGATTTCTTTACCAAATTTATATTCTTTTGAAGATCATTGTTGATGTTTCCTTAACCACGTTGCCTATTGCCTCTACTTTCAGTACGTAATCCCCTATGTCCAGAAATAATGCAGCACCAGGTACAGTCATATGGATTTTTCCATCACATTACACATTGAATGGATTGATGAAAGTTCATATAACTTCCATGATCTTTGTGATTGCTCCCAATCTTTTTTACCTGGGATGGTCAAGCATCTTGAAGAAGGTTTATCTATTATTTCCTGATTTTTCACGTCTCTTTCCAGCATCTATAACAATGTTCTCAAACTGTGTGCCAGAACTATCCCCCAAGTGCGCCATGTACTTTACATCCATAAGTATACACTATACTGACATAGAGTTGATGCACCATCAAAATCCAAGATATATCATTAGTGAGCCACTAAGCAATAAAGTTTGAGAACCACTGGTCTATAAGCTTCATACAGTGAATTCTTGACATTTCAGCATCCTTCCTTCTTGCCCATGCATGGAATTTGGCATGTCACGTTACAGCTTCTTCAGTTGGCTTATCCAATGCACAATGATTTCCCAACACAATTGGGCAACATTGATTTCCCCCAATTTCAGTGCTTTACTTGCACTTGGATGAGCATCTTCAGCATTTGCAAGGAACAGTGAAAACATTTTATAACATAGTTTGAACAATAAAAAACTGAAGAACAGGTCTGCCATCTTTAAGAGACACACCCCATGTAAGGAAAAGTTGTTTTCAGTGTCTGTAAAAGAGAAAATATAAGCCACACATGATCTACTTATAAGACCCAGAACTGAGCTGTCTTGCCTTAAAAAGAATGTTGACTTGGTAACGATGTCACCTCCAGGATTTGTCTTTGGGAACACATCAAGCTGCAGACAAATAATGATGGCTCATGCTATCATATGAAAGTGATGACAGTAGTGAGAGGGAGGAGTGCAGTGATTGCATCATGCTTCTATACTGCATAATCTTTTTACATCCCTAAATTTTTAAAAGGCACTTTTGAGTTCAAGGCAACGTATTGAGTTTTATATAAACTTACTTAATATATATTATTTACATGTATTTACATTTATACAGTCATGTACTACTTCCAACAGTTATCCACAATATTCTTTGCACATCAATCAAAGTTAAATAATACTAATTAATTTCTCTTCACATACTTAACAATTATCAACAACAAATTTCTGTTCTTCACATAATTAAACATTCAATAACAAACACATCCTATACATATCTGATTCCCCTCTTTTAATATATGACCTTAACATTTTATTCTTGACTGCATTACAACTGTTGGGTTTTACTTACAAGTACATACTGTAACAGGTGCCTTGCCCATCTTGACCCTCTCTGGTCTGACAGCTATGACTAGCTTCTCTCTCTCTCTCTCTCTCTCTCTCTCTCTCTCTCTCTCTCTCTCTCTCTGTCTCCTGTCTATTCCTGTCTCCTAAACCACATAATATATTCCATGGTGCTAAATTGACTTTTGGTCCCAACAAGGCTTTCACTGCAATGAGATTAATTTTCCAGTAACTTTGGTAAATCATGTCTTCATCCAGACAGGAACAAGGAAGTGGAGTTTTGACATGTGCTGTGGCTGCTGTCTCGCATACACTAGTCCTTAATAGTCTCTCATATATGTGCCCTAAGTGGCTTGGGGCTTCCACTTTCCTTGTCTAATAATTTTGTGATAGCCTCTTTTGGCAATCTGCTGCTGGCTCTGTTATCTGTTTATCTTGTAATGGCTCACCAGACCTTGTTAGATTCCTTGTTGGTTACGTCCTGTCTATCATCTATCAGGCTGTGATAGCTTATTGTGATCTTGGTACCTATTGTTTTGTTTCTCTTCTTCCTCTCTCATTTAGTCTTTCTACCTTCATATTGCCTCCTTCATTTTTTTTCTTTCTTCCATTCTTGTCTCATATTCTCCCTTCTTTTGTGTTTCATCTCTTCTCAGTGTTTTTTTGGGTTATGAAAAATATGTCTTATGATGTAAATATTCTACTGGATATCATGTTTCTGAGATTATTTGACAAAAATTCTGCATCATTTCTAAAAACTTACATGTACTGTATAGGGAATTTTTTTTATCTGATTTTTAAGTTGGGACAAATTTAACTTCATGACATTCTTTAACATTGCCTATTTCTTTAAAATGATAAGCCAAGTAAGTATAAATATAAATTTTAAAATGTATTCAATCCAAAATATGAAATTCCCCATGTTTCCAAAGTGCTGAGTAATGATCAAATACCTGCTTCTAGATTTGTGGGACAGTTTAAATTTTTGACTAAACATATATATTTTGTATATCAGTTGGAAGAACTTATGAAGGCCTATATTTTGGAAGGTGGACCATAGTTTTAGCTCCAAAAATTCTAAGTTATAACCATTTTAATTACATGAACCTCAAAATTGAATAATTAAATGTTCATGTGATGTATTGCAAAATAACATCTTGTAACCACTAGCGAGTTCCAGTTTATCAAATGTTAACATGTATATTTTAAAGATATAAGTATGTACCTAACTATGCATAAGAAAATATAGGTTTGGCCAAGTGGTGTGGGAGGCATAGCTCAAAGACGTCTCTTCCAGAACCACTCTCAAGAACAGGTATAGCATTGCTCTGCTTCTCTCTTCTCATATAAATAAATATATAAATATATGGATATATAAATCAAAATAAAAAATCTTAGATATCTTTTGATGCATCTACCAAAAGAAATATATATTCTGACAGAATACATCAATATACTGATACCTCTGTTATCATACTGGAGTAACAGGCTACCCATAGCAATGTGTAAAGCATATTTTTTACATACATACCAATGATTTTTTCAACAATGTAACCATTGCATACATAACTGTATCTCTGAGAGGAAACTTTTTGCTAACATTTGATTAAGGAAAGTTGATAAAAGCTACAAGCCAAGCCAACTACATTTTTAAGTACTAATTTGAAACAGTGGACTATGCATAAGAAGGCACCTTGTTTACCAACTGTCAGCCATGAACCTTTCCATGAATAGTGCACTAAAATTTTCATCTGTCAACAGCCTCTCATTGATATATGGTGGAAAACTGTGAAAGAGTAGAAAATTATAAAATTGATAGTATAATTATTTCATCCAAGCAAATTAATAAAGAACAAAAAAGAAAGGAAACTGTAAAATGCATAAGAAGAGTAAATGCAATTTGATTAAGTTTAGTATATTTGGTGAGAGATAAAGATATGAAAAAATAAGAAATAAATAAAGTCTATTGAGATGAAGGAACTAGAAGGTAACATATCTGGATAAGTTCTGATAAAAGTTATGGTGGAAGAGGTTGTGTAGAATATGTGATTGTCATGTCTACAATGAGTGTATGCATAAAAATGGGTAGGAATATTTCCTAACCTATTACTATTTTAATGAAGGGTGCCTTTTGTCTGTGTATTTCCTAGTTAGTATGGAGACAAGAAAGAAAAAGTTAAAATAAAATTTTTTTAAATAAGAAATGAGCAAGAAAATCCTACAAACTTAATGAATAAGTAGAATTAAAGAAAGGAAATAAACTGTTTGAGAAGAAGGATATAAATTCTAAATAATGAATTGAGAGTGAATGTTTAGTGAATATATGCACTGAGAGAGGATAGTTTTTCATAAACATATGTTTAAAGGAAGAATTATTCACAAATAAAACAGAACATGGCTTGTTGGGCATAAAGACACACACTCCCTGAGTATAAATATAAAAAATATAACATATGAAAACATCATAAGCTTGTAATGGATACATCAAAAACTTGTAGTCCCATACCATAGACAAAAACTCTTTTATCTATCCTATGACTCTTGTGCCCCACATTTTCAGTCTCATCCACATCAGAGACAATAAGTCCCTTCACATCAGGTACTCCTGTGAAGCGACAACCCACAGGCATCAAAAGTTGGTGTTCCTCCGCAGCTCTGTCTTCTCTTATGGCATTGCAGAATTTTATAGGATCTTCCCAAAGCACTCCATCTTTCTTATTAAAGTTCCAAACTATTAGGCGTTGATCTATGGAAGCACTAATCAGATAGTTTTCGGAAAGCCAACCAAGTCCTGCAAGTGTAGAAATAGCTGTTTAATTATGCATATAAATTATTCTTATAAGTATTAGTATCCTGGTTTTGTCTCTGATTAAAGTTGCTTATTCTGTCTCTAAAGTTGCTTATTCTGTCTCTGAAATTGTTAGTACAACCTGCTCTGCGATATGGGTTACTTATGTGAAGTGGATGAACATGAGTCAACAAAGTGGCCAGCAGATCAGACATATACCAACTTTTTTAAAAATGAGTTGCACCTTACAAACTTACACCTTACCCCTCAAAATTTAAAATTAAAATGAGTTTTTAAAAATCTGCTTCAAAATCCTTATGTGCCAAGGAGATGAGAAATGTCCCCAGGTACTCTTCTGGTTTAACCTGTACAGTGTTGTGCTTTGTCAAAGCTATAAAGGGGTCTTGTCTGATTGCATTTTTTTTTTTTTTGTATGTTTTTTATTTACCCCATAAAATGAGAAAAAAAAAAACAAATCATTTGATATATATATATATATATATATATATATATATATATATATATATATATATATATATATATATATATATATATATATATATATATATCATTCCCATGGCATGAATAGAAGTGTGGCTACCATGCAATTTTCATTCTAGGATTTTTTTTCCTTCTCAGAGGTCACAATATCAGACTAGGAATGTGGAATTATATATATATATATATATATATATATATATATATATATATATATATATATATATATATATATATATATATATATATATATATATATATATTTCAAAGCTTTTATTCTCACCTTTACATACACTTTTCACAATAATACAATAGTAATAAATAAGTACTTATTTACATTACAAATACCTATAAATAAACAAGAATTGTACATTCAAGAAAATGGTTGAATGTGCACTTGGCAACACCTCACATCTCAAAGGCCATGGCTACTACACCCACAGTTCTCAAAGGACTTTCAGTTTTCTTTTTTGATTACTCTGGTCTCATTTCCTATTTCTTATGCCTTACTGATTATAGATTTGAGAAGTAATTTCTTAGGAGAAAGTAACTTACTTTTCTATGTGATGATTTTTGGGAAACACTTCAGCCCACCTGTGTAGCCAACTCCGCAATATTTGTAACCAAAATCTTTATCCCTCTCTAATACCATAGCTTTCAATTTCATCTCATTGCTTTGAAATTTCATGCATCTTGACACAGGCATAAAAAAAACAAAATAATCCCCAAATATGTCTCAGTACCCATGGAAGTATTCAGTCTATAATAACTCTGAGCCCAAAAGCTAGTTATGTATATGAAAACTTTCACTCCTGACTTGTCAAAATATTCTCTTTTACTGTTAGTGACAAGTCTTATATATGCAAATAAAACGGAAGGCCATAATGTGGCTCAAAAATTAAATTGTACATATACATACTAAACACTTTCCTAAGAGGCACGTACATATACATACTAAACACTGTACAGGTTAAATCTGAATTGTCTTGACAGTTTCCTCAAATTACTTCTACATTAATTTCTGCAACATTCATGGCCTTAAATCTAACATTCATTTTGTTTGCATTTGTTCATTTTGTTTGTATTTATGGAACATCACCTCTCCTCTACTAATCCTAATCTCCTTTTCCTCACTGGTCTCAGAGACTGTAAGTGTCTGAGACCACTTACAGTAACCCCTTCTCTGTTCCCTGCTACTTTCTCTACCCTCACTTTGAATCCAAAGCTGGATGTTGCATTTACAAGTGCAACGACTTAACTTACTGTTATGCCCACACTCCGGATTAGTAATGGTTGACCTGTAGTGAGGAAGTTATATTATGAGCTTGATTCAATTCTGCAGGTACAAAAATGTAGGTAAAATACGCACGCACGCACACACACACACACACACACACACACACACACACACACACATACCTGACACCTGAGAAGCATGTCCAACCACACTGCACTGATGAATGACTGTCACTTGAGCACCTTCCACCACCACCACCTTCCACACACTGATTGTGTTGTCATCACCACCTGTGGCCATGATGATGCAGCTTGGGTCATCTGCATTGTAATGGAAGGCTATGGCATTGATCCCAGACTGGTGGGCAGCCACAAGAGTAAGTTCTTGTGGTTGTGGTGGCTGGTGAGGCTGGTGACTGAGATCTTCTGATGCAGTAAGTGAGAGACTCCAGTCTACTACAGCCTAAGGGAAGAATATTTCAGTGTGCATAATGAAGAACTGAATTACTTTTATCACATGAATGCATGGGTGAGAGTCATAAGCCATAATATACTTCCATATACTAGTAATGCTTTTTAGACATAGATGAATATTCTCATATAAACTATATGACCTTTAGCTTCAATAATCAAAATTTTATGACTTAAATTTGAATGGTAATAAACAAACAAATGTAACCTGAGTCAACCAACAACATGGGTAACACCTTTAGTCATATCACCTTATGTCTCTTTCCACAAGCCAAGGTGTCTAAGGAGGCATGGACATTAAATCATGGCAGTGCAATATATATATATACGAGTATATATATATATATATATATATATATATATATATATATATATATATATATATATATATATATATATATATATATATATATATATATATATATATATATATATATATATATATATATATATATATATATATATATATATATATATATATATGAGAGTAAAGAGATTAACAGTGTATGCATTAAATACCTGCAAGTCCCAGAAAGTAACATGACCACTAGTGGAACATGTCACCAGGATAGTCCCTGTCACAACCTTGAGCTGAGCCACACTCAGCACACAGCTGCCACACTCCACAGCACATGGTTCCCACAGCTTTTCACACTCACGTAAGAAGAGGAAGATTCTGCAAAAAACATGCATCTATTAGAAGGGAATGAAATCATAATTTGCATAATTTTCACTTAATAAGCTTTCTACTAAATTCATTTTTATCATTATTTCTCCAAGTAACTAATCACTTGAAAAAAAAAAAAAAAAAAAAAAAAAAAAAAACAAGAAACCAGTATGCTCAGTATGCCTACACAACCATGGCAGTTCTATTATAAGTTAGCATACCTTTGTTGTAACCTATCAACTCTATCCATAAATACATATGTCTAACATTCCTTGAAATCTTTGTTTTATACATTCAACAATATATATATATATATATATATATATATATATATATATATATATATATATATATATATATATATATATATATATATATATGGGTTTGAGTATATTATTTTGCGCTCAGTTACAAGTACAATTATATTACAGTATCACAAATCCAAATACAAGCACTCCATTTTATACATGAATTTGAGTCCAAATATGAGTACTTTGTGCTGTACTCAAGTCCAAGTACAAGTATATTTTTTATTGATGCCCCTATTTTTTTTTTATTTATTATTATATATATATATATATATATATATATATATATATATATATATATATATATATATATATATATATATATATATATATATATATATATATATATATATATATATATATATATATATATATATATATATATATATTATTTCTTTTATTTATTTATTTATTTTTTTTCATTAGCATACTGTGCATGTGTGTGATACCTGTGTGTAAGGACAAATATTTCACCCCATAATCATCTGAATGAACAAGGAGGAGCAGATCTCTCTCTCTCTCTCTCTCTCTCTCTCTCTCTCTCTCTCTCTCTCTCTCTCTCTCTCTCTCTCTCTCTCTCATATTCCCATAAAATTTGGTGATTTAATACTATAACATGTCATTCCATTACCAGCACAGCACTCCAAGGTTAACTGATTTTTTCATTAGACAGATATTAGAGACTGCTGTCCTACATATAGGTAGCTGACCTATATACAAAGTACATATACCATAAAATACTAATTTTCTGGCCAGAAATCAGGGGTCGACCTATTACTCAAAGGAATATGGAAAGGCACTTAATTTCAAGTCTGCTTATCAAGTCATCATTCACAACCTGCCACAATAGTGCCACACATACTCGTATATCTTACCATGCTCACTGCAGAATGTTTCAGTATTTCAACACCATCTTTTAAGAAGTTTCAATAATATAAATTTCTGAACTTTTCACAAATATGTGAGGAAGCTTCAGTTCCTCACTGTTATTATAAAAATTAAATAACTCTAAGGACAAAAATAATATTTGGATTTGCATTGATGTTTATCAATATCCTTTTTTGTCCGTTTATTTCTTTTTAGTTAGCTTATTTTTTTCCTTATGCCATGCTTAATGGATTTATCCATTCAACTTCTAGCTCCTTCTTTATGCCAATACTCTGATTGCCTACCTCATTCTCTGTCCAAGTAATCCTACTTTGAATCATATTTTACACCTATAATTACTCAAATATCATGTATTTCTGACCTCAAAAATCCATCAGAGGAAGCCAGTGCCACCAGAGCCTGTGATGAGGAGACCCAGAATGCAGTGGCACCCATATAGCGAGTTTCTGGATCCAAAGTTAGGTGCTGTTTTTTCCAGTTCCTATGACAACCGGTGCGCAGCATGTGGGACCCAACTTCCCGAAGGATCACACTCTGTGGCTGCAACTTGGAGGAGTCACCCTCCATGCAGACATCATGTCCTGATGGAAGTACACACACATCACAGCAACACAAGTCACAAGCTGAATAACTAGCCAGGTCAGAAAATTCACTTACACTACACTCCCACACCTTCAACTCAGCACGGCCTCCTGCAGAAACTAGCCACACAGTATCATTATCACTCATAGTGACATGTGTCTCCTCTATTAGACACAGGGCCCTCACACCAGAGAGGTGGCTGCGCACCACACCAAAGCTCTGCCGCTGCCCTTGCTGTTGCAAGGCATGAAGGCGCAAGGTGGTGTCCTCTCCTGCTGTCAATAATACTGTCTCTCTTCTGTGTTGAAATGGTAACCTTAGTTCCATGGTTTCTTGGGTGTGGAGCGCAGGCTATCAAAGAGAAGAGCTGGAATGAGAATTCCTACAAGAAAGTATATTGGGCTTTCTTGAAACAATAAACATGAGATTTAGGTTTGCCCCTGAATTTTATTATATAATTTCATTATAGTTATGTTTATTTACAGATTTTTAAGACCATTTACATAACCATCTACAATAGATACCTTTTCCTAATACACCCCAAA
>NC_087161.1:20656022-20713522 GCF_035594125.1 Scylla paramamosain
CCTTGAACATTATGAACTAATAACAAGATATACAGTCAGCGAATGCCAATCTTGTGGCACAGCAGCACATGCTGTTCAGGGAGCACATTTTACTGAAGGCCTCTCCCAGTAAGCATAAAACTGGGCTAGGGTAAATTGACTTACTGGCATCTCAAGTGCATCTTTCCTCCTCACTCATGGCCACAGCAACAATGACCTGTATTAAGCAAGTTACCAGTGTCAATGTTCATTGTGTCTTTGGTGATGTGTGATTGACTCTGTTCTTGTGGTGGAATGTATTATGTTCTCTTCATGCTATGATGTTTGTAGTGATGAGTGCAAGGCAGACAAGTCACGGTAATATCATTCCATCATAGATCTTCATATTTTGGTCTTGAATGGAGTTGATATAGCAAAACATGTGATTTAGAAACGCAAAACTTCCAAAATGTTATACAAAAATTCGTCAAGGAAGGCAGTGAGTAATTGTCTTTTCATAACCATGGTGGTGGCATCCCTTTACTTTTACCCCACAGTTTCTAGCTTCTTTACAAAGGCAGTTGGACTTCAATCTGACTCTTACAGCATAGCAGCTGAAGGGAAGCATTGGGGATGCCACCACCAAGGCTGTGAAAAGATAATTCTTCACTGCCTCCCTTGACAAATTTTTCTAAGAAGTTTTAGAAGTTTCACATTTCCTAATTCCTATGTTTTGCTATATGGACACTATTCAAGGCCAACAGGTTGAGATAGATGATTGAATGATATCACTGTGACTTGTCTGCCTTGCACTCATCACTACAAGGACAACAAAATGAACAGAACAAAATGTGTTTCAATCCAAGAAAAAGCCATTTACGCATCACCAAAGACACAATGAATACTGACTCTAGTAATTAATACTGGTCATTGTTGCTATGGGTGTGAGTGAGGAGGAAAGACACACTTGAGATGCCAATAAGTCAATTTGTCCCATCCCATTTTTTTATTGTTGTTATCGTTGTTAAGAAAAATTAACTCCCCAAGCAGTGTGTGCCACCAAGTTGCAAGTTCAGCATTCGCTGACTGTAAATATAACAAAGATAAATGCATTTACGAAAGGACTTTCACAAAAATCTAGTTTGAAATATTACAAAACATACTGTATTCTCTTTCCCTCACATTCATCCTCTTGCTACATATAGTGTTGTTTTCAAAATTTTAAGCTTGCTTTTCACACATCTTTTTAAGAAAACTTCATAACAGATTTATGTGTCTTCATGAACACTTACACACATTCACTACAAAAAAATTAACAATAAACTTAGTATTTCTCATGATTATTTTGATCAAATAAGAAAATACTTTTTACTTTCTTAAACCTGTCACCTTAAGGCTGCTTCACAATCAATGGATGAGTCACCTGCACCCCACACAGCCTATGCATTCTGTCTCCATACATGACTTTCAGCTTTAGTAAGTTCCTTGATCTCATCTCTTCATCTCTTTCTTAAGTCATACTTTCACTCTGTCACTAATTATTCTTGATCATCCTCTCTTCCTCTACTCTTTCTATGTGATCACACCATTTCAGCTTTCCTTGGTCAACTCTTTTTAACAAGTTTTGCTTATTTCCACATATCTCTCTGACAGGGGGAATATACACATTCATACAATGTCCAATGAGGAAAGTCATACATTCACAAAATTAAAGATCCAGTTACTTTAAGTCAGAAATATTTTATGGTCCAGTGCTTTTGGCATCATGGTTTAAAAGTCATAAGACATTTAAATAAATATGAACATACTGAGCTGGCAAAGGGGAGGAAGCAAGAGAGGGCAGCAATGGTGGGTGTTACCATCTTGAGGCTGTTACTTGATTACACATCAAGATTTTTCTAAATAAAGATAACATGAAATTGACAAATAGAGTGTATCATTGTAGCAAGTATTAACTAAAACTAAATGCACTCTGTTTGGCATCAGTGATCAGCTGGATGTTGCCAGACAGGACTTTGTAGCCACTTCTCATTGATCATCATTCATATTTAAATGTGCTATAACTTCTAAACCACAGCATTAAAAGCATTGACCATATAGAATGTCTCCCACTTAGAATGACTTGATCTGTGAATATGTGACTTTCCTCATGGAACACCCTGTATGTAAATTTTTTGTTAAGGACACCTGAGAGACATTGGATTCTCATGGGAAAGCACACCCCACTCATTATTGGTGGCTATACTACTGCTGAAGAGTAATTCAAGAGTTAACTCTTCTATACTGCCATTGTATTAATGAGAGATATAGAACCTTCATGATGCCAAATGTCCTTTTGTTACTATTACACACTCAGGTGAGATAACAATAAATACTTTTTATACCATTTAACATTTTCTGTGCATGAAGTGACATCTGAGTATCAAAAAACTAAGAAAGAAAATAAGAAAGCTACACAAAAAACATTACCTGATGTATGGTCTCTACTTTTATCTTTGGTTTGTATTTCCCATGTGGTCATGAGACCAACAGTGCCCAGAACAAGGATTCGGTCCATTGTAAGCCACTGAAGAGCAAACACCTTCCCTGATGATCCCACAACCTCCACTTCAGGCCTCACACTCCTCTCTGGTAACAAGGAAAGAACCATTAATTCCAAATTCTATTTAAGTATTGTGATATTTTTTAAGTGCTCCTCTAAAATTATCTTATTAAAGTTACATTACTTTAACATTTTTCAAAATATCTTGACATCATATTCTTGTATGCAAGCCTTTCTTTGAATATCTGTTTACCCCTCAGGGTCTGTCTTCTTGTGGCAAGGACAGAGACACACACACACACACACACACACACACACACACACACACACACACACACACACACACACACACACACACACACACACACACACACACACACACACTTATTTAAAGAAAACATGATACTGTATTTTTTTATTATACCAAATATTATTAAAGCTTTACTTAATCCTGTAAAAATACTAATAGATAAGACATACAAGTAAGCAAAGACATATACTTACACATGTAAATACAGTTTCTTTCATAGAAATACAAATATCCAAAATCAACTAGAAGAGATTACAAAGATGAGTAATATTTTCTTTCTTTATCAGCAAGCAAAGACTGGCATCAATAGACAGAATTCTGATAACTAAAAATAATCTAGAGCAATACTGATATATTGGTTCTTTGAAAATAGTTAAGTTGATAGTAATACCATGACATATATTGCCAATACAGCAACAGTGATACTATTATAAGAAAATATCCCACTAATGTGTAAGTTTGTACTATGAATGTTTGATATAATGCAAATATTGACTGCAACAGAAAAGTGTATTTCACAACTCTACAATTATCACACTTATATTTAAGGTTGTAGTTTGGGTATTTTGATGTAATTCAGAATATTTAGCAATTAACTTACTTCATACCTCACATACAAATGATGCCTATACTTGATATGCATGTCTCACACACACACACACACACACACACACACACACACACACACACACACACACACACACACACACACACACAACTCACCTGCCACCTGCAAGATCACCACAGTGCCACCCAGGGTGCCCACAGCCACACACCTGCCATCAGGGTTGGCCTCCATGATGGCATAATTTTTAAATCTCTCATCTTCATATTCCAAGTGCCAAAATGTTTCAGGATTGTGTGAGTAGAGTTTTCCACTGTTTGTTATCACCAAAACCATATCTTCTGCCACTAGTGAAATGCATCTTGGGAAGTCTGCCACAGCTACTGGCTTTCTTCTCAATGATGGTATTTCTATACAATTATCTTCAAATAGCTCATGGGATTCAGGTACATTATATTCTTCTGTTTTACCACTGTTAAAAGCAATGCTATTTTCCACTGACTCTGTGGTCACCTCTGAACATTTTTCAGTAGAATGTTCATCATTCCAAGGCAAGTCACTCATCAACTTTGCAATTATTGGAACAGCTGCATTCAGACACCAAGACTTGACACTACCATCACTGCTCCCTGTTATGAGTCTGTCTAAAGGATCCTCACATGCTGCCACACTCCAAATGCTGGCACCATCATGGCCATTCCAGGATGCTGCCAAGGTCCCTGAATGCTCCCACACACATACCACTGAGTCCTCCCCTACGCTGATGATCCATGTAGGAAAGATGAGTGAACGCCACACACGTGCTCGGTGTCCATAGCTTGCAAACTTCTCAATGATTGTAGCTGACCTCCAGTACTCTTGCTCTTCTTCAGGGTTGATTGGAGGAAGGATTTTTGCCTTATGTTTCACCTCCCAGACTCGCAAGCTGCGATCATCTGAAGTGGTGGCAATGAGGCCTTGAGAGGAACTAAATGTGATGGAAAAAATGGAGCCCTGGAAAAGAAAAGGTGAAGGTGAACAAAAATTTCAAGTGAAACAAATCTCACTACAACATAAAAGAAGACATGCCCATTTTGTACTTTTGCCCAGGCAAAGATCTGAACCTGAGATTATTTTGTTGTATGCCAAGTGTGCTAGCCACTACAATACTAGGACATTACCTCAAAGAAAAGCTGTTGAAAACTAACATGAAGTATATCTATCTACATGCCAGATATCATATAGGGTACTGAGCCTAGCATACACCAGAAAAGTTGCAGGTTTAAATTCATGGTCATGCAGAGATAGATTGGGTTAATTTCCTTTCAGAATGTAGTCCTTGCTAGATGAGTACAGAATGTAAGATGTATTTATCATCTCTCCTACCTCACACGCATTTAACACACATAGAAAGCATGTGAAAACATTGGAAAGGATTAAAGAGAACATACAGAAGACTAAGAAAAAGGAAATGCTTAAATAAAATGAAGAAACACAGCATTCCCCCCATAGAAACATCAAAGTTTATAAAAATTAAATGAGAAGGATGCATAAACAGTGTCCACCAAATGAAGGAAAGATTAGATACATGCAGATATGAAGAAAGACCACACAAATGAAGTTCTAGCCTTGTAATTCAACATTAAGTACATAAATGCATACATGCACACACATACTACAAGGCAACATTTCACTGCATAAAAATCAATTACCAGTACTCACCTGATGCCCTTCAAGGCAGTGTAGAGGCAGTACCTTGCCCTCACTGTCTCTGGTAGCCCATGGTCCCCAAACCATGACCTGCAGGGCCATAGTGCCAGCCATCAACACAGCACTTTCCCAGTGGCCAGTCATCATCACCAGGTGTCCAGAAAAGAGCACACACCTTTCCACACATGCTGCCTGAGCCACTATCGACAAGTCACCCTTCCTATCAGACATGTGAATGTCACTCACCAAACTTACAGTCCTTGACTTTTGAGTTACTGGACATGAATGCAACTCATCACCACTTGTCTTCTTTGACAGATTTTTATAACATACTGCTAAGTCTGGTATTTCACATCGTAGCAGAGAGTTGTGGCCAGTAGCTACCACAACATGTGCTAGATCCTTCTCTAAACCAGCATCAATAATCCAGTCTTCAACATTTCTTTCCTCCAAGAGTACAAAACTGAAATGCAATCAAATAACAAATTCATCTAATGCAAGATCATGTCTTTTGAGATTTTTCTATATACCAAAAAAGAAAATGAAAAATATATGCTTTTCTATGATGCATTCTATTGCTCTAATAAAAAGACTTGTTTTTTATGCAAACACACTATTTGAGTTTACCACATCAAAACTCAGCTCCCTGACACTTCCTCACTTTCTCAGCAGTTCTCCTCCCAGGCATCACAACAAAGACACAACACTGTTATTTTTAAAGTCCAGTTAATTTTTTGTAGCCACTTTGAAGATGGAAGGATAAGGTAAAGAAGTACATGTGTCAAAGAAGTGTTAGTAGAGGCTAAATGTTTAAACAAACAAAAAGGGAATGTTTGGATATGGAGATGTAGATCTTCTGCCATGACCCCTTATATGTGGACAGTGCACTAGCACTCACAAAATGGGGCTCCCTTTAGGACCAAGGTAAATGCTGACAGGAGGTAAGGGACAAGTGAAGAGAGCCTCTGTAAATTTGACACCATTAGACAAAGAATTTCATTGTGCACATGTGTACATATCAACACTGCATAAAAATGCAAACAAAAATACTTCTCTATCCTTAAAAAAAAAAAAAAAAAGTGACCAATACAATCAGGCAATTGAGAACAGCCATATAATTATATGCCATTGCTTCTTGTTTCTTATTATGGAATCAAGTTCTGCCTGGCACATGTGCACATGCCTATAGACAGTCCCAGAGGGAGCAATGTATCAGAAAGATTGATAGATAGATAGATAGATAGACAGATAGATAGATATAGATAGATACATACATAGATAAACAGATAGATAAATATAAACTGCTAGGCTGATATATACATAAATAGATTAAAAGACAGATAAATAGACTATTCCTTAAATATGTGTTTGCAGCTAGCCAAATAAATTCTTTGAGACAGTGACAAGCAGTGTTGAGTTTGAGAGACACATGTCAGCACACAACTGTTAGAAACATGCAATTAACCTCCTCCATGCCAGACCACCCTGCCTCACAAATTGTATTGCCTGACAGAACCTTAAGCCTTGCCTTTCAAATCTTACCAGAACTACTGAACAGCAATCAGTCCTGTGTGAACAGGAATAAACAGAGACTTTTCTGTGACAAACATCCTCTTAAAAAGTTCTTAGATATATATACCATAGATGGATAGACAGGTAGAGATGCAGCATAAAACTCCATAAATCCCTACATTCATACTACAAAATTGTTATGTTAAAACTTTCTATGCAGTCTCAAAAAGTAAAGATACTGTGTCACAAAACCAAATTTAAGTACTGTTTACTTTATATCATGATGCACACTTGTATGCATGCAACATATAAAATTTCACAATGATCCATATAATATACATACAATTTCTCTTGGTCAGGAGAGAACAGCAACACAGCCAAGCTTTTCTGTCCAAACACCAGCAGAAGCCAGGAGCCATCATGTGCTGGGCTGGCCTGACCACTGAGGCCGTGCACCACAGCAGCACAGAACACCTGTGTGCTGCTCAATTGCCTCCCACTCAACACATCATGAGCATGGCAGTGCTGGCCTTCACCTGTGCAAAACATGGGTCCTTTTAACAAACCTGTGTGCGTGTGTGTGTGTGTGTGTGTGTGTGTGTGTGTGTGTGTGTGTGTGTGTGTGTGTGTGTGTGTGTGTGTGTGTGTGTGTGTGTGTGTAAATAATAATAATAATAATAATAATAATAATAATAATAATAATAATAATAATAATAATAATAATAAACGGTTTATTCTTTAGGCAGTTAACAAACTGAAAATGTACAGAGGGGGTGGGAAAATACTTAACATTTATCCTAAAGGTAAGTTTAATCTAGAAGGGAAAAAATACTATTGATTGATGGCTCACACCATGGTGGGAATCACGCTGAGTCTGTACCAGTCCGTGCACGGTGCCTTTAGGGGCGTTATCTTGTTGTGGTATCTGGTGGCACGGACCGGGCGAGGCGCGTCAGATGGCAGCATGTGTCTGAGACGTGGATGATGCAGCAGTCCCCTTGCAAACTTTTCCAGAGCCTCTCAGTGCCTGGTGGACATTCTGGACAGACTCAGGGTGGTCAGGGCTTCATCATAGGTGGTGTAGGCAGGGCCAAGGATGACCCTGCATGCCCTTTTCTGCACACTCTCCAGCTGTAGCTGTTGAGTGTGTGTGAGGGAGGAGGACCACACTGGGGAGGCATATATGAGTTTGGGGAGGATGAAGGTGAGGTACACCCCCCTCAACTCATCTGTCGGCATCCCCAGCGACCGGAGTCTGTGCAGCATGTACAGCCTGTAGGATCTTACGGTGCTGGCGACATGCTGCTTCCAGGTCAGCTAGTCATCCACCATGATTCCAGGAAGCTTGGCACATCAGACCACCTGGAGGGGGTGAGGGCCCACTGTGAGCTGGGGAGGGGGCACTGGTACAGAGGAGGTACAGAAATGCATCACCACAGTTTTGCTGTGGTTGATGGTCATCCTACTCTCCTCCGTCCACGTCTGCAGTCGCTCCAGAATTGCTTGCAGTGGCGAGTAGTCCGGGTTCTTGTTGGAAACTGGGACGCCCACAGTGCAGTTGTCCACATACTTCCAGCGAAGGGGGATGTCAGTAAGGGCGTTGTTGAAGAGGAGGAGGAATCAAAGTGGACCCATCTTGGTCCCCTGGGGGACCCCACATGTCAGCTGTTGGAAATTAGAGACAGAGCCCTGATAGCGAACGGCCTGACACCTCCCTGTGAGGAAGTTGGCTAGCCATGCTACCAGGTTAGGAGGGAGACCCAGACTTATTGCCTTGCTGATGACAACAGTGTGATCAACAAGATCAAAGGCTTCTTTGAAGTCCACAAAAGCAACAGCTAGAGAGGTGTTTCGCTTGTCCAGGTGGCTGTGGATGAATTCAAGGAAGCTGGTCAGGTAATGGGAGGTGAAGGTGGCTTTAATATTTCCAAACTGTTTGATATCCATGGTATTACAAATTTTGGTATAGGCCCAGTCATACACAAAATCTTCACAAATAAGGCTAGGGATGGGGGTGATAGAGACTGGCCTGAGGTCATTGAGTGACTGTGGACTGGAAGTTTTGGGGATGGGGGTGACATAAGATGTCTTCCAGTCCACGGGGCAAGAGAGTTGGAAGAGAGAGGCGTTTATTATGGAGCACAGCAGTGTTGCTAGCTCTACAGCAAACTCCTTGTAAATTTTTATAGGAAGGTCAGTGGGTGTGGTGGATCTTGGTTTGAATTTGAGTATTCTCTTAAAAAACATCCATCGCCTGGACAATGGGGGGTAGGGGAGGGAGCGGGAAGATAGGCAGGAAGCGGAGTGGTGTGGAGGGGAGGAAAGGTCTGACAGATAGCGGCAAAGTGATCGTTCATCTCCTGAGCCGCGAGATTAGCAGGAAGGTGTGAGGTGCAAGGGAGGGATGAAGTGTGCTTTTGTAGACCACACAAAGCTTTGATCTTAGCGTACCACTGTCTGTTGTTGGCCAGCTTGAGGTGGTGTATCTTGTCTGGGTAATAGCTTGCCTTGGCAGCCTTAATCTCCCTGATGACTCTGTTTTTTAGTTTCCTGTATAGGACCGGGCAGGAGTGGAATGCCCAGATCCACTGATGCATGAGTCTTTTAATGTGGGGCGTCATCCAGGGGGCATCAGACGGGTGCACTGTGACGCTCTTGGCTGGGAAGTAGCGGTGGAAGGCTTCTGTGGTGGTGGCAACGTAATTGTGCCATTTTGAGTGGACGTCCTCCACATCCAGCACCTCGGTCCACGGGTGTTGTGTCACCCACTGCCCAAACTCCCTCATGTGTGTGTGTGTGTGTGTGTGTGTGTGTGTGTGTGTGTGTGTGTGTGTGTGTGTGTGTGTGTGTGTGTGTGTGTGTGTGTGTGTGTGTGTGTGTGTGTGTGTGTGTGTATGTGTGCACATTAACCTAGTTACATCTTACAGGGTCTGGACTACATTTGTGTGGTTCCATCTCTGTATCTGGAATTATCCAGTCTTTCAAGTGATAAATATTCTTTGCTGATATGATCTTTCCACTTAGTTTATTACAAGCTTCTATATTCCTACAATGGGGAAGCTACTTTTCTTTCTATGTTATTCAAGCATCTTTTCTTATCTCTCTCTCTCTCTCTCTCTCTCTCTCTCTCTCTCTCTCTCTCTCTCTCTCTCTCTCTCTCTCTCTCTCTCTCTCTCTCTCTCTCTCTCTCTCTCTCTCTCTCTCTCTCTCTCTCAAGATTTTCTTCCTTCTTTTAACAATAATCTCTCATCATCTGCTTTTTCAACCTATTTAACAATCTGCAAACTGTAATCAAAATTTCCTTTTCACATCCTTTATTTTAGCATTACAGTTCTTTCATAGAAAGAATCTCAGCAATACCTCTGTGTTATGTTAGCAGCCCTGCTCATCACTCGCCCACAAAGTCTAGAGGAAATTCAACCACCTTTGAGAAATACTTATATTTCTTCACTTAGCTCAACAATTATACATGTTGGGCAAATTCTGTTTACATCCATGGATGAAGCAGTGTTTGTTCAACTATATCATAGTTTTCAACCTTGATGTAGTAAAAAACAAATAAATAAAATAAAATAATCATAGCTAGTTTAAGTTAAGAAATAAAATTTTATGGTTTATACACCACTTTACATTATAATCGTCATGTCCGGCCCTTGTGAGGTTATGCCTTCATGGACATAAAAGTGACTGGCACATTAGTGATGATCAACCTGTGTATATATATATATATATATATATATATATATATATATATATATATATATATATATATATATATATATATATATATATATATATATATATATATATATATATATATATATATAATGTAGGAGGGACACTGGCCAAGGGCAACAAAAATCCAATAAAAAAAAAAACCCCACTGAGATGCCAGTCACAGAAAAAGGTCCAAAGCAGTATTCAAAAATTGAAGGATATGTCTTGAAACCTCCCTCTTGAAGGAATTCAAGTCACAGGAAGGTGGAAATACAGAAGCAGGCAGGGAGTTCCAGAGTTTACCAGAGAAAGGGATGAATGATTGAGAATACTGGTTAACTCTTGTGCAATGACGCTGCAGGAGGAGGGGAGGCATGCAGTTAGCAACATCAGAAGAGCAGTTAGCATGAAAACAGCAGTAAAAGACAGCTAGAGATGCAACATTGCAGCGATGAGAGAAAGGCTGAAGACAGTCAGTTAGAGGAGAGGAGTTGACGAGACGAAAAGCTTTTGATTCCACCCTGTCTAGAAGAGCAGTATGAGTGGAATCCACCCAGACATGTGAAGCATATTCCATACATGGATGGATAAGGTCCCTGTACAGAGTTAGCAGCTGAAAAGGTGAGAAAAACTGGTGGAGACATCTCAGAATGCCTAACTTCATAGAAGCTATTTTAGCTACAGATGAGATGTGAAGTTTCCAGTTCAGATTATAAGTAAAGTACAGACCGAGGATGTTCAGTGTAGAAGAGGGGGACAGTTGAGTGTCACTGAAGAAGAAGGAATAGTTGTCTGGAAGATTGTGTTGAGTTGATAGATGAAGGAATTGAGTTTTTAAGGCACTGAACAATACCAAGTTTGCTCTGCTCCAATCAGAAATTTTAGAAAGATCAGAAATCAGGCATTCTATCTCTTCCCTGCGTGAAATGTTTACTTCCTGAAGTGTTGGACGTCTATGAAAAGACGTGGAAAAGTGCAGGGTAGTATTATCAGCGTAGGAGTGGATAGGACAAGAAGTTTGGTTTAGAAGGTCATTGATGAATAATAAGAGTGGGTGACAGGACAGAACCCTGAGGAACACCATTGTTAATAGATTTTGGAGAAAAACAGTGACCATCTATCACAGCAGCAATAGAACGGTCAGAAAGGAAACTTGAGATGAAGTTACAGAGAGAAGGATAGAAGCCGTACGAGGGTAGTTTGGTAATCAAAGCTTTGTGCCAGACTCTATCAAAAGTTTTTGATATATCCAAGGCAACAGCAAACGTTTCACCAAAATCTCAAAAAAAGAGGATAACCAAGACTCAGTAAGGAAAGCCAAAGATCACCAGTAGAGCGGCCTTGACGGAACCCATACTGGCAATCAGATAGAAGGTTGTGAAGTGATAGATGTTTAACCCTTTCCTTCCGGCGCTTAAATTATTTTACCGTTTTGTATGACGGCTAAAAATGGTAAACCTAGAAATTGTCAGAAAATTGTTTGAATACTAATAATTATTTTCTCTTTGTTATTCTGAATACAATGATATACTTTGTAGTTCGATGTGACCTCTCAAAGTTGAGTTTATGCCTTATAAAAGATTCCTCCTCCTCCCGCTGTGTGATCCGTCATCCAGAAACAGCCCGGAGAGCGATGACGCCGCGCGCACACTCTCTCTCTCTCTCTCATCTTGGAGGGGAAATTGTACACTTCCAATGAGAGAGAGAGAGAGAGAGAGAGAGAGAGAGAGAGAGAGAGAGAGAGAGAGAGAGAGAGAGAGAGAGAGAGAGAGAGAGAGAGAGAGAGAGAGAGAGAGAGAGAGAGAGAGATTTCATCCCTTTTCATATCAAGTTTCAGGCAAATAACATTATCTCTCTCTCTCTCTCTCTCTCTCTCTCTCTCTCTCTCTCTCTCTCTGACAAGTTACCTTCTACCATTTTATTATAAAATCGAAGATAATGAAAAAATTACCATGAAAGAATGATAGGTATCATCTCTCTGTTCTGATAAAACAGGTGGATCCTGTAAATCATTTTCCGAGTCCTCACTAATGTCTTCGCTTTCTTCATCTTCTAAATATTCACTGTCACTGTCTTCAAACTCAGAAGCACTGCTAAATACATATGTTGTGTCCTGCTCCATGGTGAGTTATGATCTGAGATCCTTGGCTCTTATCACTTCACACTTATCATGGTGCTTTCCACCCGGCGAGTGCTTTCCACCCGGCGGGTCGCTGGGGTTGCCAAGTTTCGCCCGGAGAAAAGGAAAATAGCTTAGTTACCACTAAATTTCCAGAGCTAGTGACAACACTACATGTGGAAACATGCCAGACACTTCCACTCACACCATCTGACTCGAGAAACCGTGCTTGGACCTCAAAATTGAGGCGCGAAAATTCTTGATTACCGGTATGATCGCCGTCGCTACGGACGCATTTTTGCAATCGTATATATACGATTGCCGGAAGGAAAGGGTTAAGAATCTTCCTGTTGAGGATAGATTAAAAAACTTTAGATAGGCAGAAAATTAAAGCAATAGGACGGTGGTTTGAGGGAATTAGAATGGTAACCCTTTTTAGGAACAGGCTGAATGTAGGCAAACTTCCAGCAAGAAGGAAAGGTAGATGTTGACAGACAAAGGTGAAAGAGTTTGACTTGGCAAGGTGCAAGCACAGAGGCACAATTTCGGAGAACAATAGGAGGGGCCCCATCAGGTCCATAAGCCTTCTGAGGGTTTAGGCCAGCAAGGGCATGGAAAACACCATTGTGAAGAATTTTAATAGGTAGCATGTAGTAGTCAGAGGGTGGAGGAGAGGAAGGAACAAGCCCTAAATCATCCAAGGTAGAGTTTTTAGCAAAGGTTTGAGCAAAGAGTTCAGCTTTTGGAATAGATGTCGATCATGGATCGTGGATCATGGATGTGGAAATAGATATGGATCTTGCTCTAGATCATGGAGGATAGCAAGGTTGAAGGCTAGTTCACCAGGATGGTCAGTGAAGGGAGAGGAAAGCCAAAGCTGGTGGTGAACATTGAAGAGATCTCCAAGAATGGAGATCTCTGCAAAAGGTAAGAGAGTCAGAATGTGCTCCACTTTGGAAGTTAAGTAGTCAAAGAATTTCTTATAGTCAGAGGAGTTCGGTAAGAGATATACAGCATATATATATATATATATATATATATATATATATATATATATATATATATATATATATATATATATATATATATATATATATATATATATATATATATATATATATATATATATATATATATATATATATATATATATATATAGGTAAACAGGGATACATTCAGTTTCTTCTCCATTTATTGTCTTCACAGAAAGCATCATCAGGCAAAAGAAATAAACAAATTGAGTATATCACATAAAATACATTAAAAACATAATAACTTAATAATCCATACAGCTGGAGCTTCTATGGATCATTATATTTTTATACTCTTAATGTATTTTATGTGATATATTCAATCTACTATGTTTTTTTGCCTGATGATGCCTTCTATGAAGGTGAAACATTGCAATAAATGAAGAAGAAACTCTGGATGTATTCCTGTTCACCTCATCCATAACTTGAAATCAATATGTGTGATATATATATATATATATATATATATATATATATATATATATATATATATATATATATATATATATATATATATATATATATATATATATATATATATATATATATATATATATATATATATATATATATATATATATATATATATATATATATATATATATATATATATATATATATATATTATTTACATGCAGGCTTCCATAATTCCATCACACAAAAGTTATCTGCATCATATTAATTTTTTTTTTTTTGTGTGTGTGTGTGTGTGTGTGTGTGTGTGTGTGTGTGTGTGTGTGTGTGTGTGTGTGTGTGTGTGTGTGTGTGTGTGTGTGTGTGTGTGCGTGTGTGTGTGTGTGTGTGAACATAATATTACCTTAAAAAAGCATTCATTAGCATGCTGAAATACCAGTTCAATCTTTAATTTTTCTTCCTTACTCATACTCATCTAATACTCACCAATAAATACTAAATTTTCCTTCACACTCAGAGCTGTTATGTGGGTGTTGAGGAGGCGGTGGGTGAAAGTCACAGCCACACCCCCCATCCTTCCTCCCCCTGGCATCCCACAACTTATCCTGTGGCTGCTGACGCACACCCAATTCACACAAGACTGCTTGCTCTCACACACAACACTGGAGTAAATCAATAAAAAAATAAGGTTCATGGATAATTCCAGATGAATACATAAACTACACCAGCAATATTAATGTAAAGAGAAAATTTTACAAACCCTAAGAAAACAATCAAAGCAAGCTTCTGTTCTTTTTAATTGTTAGAGAACTAGCAAGAGGCACAAAAATTAATTCACCTATCTATCCATATACTGGGCTGGTAATTCCATATGTGGTGACCCAAACAAAGCACCACACACTCACACACACATCATTCACATTCTTAACCGAACCAGCCCCTGGAGGAAAGGGATAGTCTCGTGGACCACCCTACTATACCAAGGGAGGTTAAGCATAGTACAGCTGGTCATATACTTTGTCAAAAAAACAAATTAATTAATTTTTAAAAAATGAGACTTGGCCAATTTAGTTTCCGAAGTGTCTTGACAGGACATAAGTGTCATTAAGAATCCACGATGACCTTAATGGGAAGAGAACAGTGAAGAAAACCTGGGAAAAGCAATCCAGCAGGACTGAGTTATCAGTTGTAGATTTTTCTTGCAGCTTGCAGTATTACTATGTCAGGCAAGGATACTACTCTCTCTCTCTCTCCCTCTCTTCAAACAAGGTATATGATCACTTTTACATCACTAGTCGCATAGCCTGTGTGTGTGTGTGTGTGTGTGTGTGTGTGTGTGTGTGTGTGTGTGTGTGTGTGTGTGTGTGTGTGTGTGTGTGTGTGTGTGTGTGTCTAAATAAGACCACACATTGACACTACAGGCAGAGAGAGAGAGAGAGAGAGAGAGAGAGAGAGAGAGAGAGAGAGAGAGAGAGAGAGAGAGAGAGAGAGAGAGAGAGAGAGAGAGAGAGAGAGAGAGAGAGAGAGAGAGAGAGAGAGAGAGAGAGTATACTCATCCAACATGGTAATACTGCAAGGGAAATGAACAACTGGCAACTCAAACTTGCCAGACGCAGCCCTGCCAGCCAGGGAATACACATCAGCACTACTGCCTGTTTACTGCCTATGCATGTAGGCAATGAGTCAGCTCTGTCCTATCCTAAGACTGGTGACTGCAGGGTCTACTAGGATACGGCTGGGTAAGTGGGTCCACCAGTGGTATTGTGTGTTCTCTGATGCATCCAAATGTTGTGTTCTGCAATTTTTTTTTTTTTTTTCAGAGTAAGTCAGTCAGTCTGTAGGAAGGTCTATAGGAGAATAGTAGGAGTGGGCCTCACCTGCTGCTCTGTCAGTCTTCTTCTTCTTCGTCTTGTGACCTATTCTGCTTTTCATCACTTGATAGGTCCTCCTTCCCTTCAGTGTTGTGGTGTGGTCTATCCACTACCTGCAGAAGGTGAGCGGCGAACACAGCATAAGGAACAAAATACACATCTAACATGTTACATTTCCTCCATGCCTGTACTAGGAACTCTTTCATCACCCTTACTATCCTCTTTTTCTCTCTCTCTCTCCCCCCTTGATATAGGCCCAGCACTGTGAGGACTCCACCATCCTCCTCCTCTAATCTACTTCACTCATCTTCTCCTATAATTACAGTTATGGAGCCAATCAACCTGTCTCTCTCTTCTTCACACCTGGCACACTCCACCAGGAAATGTTCCACAGTCTCCCTCATCTCTCTACACGTGTTAACATCCCTGGTCCACCACTTCCAGCATCACTGTCCTTGCTTTCACTAATAACTTGCTACCTCAGTCTCCTACATGCCAGTGGAGCACCTCAGGTCTCTCCTTCCACTTGTACCACTTTAATGTAGACTTTGTTTCTATCCTTGTCTGCCATCTAACTAAACCACCTTTTTCTATCTTTTTCCTCATCTCTCTGTGTCCTATCCTCCTCCAGTCCTCATGAAGATTTTCCCTGCTTTTCCATCTATCTTTTTCCTTACTCCATGGAGGTCTAATAGTTTTCCCTCACTACCTGTTTCATCCAACTGTCCTCATCAAGTCCTTCTATCTTCTTCAAAAAGCTCAGCTTCCTTTTAATTATTCTCTGTCTGAAAGTGCTCCAGTCTGTCTCTCCTCTGACAACTTCTACTGCTGTGCTGTGTGGAACACCTAATCCCCACCTACCTACTTTTTTTTTCTTTTTATGTAGGAGGGACACTGGCCAAGGGCAACAAAAATCCAATAAAAAAAATGCCCACTGAAATGCCAGTCCCATAAAAGGGTCAAAGCAGTACTCAAAAACTGATGGATAAGTGTCTTCAAACCTCCCTCTTGAAGGAATTCAAGTCATAGGAAGGTGGAAATACAGAAGCAGGCAGGGAGTTCCAGAGTTTACCAGAGAATGGGATGAATGATTGAGAATACTGGTTAATTCTTGCATCAGAGAGGTGGACAGAATAGGGGTGAGAGAAAGAAGGTCTTGTGCAGTGAGGCAGCAGGAGGAGAGGAGGCATGCAGTTAGCAACATCAGAAGAGCAGTTAGCATGAAAATAGCGGTAAAAGACAGCTAGAGATGCAACACTGTGGCAGTGAGAGAGAGGCTGAAGACAGTTAGAGGAGAGGAGTTGATGAGACGAAAAGCTTTTGATTCCACCCTATCTAGAAGAGCAGTATGAGTGGATACCCCCCCAAACATGTGAAGCATACTCCATACATAGACGAATAAGGCCCTTGTACAAAGTTAGCAGCTGGGGGGTGAGAAAATCTGGCGGAGACGTCTCAGAACACCTTACTTCATAGAAGCTGTTTTAGCTACAGATGAGATGTGAAGTTTCCAGTTCAGATTATAAGTAAAGGACAGACCAAGGATGTTCAGTGTAGAAGAGGGGGACAGTTGAGTGTCATTGAGGAAGAGGGGATAGTTGTCTGGAAGGTTGTGTCAAGTTGATAGATGGAGGAATTGAGTTTTTTGAGGCATTGAACAATACCAAGTTTGCTCTGCCCCAATCAGAAATTTTAGAAAGATCAGAAGTCAAGTGTTCTGTGGCTTCCCTGCGTGAAATGTTTTTCTGGGTCTTCTCCAATCTTGTTAAGTCAGGCCCATACAAGCAGTAAGGTACTGCCATTCCCTTCCATAAACTTCTGCCTACCTCATACTTATTGACCATCCTACTCCCTGCATTCATTATCATTCCTGTCATCTTCCTGGCTTTTCCTTCACTTATTTTCATCTGTTTTTCACCTCCTATTCCTTCTTTGCTTACCTCTAGCCCCAAGTAAGTGTATCTCTCCACCACCTCTAGTATGCTGTTCCCTAATACCCACTGTCCCTCTATCTCATTGTTAAACTCCATCACCTTACATTTCCTGTCACTATGCTTAACACCCCACTCTCGTCTATATATGCTGGCTACCCACAACAGCTCCTTCATATACTCTTTACTCTCTGTCATCAGCACTGTGTCATCAGCATAGGCTAGACATCCTAATCTTCTATCCCCAACTTTAACAACCTTCCCTGACACTCTGATCCTTGCTACTAGCTCTTCTATGTAAATATTAATTAAGGTTGGGGACATCACACACCCCTGCCATATTCCAGTATTGTTTCTTATCCAACATATACTAATGTCTCCTAACATGAACTTCACCTCATTATCCTCATACGGCTTCCTAATTACCTGGACTACCTTTTTGTCCACCCCTCTGTGTGCAAGTAATGTCAGCAGTTTGCTCCTGCCTACCCTATCATAGGCCTTCTCTATATCTAAGAAAGCCAAGTACAGCTCCTTCCTTAGCTTTACATTTATTTCAATAATTTCATTCATAACTAGCACATTTTTTAATCCACATCTACCCTGCCTAAAACCTCTCTGCTCCTCTCCAAGCACCTTATTCTCCTCTATCCAAGTCTTCAACTTATTATTAATCACCCAACCAAATGCCTTGGTTAGTATGTTTTACCACTGCTATAGGTTTGAAATTACCTATGTCCTCCCTTGGCTTTCCTCCTCCCTTGTGTAAGAGTGTAATTCTGCTGCAGTTCCAATCCTGATGCACCTCCCCTATCTCTAATATTTTCCTGAACAGCCCAGTTAGTGCCTGTCTTAATGCTTCCCCACTGTACTTTATGAACTCACCTATGATGCTGTCTGTCTGCCTGCTTGATGGCTCTTACTGCTGTCTTGATGGCTCTTACTGCTAAAGCTATGTCTTGCTCCTCTATCTCAACATCTTCCATCACCCTAGATTTATTATTGTAAATGGACATATTTCCTGTTTCTTCTTCCTCTTCCTTCTCTTCACAGATATTCCTGTGCCAATACTCCTCCACTAAAGGCACCACTTCTTCCTCACTGCTTGTTTCCCTGCCATCCACCTTCAGCTTCACCCCCTGGAGTGTTGCTGGCCCACCCAAGTTCCTCCTTAATTGTCTCCATGCTTCCTTTTCTCTTTCTCTCCGTGGCATGTTGTTAAAGATCCTTGCCTGCTCTCCCTCCCATTTCTCAATCTTACCTCTAATGATTGCCTGGGGTGCTTTCCTTGTATCTATATACCTATCCCAAGCCTCTGCCCATTCTGCTTCATATTTTCCACCAGATCTCTTTGCTAGTCTAGCTAGGTTCCTTTGTTTCCTATTTTCTTTTTTCCTGTCTCCTAATGCCTTAGCTACCTCCTCATCCCACCATCCTTTTAGTCGGGTTTCCCCTACCTTAATCTTCTTTACACCCACAGACTTCTTTGCCTGACACCTTATGTTTTGTTTGATGTCATACTCCCATTCACTTACTGTCCTTCCTACCTCCTCTCTCTCTCTCTCCTGGCATAATTTCTTCCACCTTCTTCTTCTTTCACCCAGTCTGCATTCTTTAAGTTCCACTTCTCTTTCCACACTTCCTTCCTAACTTCTATACATTTCCTGGTCTTCCCAACAGTAATGCCTATTAAGAAGTGATCTGAAACATCTATTCCTTCATTTTTCCATATCCTACATCTTTTTTGTTCTACCTGTTCATTTACTATGACACAGTCTATTGCTGACTCACTTTTCCTATCTCTCCATGTTACTGGGTTTTCTAAATCCCAGTTCCTGATCCTCAATCCCATGTCAGCAGCAAAATCTAAGATCAGCTGCCCATTTCAGTTCACTGTCTCCTCCATTAACCCTATATGTCCATTCAGATCACCCATTACAACCCATTTATTTTCTCCTACTCTCTCTTTCAAGCTGGTCACTGCCTCATAAAGTTTCCTATTATCCTCATTATTCCTCCAGCTCTCCACCCCCATATACACCACTGTCACTGACCACTCAGTCCCATGCTCTGTGATCTTCACTGTTAGGATGTCACCCTTATTGTGATCTAGTCTACCTTCCATTTCCCATGTTATCTTGATTTCCTCCACACTCTTACCTTCCTTTTCCCTCATAATCACCCCCACCCCTCCTCCTTTCTTCTCTCCTGCTTATCTGCCTCTGCCTAAGATTAACCAGCCTCCTTCACTCCACTCAAATGCTGTCATGCCACCCTGTCTCACCTACTCCTATCACATCATAGTCTCTCCCTTCTTCTATCAGTACCCTCCACTTTCCCTCACTCCATCCACTTGCGTTCAGGAAGGCGAGCACCATCTCTCCTTTCCATGCCTTCTATTCCTGTCTGGTGTTTTCCCAGTGCTGGGCCCACTCTATCACATTCCAGGCTGCCCATATCTTCTCTATGCTGGACAAGTGGATGCCATCTAGTGACCACATCTGCCTCCAGTTCATCTTTTCCCACAACTGTAGCCCATCACACTCCCATTCTTCTAGCTTCCCTATGCGCCTCCTGTTCACCCATCTCCTCTACTACCCAAATTTTCAACCCTCCTTATCCCATCTCAGGGGGATGCACATCAATAAGGTCCTCTTGTCTATCTTTTTCCTTACTATGTGAACTATCTCTTTCATTCACCACACTGTCTCCTTTCCTCTTATCTCCTCCAAAGCCATTCCCTCTTCCCTCGATCACCAAAAGATCCTTAGGTCCCATCTCCCTGAGGTGTTTCTTCACTACCTCATGGATAACCCTGATGTTGGCCCCTGGTTTACTCTTGTCCATTACCTTATAACCACCTCTTGACAACATCTAGATCTCTTGACTTACTCCCCTCATGAGACTATCTCCGAATATCCATACTCTCCCTCCTACCTTCCCCTGTGTCCTCAGCTTTGGCCTTCTACCCTCCTGTATCTTCCTCCAGGAGTTGTGTCCTACTCTCATCCATGTCCCTGTCCTTGGCCTGGCATTGTCCCTCTACTCCATCAAGTTGCTGTCCTCCTTCCTTCTGTTGTAATTATCCTTCCTATCCTGGTCTGTCTTCTTGACCTTACCACTGCTGCTCTCCTGCACCCTACTGGCACAGCTCACAGTCTGCCTAGTGGCCACATGCCTCTCCTCACAGTCCTGCTTTCCTTCACCCGGCCCTGCCTTCTCCTTCCTCGCAGTCTTCTCACAGTAAGTGTGATTCTGGAGTTCTTTTGGCTGGTCCTTTACTTTGGCGGGGAGCCTAGAATCCTCCATCTCCCTGCCTTGGCCTTCCTCTTCCCCTCTGGCAGACCTGGTGTCACTCCTTGGGGCGTCCTCTCCGGCCTCCTCCGTTTCAGAGCCCTCCACCTCACTTCTCACAATGAGTGCCTCCTATTCCCCTTTCACCGTTAAGAGACATCCACTGCACAGGAACAAGAGGTTCTTGTTCTTGAGGATCCTAACTCCAGTTCCCTTTTAGCCCCACAAACTCCGATACCAATCATAGCACCGTTAACATGCTACTCCTCGGCAGCGACGTGTTACCTCCTTGCTCTATTTCTCGCAGTCACTGTTAAATATTTTCTTTTTACCTAAAAATGGGGCTATCACACAACCCACCTCCTCCAATAAGTTTACAAATGTTTAAGAGCTTCCGCCTAGCACTCACCTATACCAACGTCCTCCATGCCTTGATGTTTGTTTTGGTTGTGATATGATGACGTCACGCACGGGGAAGTCTAACCATTTGTAACGGCACCTGCCTTCTGCAATACTCAATACAACAAAAGGGAACTTGACATATATTTTGAAATAAAAATTAAAGGAAATAAATTATAAGTCCAAAAGTATGTCCGTTTACTCCAACATCAATTCAGTATTTCTTTCGTTTCTCTGCTTCCTGCATTCCCTATATTATTAGTAATTTTTTAGCTATACTTTCTACATAGGAAACACTGTGGTATATTCTCAGAAATGGAGAAAAGGAAAGAGGAGCCACGTATACACTGGCAGTATAGCAGTTGTTTCAATTAATAATGACGATGATGATAATGATGATGATGATGATGATAATAATAATAATAATAATAATAATAATAATAATAATAATAATAATAATAATAATAATAATAATAATAATAATAATAATAATAGTGGTTATTTTGATGATAATGAAAAAAATAATTATAATAATAATATCAATATTAATATTAATAATATAGTATAGTATAGTATAGTATGGGATAGTCCAGTATGGTATAGTAGAGTATGGTATAGTAGTAGTAGTAGTAGTAGTACGTGGGTGTATCTCCATCAATTTCAACACTGATACTCATCAGCTCCCCATAATTTAGGAAGTTTTTGGTGGGACATACATATGCTATGGCAATGTCCTTCTTAGAAAATGAACTCGCTGTTGACACCTTTGGTACAGTATTAGTGTATTAGGAGACCCTGTTAGTTTGTCATCAATTACAATACCTAAATATTTTTATTTTTACTCATTCAATTTGTTCGCTAGCTATGACAATTAAGTGGATGTGGAAGAAAGTTTTTTTCCTAAAAGCAATTACCATTCCTTTCGGTTTTATATATATATATATATATATATATATATATATATATATATATATATATATATATATATATATATATATATATATATATATATATATATATATATATATATATATATATATATATATATATATATATATATATACACATACATACATATATCGTCACACCATGATACAAAGTCATCGACTCGAGCCATAAATTCGTGGGAATTATCTTTCCTAATTTTACTTATTATTACTGTATCATCTGCATATTTTATTATAGAACAGCTAGGATATTTGTTTCTACAGATACTTGTATATATTGTAAAGGAAAATCTTAAGAACAACGCATCCAAGATTATTTTCAATAAGGTGTGCTTTCAAGAAGTGTAAGTAGTATAGCTACATGTCTGTAAAGGTTTTACTGATCGCTCGTTGATATTAAGGTTACAATACAATGTTAAAGTTTCTCCAGTATTCCCGAGATCCGTCCTGCTTACCTGTCCGTGCTGAAGTTACACTGCGTGCGTTCGTGCGTTGGTTTACACGCAGGGTGCTTTTGCGCATGCTCCGAAGTCTATGGGGTGGGGTCCAGGGAGGGCGCAGCCCCCCACCCGTTAGGTTAAGTTAGGTTAAAAGCATAGGTTAGGTTATTAACCTTAGGGGGGGTCCAGGGGGGCGCAGCCCCCCTCCGGTTAGGTTAGGTTAAAAGCATAGGTTAGGTTAGTAACCTTAGGGGGCGGTCCAGGGGGGGCCCAGCCCCCCCCCAGTTAGGTTAGGTCAAAAGCATAGGTTACTCACGCCCGGGCACTCACGCCCAGGCACTCACACGGTCATCATACATGGTGTGTCGACCCACATTAATGTTAACCTTATTGAGGTGCCAGCTGGCTTTCATGGCCTCAAGAGGAGGATGGTGGAGCAGAAGCCAAGGCCTCAACTGTTGGGCGTGATGACTGGGAAGGTGCCCAGTGAAGTGCATCTTCTAGGCTTTGGACGTCCGCATATGGAGCGGTACACGCCAGAGCCGGACCTGTGTCACCAATGCAGTCACTGGGACCACAAGGAGTGGTGTTTCCAGTCTGCTCTACGGTGTAGGTACTGTGCTCCTCACCTGCCCCAGCCTTCCTGCTCCACCACTGGCACTTCCGCCACACCTGCTGTGTTCCTGCCTCTGCCGCAGCACACTGCTACAGTGCCCTCTGCATCTGCCACAAGTGCCCCAACTTGGGAGCACTCAGGAGCTGCCTGCCACTAACTCCACCCAGCACCTCATGGCAGTGGTGAACGCGCTAGCTGCTAAAGTGGACAATCTTTCTGAAATGGTCTCTGACCCCAGCAATCAGTTTGCCACTTTTAAGAAGAAGCAGCAACAAACAGTGCCTGGTGGGATGTCCCTTGTGGCCCCCACCCCGTGTCCAGTCAGTGATGCTAACCAGGACCAGGGAGACAGTGACATGTGCCTGCAGAGTGTGTGTGACCCACCCCAGGCAGAGGACAATACTGCAGGGCAGTGTGCAGGTGCTGCTGCACCCTCTCTGAGGAAGTCTGCCCCCACCAAGCCAGTCATGGGAGCCACGCAACAATCCTGGGGCCCCTTGGGGATGGCTCCTGCTTCCCCTGTCTCAGAGGACAAGTCACCTGAGGCAGACCATGATGGGGATGCCGCCGGTGAATGGACGTTGGTCACCCTCAGGAAGAGGCGCTGCTCCACCGCCTTCCAGTCCAGGGATATGTGATGTCAGCCCTGCAGACTCTGGTGGAGCAGATGTCTCGCCTGACACAGGACGTGGACGACCTAAAGACCCGGGTGCAACACCATCACAATGAACAGTAAAATTTTCCGCACCTTAACATGGAATGTCAATGGTCTACATGCTCGCTTCACTGACTTACACTCTCACGTCCTTCTCCATAAGCCTGACATTATTGCCTTACAGGAGGTAGGACCATGGGTGCCTGAGCTGCAGGGTTATGCCTCCCACACCTTCAGTTGTGGTGACGGCAGTAGTCAGGGGATGGCTGCTTACATTAGACATGGGATTCCGGTTACTTTCAGGGAAATGGGGGTCACCAAGGGTATTGAATTTATTACTTGCACACCTTGGGTGAAGTTATTTACTTTGTAAACATGTACATTCATGTTGGTGCCTTAAATTTTCCTGATTATGTCCTTGAGGAGTAGACTGTTATCATGGGTGACCTTAATGCCAGGCATAAGGAATTAGGAAGCCATCTCACCACCAATGCTAATGGTGTGCACTGGAAGGCTTTCCTTGACACCACAGATACAGTAGTGCTCTCTGGGGAACATGCACCTACGAGTACACATGTACAAGGAGGCAGACTTGACTATGTAGCCCTTATCAATATGCCAACATATACTGCCAAAACCCTTCTTGTCATATCTTTGCTGAGTGACCACTTTGCCCTGGAGATCACCTTCCTGGTGCAGTCTGTCCTAGCAGTGCCCAGGAAGTGCCTGACAGTGCCACCATCCAGGATGGTGGGCCTCGTTGTCCATGTGATGGCGTTGTACTCTGCCATGAAGGGCTCCTTCGCTGATGTAGAGGCACTGAATGACAGACTGCTACACACTATCAAGGGATTCATCGAGACTCCAAGGGCTCTGGCAAGGACCCACACTCCACGCCACTGGACTTATGCTACCCTGTGATCCTGAACTGCCAACAGACACTCACTGCCTACCAGAGATGCTGGCAGCTTAACCCAGCAGACACAGAGTCACAGGATGCTATGGTTACTGTGGCTCAACACCTCACAGATCTGAGGCAGCAGGAATGAAAAGAAGTACTGGGTCTCCTTCTTGGACTGGGTGCGCAGGACCCAGTCCCTCCGGGAGGTGTGACACCACGTTAACAGTGCCTGGGGCAAGCCCAGGCGGCAGGTGTGTGACCCTGATCCTGCTGGCAGGGCATGAGATCTCGTCCTGCAGTGGAAGGAAGCCTCATCCTTCTTTGGCCTTCCTGTGGAACACCAGGAGGTGCTTGACCGGCAAAGACCACAAAGGATGGAGTTGATTCACCACAGTGTTTCTCTGCCAAATGACACCTGTGTGCCTATCACACATGATGAACTTCTCTCAGCAGTTAAATTGGGCAAGTCAACAGCTCCTGGCAAGGATGGCATCACCTATGACATCCTCAATGCCCTCCTGGAGGTAAAGGTAGACAACCCTGTCTTAGACCTATTTAACATGTCTCACTGCAGGCAAGCTTCCCCACTTCTGGAAAACAGCCATTATCATCCCAATCCCCAAAGGTGATAGCACCTTTTGCCCCATTTCTCTCACCAGCTGTCTGTGTAAGATGATGGAATGGGTAATATTGAACAGGCTTATATATAAGATGGGCCATGTACTCTCTGACAATGTACATGGCTTCCTAAAAGGTCATTCCACAAGTCATTGTTTTGTTGAGTGCCTTATAAATAAGGATGCTACCTGCAGAGCTTTCGTTGATCTCAAGCATGCCTTCGACAGGGCCAACAAAAATGTTATTATGGAGGAACTCATTCTCAAAGGTGTCAAAGGTAGATTATTAGGATGGATCAGGGACTATTTGTACAATAGAGCAGCACAGGTTTGGTTTCAAGGTGCAGTCTCTTCTGAGGAAGTCTTTGAGCTTGGAACACCACAGGGTGGAGTTCTTAATTCAGTGCTTTTCAACGTTTTGATGGACAAAAATGCGCATTATACCTTCCCACAGGGCACCCATGTCCTCATCTATGCAGACAACATACTCCTCCAATGCCCCACACCCAGGACTCTCCAGTTACCTATGTCACAAGTAGCAGCATTGTGTGTTCAAATGGGACTTGTAATTAATGAATGTAAAACCAAATTTCAAGCCAAAAGGAAGGTCTCTCGTCCGCCCACTGTAAATAATGTTCCCATCCCTAGAGTTCATACACACAAGTACCTGGGTGTACAGCTGAGTTTCAGGAAGTCACTCCATGCTGTACACTATGTTTGAGACCTCTGTCTGCCACGGCTAGTGCCACTTTGGCTGCTAGCAAACAGGGGCCCTGGGGGTTGGCATTCCAGTCCTAAGGATGTTCTATATATCTGTCGTACGGTAACTCATTGACTACACAGCCCCTATTTTAATACAGTTTAGTGCCACCCAGCTCCGTCCCCTGGAGCTTGTTCAGAATGAAGCCATGAGAATAATTTTGGGATGCCCAAGGACTGCTTGGATTGAGGTCCTCAGAGCTGAACTGCACCTGCCAAGTATTACGTGTAGGATACAGGAAATTTTACTTCAGCAACCCACCGCTATTGCTGGAGAGGCTCCACATGAGATACACAAAGATCAAGGTACCGACAGTGACGCTTTGTTCTCGGTACAGGCAAGACGTGTTTGTCTTACTGCGGCGGTTTGCCATTTTGGCATTAGTTACCCGTTATCTGAATTTCAGAGCGGGTTGGCACTTATTTTACACCTTACTCACTTTGTTTTACCTTACTTTATTACCCCGTGATCCTGTTGGAGCGGGAAGAGTGCCTGGTGTTCCTTTCCTGTTATCCATGAGGAGCGGGAGGACACGGTGTTGAACAAGGTGAGGTTATGCACACGTGTTACCTGTTATTCAAACTTGGAGCAGGTTCTCATTTATTCATTGTCTATTGTTTTTACTAGTGTGTTGTGGGTGTTATACTGTCCCTTTGTCTCGGTGTTTTTCCCCGTTATCTACATTTGGAAGCGGGTGAATGTAAACAAGCGGCCATGGCGCGATTATTTCTTTGTGATTGCTGGCCCGTGGTGCAGGTTTTAAGGTTCGATTTGATTATATCCCGTTATCTGTATTAAGAGCGGGCTGAACTAAGATTATTTTGTCTGTGTTTTTTCCCGTTATCTCTCAGGAGCGGGACAGGTGACAGAGTGTACTGTTGTGAAGGAGTTTGGTTCATCAATATGTCTTCCTCGGGGGATTCTACACCTCCAAGAAGCGGTTCTTCACATTCTTGTGGAAGCCGACTCTATTCGTCCACTAGGCATAAAAAGAGGAAGAATATCCAACGGTCTGGGGCCTCTGCTAGGGAGGATGAAGTTGCAAGTGATCGTGTGTCTAAGATGGACGCCTGACCACCAGCTAGCCAGTCTGGAGATGTTAACAATACTACGTTATCCAAGTTTTTGGAGGCTTGGGCTGCACTTCAGGAGGATGTGAATAAACTTAAGAGTGACAGAGGTGCCAGGGCAAGTGTTGGTTCTGAGCCTGGCACATCAGGCATCAGATCTGGGCCAGCACAGGACTTAGGGGGTACTCATGAGATTTCTGCCTCCCCTCCCCCTTCTTCCTCTGGTGCATTTTCTGGCTTTAGGTCACAAGAAATGAGTGCTGAAGAAGGTGAGATCGAAGATGAAGCTCCTTCGGGCAGTATTCTGTTACAAGCAGCTAAGGCCTATGTGCCTATGGATGACTGTTCTGAAGCTATTGAAGAACTGATAGCTGCAATGGTGAATCACTGGTTTTCTCATGGTTTGAAAGAGGAAGACCATAAGGAGATTTTGGCAGATGAGGCTTCTAAACGTCCTAGAAACTGTAAGGCACTTATCCCAGTCGAGTGCAACTCACAAGTGCTGGATGCCCTACCCACTGAGGCAAAGAAAGCTGATTTCCGACTGAAGGAAATTGGTAAGGATATAACTAAGGCTGCCACTATTATGGTTAAATCACTTACTGTTCTGGACAAGTTTGCCAATGAGGAGCAGAATCAGGTTATTGGTCATGAGGTGGCTATGCTTAATGGTGCCTTGGGGTTGTTAGGGCATGCAAACTTTAAACTGAATATGAATAGACGGTTTTTCCTCAAACGAGAGATAAACCAAAAGTATGCGCACTTATGCACTGATAAGACTCCTGCGACTGGCTTACTGTTTGGGGATGATCTTACTCAAGCTACCAAACAGATTGAGGAGGCCGAAAGGCTGAAGAACAAGTTTACCCACAAGAAGACTTCCCATTTTGGAGCTCCAGGTCTTGGGAAGTTAAGTGGTGGTAAGCAACGTGGTTTCTTTGGGAAGCCAGCTTTCCGGGGTATGTCTACCCGGTTTAAATCTTACGGCTTACACAAACCTGCCACCAGAGGGGACGGCCGCCCTTCTTATCACAGAGGGAACTCCTCTTCAAAAAACCCAAGGGGCCGGGGACACTACAATCCCCGGCAGTAATTCAGGTAAGGAATGACTTTGAAGCGGGTCAGCTTCATAAGTTTATTGGTGAATGGTGCAAACTTACTAGTGATCCTTTCATTTTGGACATTGTTAAACATTGCCATCTTGAGATTGATGAACAGAACATTACTCATTTAATTTCTGAGGAAGTGAAATACAAATTTAGTGATGAGGAGAAAGTTATTATGACTAATGAAATAGATAAATTGTTGAGCCAGAAGGTTATCAAAGAGACTCACAGACAGGTGGGCCAGATTATTTCACCAGTTTTCTTGAGAGAGAAAAAAGAGGGTGGCTACAGGTTGGTGCTTAATTTGAAGAAACTCAACAAATTCATGAATTACATCCATTTCAAAATGGAAAATTTTGAGCAGGCAATTAGGCTAATCAGTTCAGGCGCTTTCATGGCTTCGGTGGATCTGAAGCATGCTTATTATTCAGTCAAAATTGCAGAGGAGCAGCAAAAATACCTTTGTTTTAAATGGGCAGGGAAGATATACCAATTCACTTGCCTTCCTAATGGTGCTTCTGCAGGTCCTCGTCTTTTCACTAAACTTTTGAAGCCGATTTTTTCTTTTTTGAGATTGAAAGGCTACACCATTACTTCCTTTATAGATGATACTCTTATGTGTAGCAAGTCAGTTGAGGATTGTGTTGCTTGTTTAAAGGGTACTGTGGAAATTTTGCAAAATGTGGGGTTTTGTATTAATGTGGACAAGTCAGTTTTGGTGCCTACAAAACGCATAGAATATCTTGGCAACATCATCGATTCTGAAGCCATGACTGTCACACTCCCTGCTCGTAGAGTGAAGAAGATTGTGGAAAGTTGTTCATCCTTGGCCAGTAGAAATAAGGCAAAGATCAGAGAGGTAGCTCGGGTAGTTGGCATGTTGGTAGCTGCCATTCCGGCCGTTGAATTAGGTAAGCTCCATTACAGAATTTTAGAAAAGGCCAAAATTGTTGCATTAAAGGTAGGAAAGGGCAACTTTAACAAATTTATGACTATCTCAAAGGAAATTAAAATGGAGCTGAGTTGGTGGATCTCTGAAGTAGGTACGCAAGTTTGGAAAATTATTCGGACTGCTCCTTCTGTTGAAGTTTTTACTGATGCCTCAGATTTAGGTTGGGGTGGTTGTGTATTAAAGCATTCCACCAATGGTAAATGGACAACAAGAAAGTTGCCTACACATTAATGCAAGGGAACTCAAGGCCATCTTGTTTACCCTTCAATCTTTTGCTTACTTGCTTAAAGGCTGCCATGTTAAAGTTATGTGTGATAATACCACAGCCATTGCTTATGTTAATGAGATGGGTGGAACTAAATCACTAGTGTGTAACTCTATCTGCATTGATATCTGGAATTGGTGTATTTCCAATGACATCTGGATTACTTGTGCACACATACCAGGAAAGAAGAGGCGGATGAAGCCTCTCGTAATTTTAATGACAAACATGAATGGAAACTTAATCCAAAGATTTTTAAAGAGTTGTGTGTAGTTTTTGGAACTCCCTCCATTGACTTATTTGCTTCTCGCTTAAACAAGCAAATAGATTGTTTTTGCTCGTGGAGACCTGATCCTGAAGCAAAGCATGTGGATGCGTTCACATTAAATTGGGCCAGTTTCGATCTGATTTACCTTTTCCCACCATTTTCTCTCATTACTAGGTGTCTACAGAAAATGAGGGAGGAGAGAGCCAAGGGGTGGATGGTTGTTCCAATGTGGAATTCCCAACCTTGGATGGGCCCTCTTCTGCAAATGTTGATCAAGGCCCCCAGGCTCATCACTCAGAAAACAAATGTACTACGACATCCCTCATCAGCGGAAGAACACCCGATTATGACCCACACCCAATTGATGGCATGTCTTTTGTCAGGCAACAACTTAGAGGGAGAGGTGTATCGTCAGAAGGTACAGAGATTATCATGGCATCGTGGAGACCAGGTACGATGCGGCAATATAGACCACACATTAAAAGATGGTCATCATTTTGTGATAGATGGAATATCAATCCCTCTACTCCGTCTGTAATTAGTGTTTTGAATTTCCTTTCGGAGACATTTCATAGAGGGGTGGGGTATGAGTCTGTTAACACAGCAAGAGGTGCTCTCTCTGCTTTAGGCATTACGTTGGAAGGATGTAGAGCTGGGAATCATCCACTTATCAATAGGTTTATGCGTGGTGTGTTTAACTTGAGACCCTCTTGCCCTAGGTATGCTGAAACCTGGGATGTGCAGCCAGTATTGCAGAAGCTGAGGTCCATGAGTCCATTACAAGACCTATCTTTGAAATCTTTAACTTTGAAATTGGTGATGCTTATGGCATTGACTCAAGCTGCAAGAGTACAGACCTTACATTTATTATTGTATTCCAATGCTATTGTTGATAACAATTCTGTATCTCTTTTGTTAGGGGGCAACATTAAGCAGTGTCGCCCGAAGTTTAATGTGAGAATGCTTAAGTTTCATGCTTATTTACCTGATTCTAGAATGTGTGTTGTAAATACCTTGAAGGAATATATTAACAGAACGGAGAATCTGAGAAAGGAATTTGGGAAGGATAATGGGAAACTCCTCATCAGTGTGGTGAAGCCACATAAAAGTGTTTCCAAAGATACAGTGGCAAGGTGGATTAAAACTGTTCTTGTCGACTGTGGTATCAATACTAAGAAATTCACGGCTGGCAGTGTTCGACCAGCCTCTGCTTCCAAGGCCAAAGCCATGGATGTCCCAGTTAACATTATCTTATCTAAGGCAGGTTGGACTCAGGAGACAACCTTTGCTAAACACTATAATAAGGAGATCACTCAGGTTTCAGATTTTTTTCAAGAGGCCATACTGGATTCTGTATTGTAATGTTAACAGGTTTCTCTATTCATTTGCGTTGGATCTAAATTGACATATTTTGTTTGTTTTATACATGTACTATATGTTTTTGTAAGGGACATATCTGTTTAAGGAGGAGGATTTTTCATACAATGAAGTTGGGATACATATTTAGTTTGTTTAATTTTCAATCACTCACTTGGAGAACGTTAAGGATTGTGTAGTTCTGAGAGTACACCCACATGGCTTTAAAATCTCATGTGGAGCCTCTCCAGCAATAGCGGTGGGTTGCTGAAGTAAAATTATAGAAGTACATGAGACTTACCATGGGTCAGTTGAAATGTGCTTCGGATTTTGCGAAGGAAGCCACCGCTGCTGGAGAGAGCTTTCACATGCCCACCACTCCCACCCTTCGGAAAGATGGGCTTTTGACTTTGTGTTTCTCTTTCCGACGGGCATTTTTCGGGAACTTGTGGCATGTGGGTGGCTCTCAGCTCTTTAAAGTCTGTCGGTACCTTGATCTTTGTGTATCTCATGTGAAAGCTCTCTCCAGCAACGGTGGCTTGCTTCGCAAAATCCGAAGCACATTTCAACTGACCCATGGTAAGTCTCATGTACTTCTATAATTACTTGTCGTACTGTTGCTTGGATGCTATGCACGGGGTTCGACTCTCTGAAGGGATCACTGACCCCCCTTGTATCATGATCCTCAGACTCCTACAACTCCATACCTCAGGAAGATCTTGGGAGTTCTTACAAGTGTAGGTATATCCGAGGCCTGTATTAAAGTTGTTATGTCGCCGCTCCAACCCGTTTGGAACCTCACCGTGCCTGTATTGATATTCACCCACTGCATCAGCCCAAGAGGGACTGGCTCCCTCATGTGCTGCAAGACATGTTCATGACTAAATTGTCCAAGTACCCCCACGTTCAGGCTATTCATGTTTATTGTGATGGTTCATTCAATGGCAGCAGGTCCGGATGTGGGCTGTTCATCCACGACTACATTTCTGCCGATCACTACACTGACACTGAGGTTTCCAGGGGGCTTCCTGCACACATGTCCTCCACTAGGGCAGAACTGTATGCTGTTCTGGAGGCACTCCATATTGTGGCACCTCTCCATAAGGATGTATTCTTTTTTGTTGACAGTCAGGCTGCACTGTATGCTCTCCAATCTGCCTCCCCCCCTGGACTGTGATCTAGTTAATAAATGTCTTGATCTCATCCACACCATAGAAGGTGCTGGTACCACGGTTCACTTCACCTGGATACCCTCTCATGTGGGTGTCTCACTTAATGAAGAGGCAGACCACTTTGCTCAATGTGCTCTTCAGGACGACACAGTGGATCCTGGTGCGGAGTACACTTTGGGCTATGTTAAGAGTAGCATTAAGGACTTTGTACATAGTAGCATTAGTGATCAGTTGGAGCTTTGTTGCCATAGGGGCAGTGGCAGTAGTCTTCACTATGTACATGTCTCCCAGAGCTGTGCTTACACCTATGGGAGACACTGCATCACATAATAGGGTGGCAGTGAGGCTCAGATTAGGCTATAAATATTTTTGGGAAGTCAGTGTTTCTTCTGGTGTATGCTGTGTGCTGCACCAAAGGGATACACACTGCATCATTATGTCATGGAATGTCCTCTCATTGCTAAATTTAGGCTGTATACCCTCATTGACCTTTTCTTAGACTCAGCCACTCTCAGGGATATACTCAAGGAATATCCTACGTTTGCTCCCAGACTGTAGGATATTTATGCAGTAAGGTGTGCAGTATCCATATTTATTTATTTACTTATATTATTGTAATGTATACTATATTTTTGTATTTAACCACAACGGGAATGAGAGGCTAGGACTTCGACTGGCCGAGTGGATGAGGGCGAGGCAGGTGTGTTGTGTGGACGACGCATGACGAGAAGGACCCACTGATGTCAGCGAACATGGAAGAAAAGAGACTAACCAGGCAAGTAAATGTGTGAAGATTGGCTGTATGAATGTGAGAGGATGGGGTGTGGGCAAGTTTGAAGATATATGCAAGGAGCTCAGGGAGTGGAGGTTCGACTTAGTCGGGCTCACTGAGACTCACCTGAGAGATGATGTACAAATGGAGGGATGCGAGTATGTTATGATTGGAAAGGGGCGTAAGGCACAGGAAACACTGGCAGGAGGCGTAGCCCTACTCTACAAGAAAGAAAGAGGACTGAAAGTAGAGGAGATTGATGTGGGGGAGTGTACAAGTAGTGAGGATGTGCTTGCAGTCAGAGTGGAATGCATGGATGGTCATGGCAGACCAGAGAAGGTGGTACTGGTGGTAGCGTACATGACTGTCATGGGTGAAAGAGCAGAGAGGGAAAATAGGAGGAAGTATGACATACTTAAGAAAGTTGTGAGAGAGCATGGAGAGGAGAGAGTGCTAGTTATGGGTGACATGAATGCACATGTGGGAATACTGGGGGAACAGGTGAACAGGAATGGTGAAATGCTTGGAGCGTTTGTTGATGAACTGGAGCTGGAAAATCTGAATGTTACTTTGGCTGAGGGGCGTGTGACTTGAAGTGCAAGAGAGCAGGAATCGGCAATTGACTATGTGTTGGTGAATGGAAGAATGCATGAAATTGTGTCGCACATATGGATAGATGAGGATGGTTTGGTTGATATTGTGTCTGATCACAACATGCTAGTTGTGGAGTGCTTGATGCAGGGTGGGAATGAAGTGAAAGTGGCAAGTAAGAAAAAGAAGTGGAGACTGAGAGATGTAGGGTGGGAGAACTTTCAGGTTGATCTGAGCGAGAGAAGCTGGGACGACGAAAGTGTGCATGACGTGGAGCATCTGAATGAGAAACTGGTTGAGGACGTGAGGGGTGTTGCTGAGAACCAGATAGGGTTTGTGAGAGTAGGTAGAAGAAAGAATGTATGTAAACCATGGTGGAATGATGAAATCAGAGCAGCTAGGAAGGAGCGAAAGAAAATGAGTAGACAGTGTAGATGGCTGAGGAAAAAGAGGCATGAAAGCGATGAGGCAGAGAATGAGTATCAGAATGCATGGGCAGCGTATGTGAAGCAGCAGCGGTTGACAAGACAAATGATAATGAATGCTAAAGTGAAGAGTGAAAGGAGTGTGATTCAATCTTTAAGGGAGAAAAGTATGGAAGGTGGCCGTGAATGGTACAAGTTCATGAGAGGTGAGAATATGTCAGGCAGTGTTGGTGTGGAGAGTCTAAAAGTGGAGGGTGTAGTTATAACAGAGAAGGACGGAATCAGGGAGGCAATCAAAGGGTTCTGGGAAGAAGTAGGTGGGGTATGTGAGATGTTTAGTGTGAGAGAAGAATGTGTAACACTGGAAAGGAAGAATGCAGATGAACTGGATGAAAGAATCAGTAGGGATGAAGTGGAGAGGTGTGTGAGAAGGCAGAAGAATGGCAAGGCAGCAGGTCCAGATGATATACCCTATGAGTTCTACAAGAATGGTGGGGAGGTAGTGATAGACAGAATGACTGAGTTATTCAACCGAGTGTGGGATGAAGAGAGTGCCAAGAAAGTGGAATGAGAGCCGAGTGTGTCTGTTGCATAAGGGGGGATTTAAGAGTAAGAATGAGCTGAAGAACTACAGGCCAATTGCATTAGTGAATACAGTAGGTAAAGTTTTCAGTGCAGTGTTGAATGAGAGACTGTGTAAATGGATTGAGAGAGCTGGAGTGCTGGGTGAAGAACAGAATGGTTTTCGTAGGGACAGGAGAGCTGAGAACAATATGTTTGTGGTGAATGAAATGATTGAGAAGAAAAAGAAGGAAGGGGTAAATTGTACCTAGGTTTTTTGGATGTAGAGAAAGCTTATGATAGAGTGAACAGAGAAATGTTAGGTAGAGTCCTAGAAAAAATTGGATTGAGTGCAAAGATAGTTAACATAGTGCAAAGTATGTATGTGGACACAAGAGCTAGATACAGACTAGGAGACATAGAAACAGACTGGATGAAGAGTGAGAGAGGAGTTAGGCAGGGCTGTATATTGTCACCAACCCTTTTTAGCCTGTATACAGAGGAGCTAGCAGCCAGGATGAGAAGAATGAATGTAGGGGTAAGTGTGGAGAATGATAAAGCATGTGTGCTCCTTTATGCAGATGACGTAGTTGTTATGAGTGAATCGGCAGATGAGCTTCAAAGTTTGTTGGATGTAGTGGATGGCTATGGTAAAGACTTTGGAGTAAGGTTCAGCAGTGAGAAAAGCAAAGTAATGATTGTGAATAGGTCAGAGGATGAAAGTAATGTGGTATGGAGACTTGGAGAGAATGAGTTGAGACAGGTGCAAGAATACAAGTACTTAGGGATGTGGATGAGTCCTAGTGGGTGTGCAAAGGCAAAGAATGAAAAGATAAGTATGGTAAACCAGTGGGTAGGTCGACTGGGAAGCACGGCAAGGATGAGAGCAAGTAAGTATGATGTGTTGAGAGAAGTGTGGAAGAGTGTGGCTGTGCCATGTATAATGTATGGTATGGATGTGATTACATGGAATGAAAGTGAAATTGATAAGTTAGAAGTGGGCCAGAATAGAGTAGCAAGGATGGCACTGAGTGCACTGAGGTGCACAGCAGTTGAAGCCTTGAGAGGTGACATGGGATGGAGCACCTTCAGAGAAAGACTCACAAAAGCCACACTTAGGTACAAGATTAGGCTTGAGAGAATGGATGATGCAAGAATAGCAAGGAAGGTGTACCTGTGGAATGAAAGTGGAAGCAAATGGAGGAAAAGATGCATGAGAATGACAGACAGGAATGGATTGCAAGTTGTGTGGGCGATAAGAATGGCTGGTAGGAATCAAAATGAGCGTGAATGGGTGGTAACAAGAGGAGGCAGAGTGGGAGCCGAATGGGATGTGAGAAAATGGAAGAATGAGATAGACAAAGAAGTGAAATGTGTGGGACTGAATGAATGGAAGAATGAAATGGAAAGAAAGAAGATCCTGGAATGGTACATGGAGAAAGAGGCCCCGAGGTATGAAAGTTGGTATGATGGAAGCCTGGGCGGTGATCTCTTCCGAGTGAGGGCACAGTGTATGGATGTGAATGCAAGGAGTTACAGGTGGTCTGAGTCCCATAGCAAAGTGTGCCAGATGTGTGACATGGGAGAGGATGAGACGGTGGAACATGTGGTGCTGGAGTGTGTGAAGTATGCCAGAGACAGGAATGAGATGATGCAAGTGATACTGACTGAGTTAGGGCATGATAGGAATGAAAGAGTGGAGAAGACAGGAAAGGAATGGATGGTGTTGTTGCTGGGACTGTGTAGAGAGGCGAATGAAAGGATGATTGAGGCGGTGAAAGAGTTTCTGGAGAGAATGTGGCGTGCCAGGTGTATGAACAATTAGGATTGAGGATGCTGTTCGTTTCTCTTTTTTTTTTTTCTTTCTTTTTTTTCCCCCTTCTACAGGAGTTGCTGATCCAAAGACCTGGCTCAGGAGTGATCCTGTGCCACCTGTACCATCAAGATCAAGATCATCAAGATCATTTTGTTCGAAAACCAATTTGTTCGAAAAAGGAAGCATTCAATAACTGAGGTTCCAATATATATATATATATATATATATATATATATATATATATATATATATATATATATATATATATATATATATATATTATATATATATATATATATATATTTTTTTTTTTTTTTTTTTTTTTTTTTTTTTTTTTTTTTTAGATGTACCCTCACCAGCAGACAAGGGGTTGCGAGGTTTGGGGCGCGCGTGTCAGGGAGAAGGACTTTACCTGGGTATAGCTGTGTGTCTGAGTCAACCAGTCACTCTCAGTGAGAACTGTCACACAGAGCAGGGACAGGAAAACACACTTCTCCTTATGTCCATATATTGCACAACAGTACACAAATCACCATATAATACAGTCATGACACGCAGGCAGGTACAGGGGCAGCAGGCACTCACACTGTCACAGTCAGCTACATGCACACTTGCACGTGTTTTGCAAGGACTCAACTCCTTTTCCTTGTCTTCCTCACACATATTGTTACATCGTGATCTCGACGCTCTCTCTGTCCTTCAATGCCACCACCTCTGCCAGGAAACACTTATCTAGATCTATTCTAGCTTGCAAGATATAAGTACGAGTCATACTGATTATCAATAGTGGTAAGGATAATTGCTACTTATACTATACATGCACTCACACTCACAGAGCTACAATTAAACAGTACTGTATAACAATTATTCCATGGTTAGCTAACCCTCTCACACACACACACACACACACACACACACATAGACACCCTCATGACCCCAGGGCCTCAGAGGTCAACCTATAGGCTTGGGTCTGCTCTCCTTCCATTAGCATTGTAGATAAGGGCACCAGCCTCTAAACAATGAGACACACAATGCCACCAGCTAAGTCACCTACACATGTACTCACATGTATTCATATATATATATATATATATATATATATATATATATATATATATATATATATATATATATATATATATATATATATATATATATATATATATATATATATATGAGGCTACCTCATACACACAGCATGCTCATGTGCTCACCTGTAGGGCTGCTACATGTACACATTTGTAACCATATATATATATATATATATATATATATATATATATATATATATATATATATATATATATATATATATATATATATATATATATATATATATATTTTCACTTTACTCAATTGTCTCCATTAAGCACACCATGTATCTACATCTCACCCCTCTCTCTTTATATAGTTTAACTCTCGTTTTGCTGTTACTATTAACTTATCTATGTTGGCATATACTACCTTTAGGTAGACAGCTTCCACTTTTTGTTGATCCAGTCCTCTTACTCACTCTCTTTTCTGACACCACTTCTTGATACTTATGTTTATCACACTCCAGTGAAACTTTGTCTTCTCCATTGTCTTTTACTTTTTCTTGGACTCTTGTAGAGTTCCTTGATCTTTGCCCTCTCCTTCCCACTGGTATCTGTCTTTTCAACTATATAATTTTATTTTTTTATTTTTTTCAAGCAAGTTTCCATGTCTTGTTCAGTATCTCATTTACTGTAACCTGTGACTTATTGAACCTCACTATTATCCTCCAACAAAGTTGACACAACTTCCTTTGCCACAGCTAGTTCTCTCTCTGCTATCACTGGCATGGGGGTTTCCTTCAGTCCTATTATGGTAACAAATTTCCCATCAACTGCATGTTATACTAAATTCTTCCTAGTCTTCAGTAACCTGTCAGCTCATAGGCAGAAACATTACCATTGAATTGATAAGTGTGTGTGTGTGTGTGTGTGTGTGTGTGTGTGATATGAGAGTATTCCCATTTATTGAAAGGTAAGGGGGGATACAATGAAACCACATTTTTGTCACCACACAGTTGTTTTATTTTGATTATGTTTTGGCATAAACCCAAAGAAATGGTCACACACACACACACACACACACACACACACACACACACACACACACACTGCTTAGCTCAGAGGTAAGCCCCATGCCTGTAAGCTGGCAGACTGAGATTTGCATCCTATTCAGATGCAAGGGTTTTTAAGAACAAGTGAGCTATTACCATCCTGAGTAAGAACTTGTGTGTGGTGTGTTAGGGGTCTCTGGCTTACCCACAGATCAGACTGTATGAGCTCAAAGCTCTCACAAGAAGGATAATAGCTGGTGATCACAAGTCCAGCATGTGATCTGCAAGATCATATGAGAATTACACACACACACACACACACACACACACACACACACACACACACACACACACACACACAAGCGAGCAAATTAACAAAAAAAACAAACACATGCATACACAATCATATACATCTTGTTGGTGCTTTACTCTACATAATCAATGCATGCAAAAAGACACTGAGGCAATTGTACATGCTCATGTATCTCTTTATGATTTGCCAGAAAAATACACATATCCTTTCAAGTAGTATAGGAATATAAGTACAAAGAATATATCTCCCCATGGAAGGATATGTATGTATACTGTAAAACATTTGTATGAAATGCAAACATCAGCAGGTTTTGACATGCCTGTTCTAAAATATAGTTACTTTTCCCTTTAAGAATTAAATACTGCAATGTCATAAACTGTGGCAAATATAATAAATAACATACAATAATGTAAGCAGTCATGAGGCACTAACATGGAAGATCAATTCTGCTCATGACAAGAGGAAGGAATAGCACCACACTGCATACAGTACAAGAGACCCTGAACCATGGCAATATGTGAAGAAACTACCCGTAGTGTGATGCTTGCTTCTCAAATGACATGAGGAGCCATACATCTTCTAGTTTTTATTATAATTTGAATGGCAATGATATAATAATGAAAAATGTCATCACTCCCTGGTATTTCCCCTGGGTTGTTAAGAAACAGTGGACAACTGCTATGTCATGACTGGTAATACAAAGTAATCAAAGTATTAAGTGTTATAGGAATAGTACCCAAGTGTAACTGTAATCCACACAGCTGAATTGGAATAATTTTCACTGAAATCTTTTTCTGTCTGTCTCATATAGTTTTATAATCTGTGGATAATGACAAGGGGAGTTAAGGCTGTTGAAAGTCCACCAGGCCTTTATCACCTAAGCCCAACAGGTAACATGGACTCACTTTCAATATGAGTGCCCATGTCAAGGGCTCAGTCCCTCATGGCAATCCTCTCATAACCAGTCTATCCTGCCTTCAGAGTGTTTACATGAAAATGCATATCTAGACAAGTTAAAGATTATCTTTTTTTTTTTTTTTTATAAAGCAATTGTTCTAAAAATGATCAGCACAATTGTAGATTTTGGACCACTAGGTGAGGAATAACATTGTATGCATGTGTGTGTGTGTGTGTGTGTGTGTGTGTGTGTGTGTGTGTGTGTGTGTGTGTGTGTGTATTAGTTGTGCTTTATAGGAAAAAGTAATACTTGTGATCCCATCTCCATATCCTTTAATATCCAACTTTGCCTTGGATCCCTGTATATTTCTTGCATTTACTATCTCCTCATCCAGACTGTTTCAAGCATCAATACATCTATATGGGAAACTATACTTTTTGACATCTCTTCTATAAGCATTCTTCTTCAGCCTCTTTCCATGTCCTCTAGTATCTTGTGTAGCCCAAACCATTAGGTCACTCTGGTCCATCTCCTCCACTTTTTCATAAGCTTTATATATTGCAATCAAGTCTCCCCTTTCTCTCTTTTTTTCAATGTTGGTAGGTGTAACCTTGCTGTTACTGTACATAAAGTGTATGTACCTCACATCATTATTCCTTGGTAATTATAAGTGAAATGTTCAACACTTTTCTACTTACATGAAGACGTGTAATATGTGTAAGTATCAGTACTCAATGCTATATGAAGCACCAAGGCTGATGCTCACTTGTTAGTAGAGTGTGGTTAACCCGCTGGTTGCCTGTGGGAGTCACTCACGGCCAAGTCACGCTCAAAGACAGGCAGGAAGGTGACCGAGGTAAATACTTTAATTTTGTAGTAAAAACTGATTGTCACAGTGCCAAGTTGATTGCATGTATTGTTAATGAATACTGTAATATGTTGAAAGTGTTTAATATCAGTGTATAATGTTATTTTATAAGAAATTGAGACCAAGAACTTGTTTGCAGTTCTTATGGTCATGCCTACCTCATCAATAAATGTAAGAGAGAGAGAACTGTCTTTCCTCAACCCTACAATGATGGATGTGATCAGTAAAACATATCACCTGAGAGCTAATGAAGACCTGCTGGTGCAGCTACACTTGCCAATCCCTCTTCATATGACAAGTCCCTGGTACTTAGTACCATCTTTGTTGCTGCTCTCTGAACTCTCTCCAACTTCCTTACGTGTGTGTGTATGTGTGTGTGATTCCTCTACGGTCGTCTGCTGGTCATCCAGCCAGCCATTCCCCTAAGGAAAAAGCTCAGAGCTCATAGTGACCAATCTTCGGGTAGGGCTGAGACCACTGACACACCACACACCAGGACAGCAAGGTCACAACCCCTCAGGTTACACCCCATACCTACTTGCTGCCCATTTGCCTCACTGCATCTGGGATTCAAACCTGGGTCTTCTTGGTTGTGAGCTGAGTGTGTGTGTGTGTGTGTGTGTGTGTGTGTGTGTGTAATTCTAATTCACTGTACAGTCTGATGCTGGTCTCTCTTGAGACAGCCAGCTATCACTCTAAGGAAAGAACTAAGAGCTCATACTGACCAATCTTTGGGTTGGACTGAGACCACTCACACATAACACACCGTACATCCCGTACCTACTCACTGCTAGGTGAACAGGAGCTACACATGAAAGGAAACACACCCAAGTAATCTCTGTCTGCCCAGGGGATCAAACCCTGGCCCCTCAGTTATGAGCCGTGTGTGTGTGTGTGTGTGTGTGTGTGTGTGTGTGTGTATTTACCTAGTTGTGGTTTACAGGAGGGGAGTAATCTCATAGTATCCTGTCTCTATATCTATCCAGTTTGATCTTAAAAAGGCATGGACAATTATGGCATTGACAACGTCTTCACTGAGTTCATTCCATTTATTCACAATTGAGGAAAACTATACTTCTTGATGTCTCTTCTACAGTTAACTTTCTTCAACTTCTTACTGTGTCCCCTTGTACTCTGTGTGTCTAAAGTTATAAAACATTCTTTGTTCACATTTTCCATACCATTTATCATTCTATAGATGTTTATTAAATCTCCTTTCTCTCTCTCTCCTATTTTCAAGGGTAGGAATTTCCAACATTCTTAAATCTCTCTTCATAGGTCGACTTACTCATCTCCGGAATGTGTGTGTGTGTGTGTGTGTGTGTGTGTGTGTGTGTGTGTGTGTGTGTGTGTGTGTGTGTGTGTGTGTGTGTGTGTGTGTGTGTGTGTGTGCATATGTATGTATTGTCACAAGATCTGATGGCAGATAGAAAATATTTGGCACAAATATTTTACTCATGGGCTGTATCTTGTTCATTACTGTTTTCACATGTGTAGTTTTGGGGTAAAAAAAAATAATAATAACAAAAATGTTGCATTACTTAGTAGCTAACACTGCAAGACATGTACCATGAACTATTCATTATTTAAGGTATAACAAAATTATTTAATTGAATCGGCTTCAAGTAGCCACTGATAACTATAATTCAATTTTTTATAGCATTACATTTTTGTCAGTGTCAAATATGCAATTCTTTCAAAACACTCATGTGTTCAGGCAGACCTTAAACAGACTAACTTTAGACAGGAAAGAAAAACTGATAATCAATCATAAAAAATATTTAAAATAAGGCTACTTCAGTCTAGTATTTCTATACAAACAATAATCAGTGCTTACAAAAGATATTGACAAAACTGAAACTTAACAAATTGTGTCATACTGATGTTGGAAAGCTTTTCTAAAATAATATTGACTGATTAGTATTATGAGTTAAATGTTGGAGCTCAAAATTGTAATCACTAAAGAAAACATCCATTGAAATATTAGTTCATTACCCTCAGCTCCATGATTAATTCTGTAATCAAGATTCCTACAATGAAAGTTTTCCTTTATCTATATAAAAAGGCCTACCATATACCTGCCTATCTATATCTGACACCTGTTCCTAAGAACTCCCCCACAGTGGGACATAATAGTATTCTATGAAGCAGCAGCCAACCACCTCACAAAAGAATAGCTGAAAAAATATACTGGGGCAACTATGGCCAAAAAGAATCCCAGAAAACCCTAAAATTATATGAAATGGCTAGGCATTCATGCTGTTGTTATATTAGCAATAACTGCTGTTTAATGGTTGGTTGGGATGAGACACCTCAGTATACCCAATAGTTTTCACACCAGCTGTCACCTAACACCATAGCTATGCACATCAAGGTCCATCATGAGCATAATGCTATGGATTTCTCCATTACCTGCAACAAGCCTCAGAAGTGCCCAGACAAATTAGGGATTTATGTAAAGTAGATACAGTATGGAAACACTCATACACATCCCTAAGAGTGCCACTCAGGTGGCAGTTCTGAGTGCTCCACATAACTGGACTCATTTACAGTTGAGCTAAACTTAGCACCAGTCTCCACTCATCTAAAGAAACCCAGCCACATTTAAGAAGCTAATTGATGCTACACCTACGAATCCCAATCACCACTTAAAGAACAAGGAAAATGGATAAGAGTGAGCAGGTCCTCAACCCAGCACCATTCTCAGGTAGAATATAGAAGTTATTAAAATAATACAAAAGATAGCAAATAGTATGATGAAAAAGACCAACCCTCATATCTGGAAGATATCAGCTACCACAAAGGACCTATTATTGATTTAAAGAAAATGCATATCTTTGGTGAGGAACAGGGTGGTAAGTCTGTTTCTTGCATCTATGCTCAAGAGGGCTTACATGTGACTAGCAGAGCTTCATACTTTGTACAAAAATATAAGTTGAATATATGAGGTCTACTTTTCTCATTCTTACAAGTAGAAAATTGGGACTAATCTTATTTTCACCTGATGTCATTTAAACAAAATATATCTGAAAGATTCATGATCTTAATCTTTTCATCACAGTAAAATGAAGGAATGGTGGTGACAAAAGGAAGCTCCACCTTTCAAACATGTACAAATATTGGACAGAAAAGTTATACCATGTGAAGACTGCAGTAATTATAACAAACATCACGCTTACACTTATGAATATTGAATATTATATAGGAATTTCAATGGCTTACAAATATTAGATAAAAATATATCTTAAAAAAAAAATCCAAATACAAATTAGGCCTATCTGCAGTGTTCCCCCCCACACAAGAATAAAGATACATATGACTAGGAATGATTATGAAACATGGGACACTAGAATTTTAGGGCACTGTGCATCTCCTTTAGTTTCTGTGGAGGGCTGGCTTACTTATTTCTCCTAATTGGGAGGCTGCCTCTTCAAATAAGTGACTAAAGATAACAATGAAAAAGGCAAATGTGTGTCACACTATAACTGATAGAATAAATCTTTATAAGTATGTATAAACAATAACAATAAACAAATAAATTATATATATATATATATATATATATATATATATATATATATATATATATATATATATATATATATATATATATATATATATATATATAAAATCAGGCTATCTTCCCCCACAAGGGAAATAACTCAAATAAGACATAATATCTTGTCATTGCAAAAATCAAAGCACACTGAAGATGTTCCCAGTACCCTTTTGCAACTAAAACCTGCTTTCCTCACCATATGACGGCAAATTATTTTAATATTACAAACAGTACAAAAATAATAAAAATATTAAAAATTATATTATTATTATTATTATTATTAGTAGTAGTAGTAGTAGTAGTAGTAGTAGTAGTAGTAGAAGTAGTAGTAGTAGTAGTAGTAGTAGTAGTAGTAGTAGTAGTAGTAGTAGTAGTAGTAGTAATAATAATAATAATAATAATAATAATAATAATAATAATAATAATAATAATAATAGTAATAGTAATAATAATAATAATAATAATAATAATAATAATAATAATAATAATAATAATAATAATAATAATAATCAATAAGACTAATAATAATAATAATAATAATAATAATAATAATAATAATAATAACAATAATAATAATAATAACAATAATAATAATAATAACAATAATAATAATAATAATAATAATAATAATAATAATAATAATAATAATCAATAATAAGACATGTACATAGATGTGAGAAGTGCCATGGGAGAATGATCCAAGGCCCTGCCCCCCCCCCAAAAAAAAAAAAAAAAAAAAAACACCAGAAATTGCTCCTAAAGTTTGCCAATATTAAAATTCATATATCACAAGTTTCAACCATATGATTTTTTTTTTTTGTGGAACACATACCAAATTAATCCTTATGGTATCAGCTTCCTACAGACACAAAGAAGATTTAAATCAATAAAACTAGTTAATAGTTATCAACGTTCAAAGCACATCATGTATGTGAAGAGATAAAGCTAGTTTTTTTCCTGTATTTTTTTTTCTATTTTTCATGTAAGAAGGGCAGTGGCCAAGGACAAAAAAAAATTTGAATTAAAAAAAAGTTCCACTTAAATGCCAGTTCCCAAAGAAATATCAGATAATATGATAAAAAAAAAAAAAAAAAAAAAGGATAATTGTCTTGAAACCTCCCTCTTGAAAGAGTTCAAGTCATAGGAAGGAAATACAGGAGGAAGAAAGGAGTTCCAGATTTTACTAGATAAAGGGATGAATGATTGAGAATACTGGTGGATAGAATAAGGATAAGAGAAAGAAGAAAGTCTTGTGCAGTGAGGCTGCAGGAGGAAGGGAGGCATGCAGTTAGCAAGATCAGGAGAGCAGTTAGCATGAAAATAATGTTAGCAAATAGCAAGAGATACAATATAACAAGATTCTAGACATAGTTATAGCACTAATAATTAATAACTATAAACCCAGCACAAAATGGTGATCCATGAGGCTAGTGTAATGTGGACAGCTGTGATGACTCAAGATGCCTGGAATATTTTACCACAGAGGAGAGGCTCCTATATTCCTGGATCAAGTAAGGAAAGTAATACTGTATACTGTAAAGAATTTCTGACCATTTTGTCTCAGCAGGATATTGCTCCAAATGACCCCACATGGTAGGAGATGTTTTGAGATATTGCAGGCATGCAAAAACAGGATTTTCATGGGAGTGGCACTTGGGAGCATTCTCCCATGGCACAAGGTTTAAGTTTACATTAAAGGAGGGCATGCAAGACACCATTTTTTGTCCCATTGTCAAAATAAAATACAGAGGAAGGGATTCTTAGTCCCCTTGCTCTGTTCCTTTCATTCAACTTTTTATATATGTAGGGAACATACAGACAATTTTCTTCCAGCCTGGTCATGGAGTGTGCAGTCAAGCTGCTTCTACATACCAAGTGACAATGAAATAACAAACTGACATGGCATGTGCAAATGCCTTCCTCATCCAGAAGGATAGTTAGGTGTCTATTACACTCAATGGGATATCCAATATAATGATAATAATAATAATTTATATTTTTTTTATAAAAAATGCTTTGTTTGTTTCTTAGAGTATGGCAAAGACTACTTCTTGGGCTCTTGTGCCATGCAAACACACCCACACTCAAGGAAGGTAGGATTGCTAATCTACCACTCTTGCCAGGTTGAAAGATCTCCATGGTTTACATTGCATGCTTATACACTTAACTGGTGAGCAGGATGGTCCTGGCTCAGGACTCAAATTTATGGTATAGTGATCATAAAAGTAATAATCAAGCAAGCTAATATTCCTTACAAAAGGGGTAACTAAGAGAAAACATAGAGATGTAATGATCTCATTACCCACCACACTGTATTTTATATTACTTTACAGTACAGTCAGCCTGGGTTGCTAAACATATTTTCAGCCTTGAGTTATGAGGGACAGAATATGAACCTCTGTATTCCTTGAGTCACAGGAGGTGAATGGAAGAGACAGTCTGAGGGGACTGGGATCCCTCTCTCGGGTCTTCCTCCTCTATGTAATTTCTATACAATGAGACATGTATCAGTATTAGCATTACAACATGATGAACATGCATATACATACATGCAGATACATTAACACACACACACACACACACACACACACACACACACACACACACACACACACACACACACAGAATGAACAATAAAATATTAGTGCCTTTAATATCAAAACAATTTTTAAAGGCAGTTAATGCAATATTTGATAAAAACAATATATTACAAGTTGATCTGATTAAGTAATTCACACAGTACTATTTCTAGGTGGACGTAAATTTAAAAGACTTATGAGATAATAAAGACGATGTGAATTTTGTACTATACAGCTTACAAGATTTCCAGTCTTCGTACAAAACTAGAACTAGACTTGTATTACTATGACCATTATTTTGATTCAATTAGAATACATTATCTTTATATCATTGTTGAAGTCCCTCAAGAGTAGTACTGTAATAAATATAGGCTCTATATGCTAAAGCAAAAAGCACAGTATACTGGTAATATACTGGTTGACTAGAGAAACTCGTAAAGTGAGAAAATCCATTAGCATATAATGAATGTAGCAGGTGGCTTGGTGTCAAAAAAATCTTATTCTCTCTGCCTAAAATACATGCTCTGTCAACAACATTTTTTAATTGATTTCCTTTGGAAAAACAGCATTCAAGCCTTCCTCTTTCAGCTGTAAATAGTATTAGTGATATTGATGATAATAATAATAATAATAATAATAATAATAATAATAATAATAATAATAATAATAATAATAATAATAATAATAATATTAATAATAATAATAATGATAATAATAATAATAAATAATAATAACATTAATAACATAAAATAATAATACTTTTATCAACAATGTGAGTAAAAGTTGACTTCTCAAACTGTAATGGATAATCTGAGAGAAAGAGAGAGAAAAGAATGACTAGTCCTGCCCCTTTTCATTCTTGTGGCCTATAACTAAAGTTGTTGTTGGTGCTGTTACTGCTGCTGCTGTTGGTGAATGAAGAGGCAAAGGAGTGATGGGCACTGCATGTGGGGGAGAAAGTGTAGCATGATTTGTGGACATAAACTTGTGCAGGAACTGAAACTGTGGCGGCAGCAACCACATGCACACCTGCAATACAGTGACTGCATCAACTCTACTACTATAGGTACATACTGCTGCTACTGCTACTACCAATGCTCATAATGACATTTTTTATCAATATCTTACTGGATCATCCATCCATTTCCCATGTTTTGGAAATTCCAGAGAAATTATATTGAAATATATATACAGTAAGCCCTCAATATAACTAATTAATTGGAAAAGACTAGGTCACCTTATCCAAAAGTTTCCCACATGCATGGGTTACTACAGTGAGATCTTTAAACATCTTACCACCAGCAAAAATGAAATAATGTAAATATGAACTTCAACTATGGTCAGAGTTTTAAAAAAGAAGCTACTCATAAATCTCATACATTTAACTTTTTATTTTAATTCATATTCTTACAGCTCATTTTCTCATTTTCTCCTCCTCTTCATCATTACCATTACTGTCACAACTATCACAACTACCATGACATGAAATTAGGAGAGCAAACAGTATAATAACACTCACCTTGAAGGGGCTGCCTTTCAACTATTTCTTATCTTTATCTTTTGGCTTTTGTTCCTTCTGCTCCTTCTCTTTTTCCTTCACAGTTGGCTTCATACGTTCCTGACTTGGTTTCTTATCCGCCATGAAGCCTTTAGCTATAGATTGAAAGAAGGATATACATAATGTACATAAAGTAAGAAAGAATGCATTTACTTAAAAGTGAAATAAGATATGGGAAGAAAAATTATGGAAGAAATAGGATCAAGGATTCTGTATAGTAGGAGGACAGTCCACACCAATGGGCAAGCTGGTTGCCATGTGAATGCAGCGCCACCAAACACTCAGAAGGATAAAACATTCAGCTGCCACACTGAAGAATGTAGGGAGGGATGTGATTAGTCAACTCACACAACTTTTTATATATATATATATATATATATATATATATATATATATATATATATATATATATATATATATATATATATATATATATTGTCAAGATGGATATTTGATTATGCTCATCAATGTATTGTTCAAATAATTACAAGTAGAAAAAGGATTTATCCTTTTTTTGGCTTTCCTAATGATCCTGAGATGAGATTCAAAAGTTCCTACTTACTTTGTGTAATGAACTCATAATGTACCTGAGGTATGTGTCATTGGTACTGTACTGGGCATTCCAGGTAGCAGGTTATGTATCAGCCTAATGATTACATGGCACTGTGACCAAGCTACACATGGTCATTCCTTGAATCCAGCTCATAAGTTTTCATGTACTGAAGTGTGGTGTGAAGGTGGCTGCAATGTGGAATTACCTGCCACAATGTGTTAGCTCATTCAAGTCCACTCTGCACTAATATCTTAGCAGTATGAATATCAGTATCGAGCTTAACATCTTATAGGTAGTAGATTTAGGCCAAGGTACAATTCCCAGACATGACCATCCAAATCGCTTAGGATAGCAGATAAGCCTGTGGATGCTGACTCCCTTATCCCTTATGTTCAAAGCCCTAATGCCATTACTTATAACATGACCCAGCCTAGTGATTAAGGCTGCATGGTAATGATTAAGCAGGCAAGCAATGATTTGGTTTTTCTCTATGATTTATATAACACTGAGTACTGTTTCAAGAATGAGTTAGATTACACAAGGCAAATACAATATTCACATTCCTGCCTTTAATTTAGGGATGACATCATGACGTGTTGCTAAAGATATCCAAAAATGAGCTTCAGATTATTTTAGTTATACAGAAATACAATAAGGTTGAGGATGAATATGAAAACAACAAAAGTGTTCAGCAGCTTTATACCAGACAAATCAGAATCAAGAATGAGGTCAGAGAATGTGTTAGGAATATATGTAGGAATTTATGTAGGAAGAAAACTAGCTTGATCTCAGAACATGAAAAAATAAATCAACAGAAGGATAGGAATAGGATGGAGTGCCTTTAGGAAACCAAGCAATGTAATGAAGAGTAATCTCCCACTCCTGATAAAAAGAAAAGTGTATAGATAATCAGTGCATTTTACCAGTCCTAATATATGGTTCAGAGATCTTGGAGCCTCAATAAAGCCTACTATTATAAGAATAAATTATGTCAAATAGTTATGAAATTTTTGGTATATCTTAAAAAGAAATGAGATGTGAGGTAGGAGTCTTAAAATCACTTACATGAGTAAGCAAAGGGAGTAGTTAGTGTCCATGGAGGAGTACTAGTTTACCAATATCGAGGGGACTCTGTATATCCATGTGTAGGGCCCTTGCTAACATTACCATCTGTAGCTTTGAAACCAAAAATGTGGAATTTTTCATTTGAGAGGGGCATGTTGATAGATTAGATGGAGCTGATATAGTACCTACAGCTTTAGTTACTAAAGGGATTACCATTAAGTATTACACTCAGTTGTATCAAACTTTAACAATAATGCATAATCTATTAATTCTGCAGCCAAATCTTAAACAGTTAAGCTAGTGGGCTTGATAACTCAAGAAAAATTAGCTCTCAAATCGTGTAGGTAATGGTATACTTATGCAAATGAGAGTAATGTTTCCCTCTAGCTGCTGGAGGCACCACTGTCATGGAGAGAGCAAAAATTTAACATTGAGTGGACCATTCTCCTAGTATACAAGGTTTTTGATAAGATGTACATGGATCAGAGAGAGAGAGAGAGAGAGAGAGAGAGAGAGAGAGAGAGAGAGAGAGAGAGAGAGAGAGAGAGAGAGAGAGAGAGAGAGAGAGAGAGGCGCTGAGATGCTCACCACTGTCAAGTAGGTACAATTAACTTGGCCATAAAAAATAAAGCAGGTTAATAATAAATTGGTAGTGCAAAAATCTGTGACATCAATGTTATAATATATTAACATTATTTTCATATTTCTTGATTATAAAATAATATTAAATAAACTGACATGACAGTCAAGGCCAACCAAAATCCATTTGGCCCTTGATGATCATCTTGACTGGATTGATAAGATATCAGAAATTCCATTGTGTCTTGCCAGATTCACTCTGTCAAATACTTCTTTATGCCCAGTTAATCACATCTTGAGATAAATGTCTCATTGTTTACATAAAATGCTCAAGAGGGCTTTGACATGGCTGACAATGTGTGTGTGTGTGTGTGTGTGTGTGTGTGTGTGTGTGTGTGTGTGTGTGTGTGTGTGTGTGTGTATAATAAATAAATAAATAAATAAATAAGTAAATAAATAAATAAATAAATAAATAAATAAATAAATAAATAAATAAATAAATAAATAAATAAATAAATATATATATATATATATATATATATATATATATATATATATATATATATATATATATATATATATATATATATATATATATATTGTCTAATAGTATAATATGTTCCTGTATACCTGAGTAAGGATCCATCTCACGTTTTCTCTGAAATATCTTGACATCATAGAAAATGTAAGTCACAAAAAAAAAATAAATAAAAAATAAGACTGAAACACCAGAAATTAATCTATATGAAAGAAAGAAGCCGTGTAGTGACAAGACAGTCAAGACACTCGGACCATGGTGATAATCTTGACCTGTTCAGTAAGGTGATACAACTTTTCTTGTGTCCATCCAGGCACTTCATGGCCAATTTATCCTGCCTTTAGATCAAATTCTTCAAAATGCCCAATGGGGGCTATGACGTCAGGATCAATTAACTTCTTAATTAATCACTACCACTCATCATTACCATCATCCATCATCACCACCACTGCCAACAATCATCATCAACATCATCATTCTTACTCATTACTACTACTACTACTACTACTACTACTATGATCACCACTACTTCCACTTATCATTATTTGTTACCACTCCTACCAGTCACCACCACCGCCTATACCACACATCATTACCACCACCACCGCCACCCAGTGACCCAGCATCACTAGCACCACTACCACGTCGCCACACTCGTATACTCACGCCTTCTGTTCTGTCCCTTGTTTGGCATGGCCTTTGGGGAGCAGGAAGCACACACTGGAAACACTGTGGTGGTTGGCAGGAACGACAGGGATGGTGTAGTGAGATGTGGACGAGAGTCTGGCTTCCTTGGATATGGAGGTGCCTTGTATCTTCTGCGCGAATGACAGGCGGCTCGGGTCGAACTCTCTTCTTCCTCTTCTTGTGCCCTCTATTGTCCTGACAGATCCGCGGCGCTCCCACTCCAAGGATGCTCTACATTTCTTGGATCCTTTACGTTTTAACTGAATATTTAACTTATCAAATGTAATCTTATCTTGATTAATATTTCCATATTTTTTATATAAGTAAGAAAATAAAATTATATGTATTTTCTGAAAAAAAAAAAAAAACAGCCGGATGTTTTTTTTTCTACTTTAAGATTAATGATAATCTCTGGTGTCATAATTTAAATAGTCAACATCAACAACATAATGCTTACTTCATAAATGTCTATTTCCAACAAAACTAGAAGATCAATCCGAGTTATTTTGCTCCTCTGACGCAGCAGTTGTGGTCCTTTTATTATAGTTATTGTAGTATGAAGGTGCCACAATAGTGTTCGTCCTCTCACTGTCCACCAGTAAATACTGAAGTGTATCTCCTTGCCTGATAATTTGTCCTAATACCTTAGCATCATATTTCACTAACATTACTAATTTCCCCGCGATGTCATGGCGATTCACAAGGATCCGTGACTCACATACAAGTTCTTTGAAATTGCATTTGTGATGTGTATTTTCTTTTTATTTTGCATGACTTGTGGATGTCTCACATCCAGTCTCGTAGGATCGATTTAATTTTTAATGCTTTCTGTCGCAGCATGTATCGTGTCCGCTCTGATGTGTGTATCCCGCTGAAAATCTATGCATATTTTTTCTTAAATGATGTATGCTTAAACATTGTTGTGAAAAGGTGATGTAGTAAGTAACTTGTGTGCCCACTACATAAATGGCTGGTGTTATTTATTTTACATTGGCAGTTCGTTCAATTCGTTAATCAATTTCATTGATTTCAGTATACACGATCCAATTTCTAGGCCACTCCGTACAGATACAGTTCCTAGAAAACTTAAATTGTAGGTAAATCACAAACTACTTTAATAAAGAGAGATTCTTGTCACTTGAAACAAACAGGCTGCACTCTTTATCGCTTAAATCTATTCTGCCATCTTCCCCTGCCGTGAACTAATACCAGTCACTTCATGTCTGTAATCGATGGGCAACTTCTGACCGTATGGTGCAAGTGAAGAGAAAGCTTTCTTTACTGTGAACTGATTCTTGCTCATTTTTTAGCTTACTGATTGAGTAATTTCTCGCACTGATACGTATTATTATTATTATTATTATTATTATTATTATTATTATTATTATTGTTATTATTATTATTATTATTATTGTTGTTGTTGTTGTTGTTGTTGTTGTTGTTGTTGTTGTTGTATACAATGCCAATTTGGTTATGCCTTAGGTGTTACATAACGAAGGCCAAATGATTGGCGACACCGGCCTTTCTACCTCTGAAAGACCAACGTCGCTCTGATACTCTCTCTCTCTCTCTCTCTCTGTATATATATATATATATATATATATATATATATATATATATATATATATATATATATATATATATATATATATATATATATATATATATATATATATATATATATATATATATATATATATATATATATATATATATATATATATAAGGCACACAAAAATAAATAAAGATGAAATAAATAAATAGATAAAAATAGAAGTCTAGTCAGTTCATCCTCATGACATTTGACATCTAGCAAAAAGAAAAAAAAAAATCCTGTCCCTCTTTCCCTTTCTGTTTCATGCAGGTAGTTCCACTGCCATTTGCTTTACACTGTATCTCTAAGCTGAACTCCTCTCTCAAGACTTTTGTTGACAATTCTGCACTGGATGATTCAGGACTTGTTCCTCTTTCACCTATCCCATATTGCTTGTAATGATGTTTTCTACACCCTCTCTTTCCTTGATCCTCAGAAGGCTTGTGGTCCTGATAAGAGTTCCTCCTATCATTCTCCACAGTTGTGTTTTTATCCTTACTGCTTACCTCTCCAAGATTTTCTGTCTCTGTCTATCCACATCACCTTTCCATCTTAATGGAAGTTTGTCCACATTCAACCTGTTCCTCAAAAGTCTGACTATCCCATCTTTCAGACTAATGATCTATAGCTTTGATTTCACCAGTATTGATTTAACAAAGGAAGTTCCACTGGCAACCTTCTAGCATTCCTTACTGAATCTTCATCATCCCATCTTTGAGATTTTGGTGAAACATTTACTATTGACTTCGACATAATATCAACAGCTTTTGATAGAGTGGCAAATATTTCTAATTTTAAGGCTTCTCTCCTATGGTTTCTATCTCCCTGCACCTTGATCTCATTTCCTTTATGCCCATTATATTGCTGCAGGGGTAGATGGCCAATGTTCTTCAAAACATATTCAGAGTGGTTTCGCAGCATTCCTTTCCTCTACACTGTACATATACTTGTCCTGTCTTTCACTAAAATTCTTAACTGGAAATTCCTCATCTATTCTTTTGCTAAAACAGCTTCTATGAAGTTGTGTTCTGTATTGGCTCTCCAGTACTTTTACATCTCCCTGCTACTAACTTTGTACAGGTGCCTTATCTGTCCATGGAATATTGCTTCCACATATGAGGATGTCACATAGCCCTCCTATATAGGGTGGAGTCAAAACCTTTTCATTTCATTTACTTCTTTTCTCTAACAGACTGTTTTGAATCTTTTACTCATCCTTGCATTGTTGCATTGCTAACTGCATTCTATCATTATTTCTATGGTTGCTACTCTTTTGAACTTCCTAATCATATGTCTTTCCCCACCTTCCTCTGTAACCTTGCTGCTCAAGACTTTTTATTCCTTTTCACCATCTTTTGTCCACCTTCCTAATGCAAGAGTAGCCAATATTTCCACTCTTTCATCCTTCTCACTACTAAACTCTGGTACTCTCTTCATATTTTTGTTTTACTTTAGCCATAAGGTGGACAGTTTCAAAAGAGGAGTATGAAGACAGCTCAGAAAGTAAACTGGCCTTTTCTGATTCTCCTCCTATCTCCTCTATGGAATACTATTGTGAAAAGTTTTTTTTTCTCTCTTTTTCCTTAAGCTTGTCTTCCTAACATGAAAAAAAAAAAAAAAAAAAAAATATATATATATATATAATATATATATATATATATATATATATATATATATATATATATATATATATATATATATATATATATATATATATATATATATATATATATATATATATATATATATATATATATATATATATATATATATATATATATATATATATATATATATATATATATATAAGAAAATAAAATGTATACACTTAATAAAGTTTGAGTTTACTTCCCTTCTAATTTTTGTGCATAAATTAGGCAGAAAGGTGTTAACTGTATTGAGTTGACTCATGAAGTCACCATGTTTATAGTTTTTACTATGCCCAATGTTGGACACTGTTTCACAGGGCACAGAATGAATAGTAGAGTGCCTTCTCCTTACTGAACTTCTTTGGCATTACTCATGACTTGCATAGCCTTTTACTTTTTGTCCTTATGACATGTCATTTTTTTCTCCCTCTCCAAGGAATGTGCTAAAAATGCTTTTTGTGGGTTTCATTACTTATTTGTTTCTTACTTGTTCCCATATGATCCATTTTTCCTTAACTTTTAGTGTTCAGTCCTACCTACATAGTTCTCTCTCCTTTTTCATGTTATTTTTCTTCTAAACTTAATATTCCAAGGATTATATTCATAGCATGCCTACTCTGCTCCTACCCCTAACTATCCCACAATTTCTGCTTTTCTACACATTTTTTTTTTTTTCTGTTTATAATAATCTCAAAGACCTTTGGTAAGATGTACATGACACTAACAGGGATAGTATAATTTTAAATTTCCTCTTAGCTTTCTTGCTACCCTTTGCAAATTATTTGTCATGTTATGTCCTTTTCCAATTACATGGTAATTCATCCACATTAATTTAAACTTTCTCTATGTAAGATATTTAGATACTTGAAACAACAGCTAAATAATCTTTTTTTATTGTAAGTTAAAACCATCATGATCAAATAAGGTTGTAACTCTGTCTCTACCTCTTCCATTAAAAATGGAATAATTTTTCATTTTGGCATTTTTCCACTTACCACATCCATCTATATAATAAGACAAGAATGCCTTCTTCTCTTACTCTTACATGTATCAAGGGAAATGGTGATGGTTTGGCCATTTTCTGTTAATAGTTGTAGAAATATTTAGGCAAAATAGCAATTTAATATAACTCAAAATTAGTAATGATTCTACTTGCAACCTAGTAAAATCAAACCTCCAGCTTACCCAGATTTTAAATAATAATGACAAAACATGGATTTTTAAATTATATGAACTACTCTCACCTGTAGTGATGGTTGAGTCGGAAGGACAGGATGGTACAGCCACCATGTCTTACTGTACTTGGCATAATTTTAAGATTGTGTGAATTGGAGTGACTTATAAGTAAGCATTTATTAAAGTAAGATATCAAAGAATAAAAGTATTTCTTTTCTTATTTGTCAAATATTAAAAAAATACAAGGTTAGGTTGAGCTATAGTTCTCTAGAATTATGGATATTCAACATAACCTCTTACTTTGTTTTAAATTCATATATATTTCATCTTTCTCTGCATCACACATGTACATAATTTGAATACATAAACCTAATTCATCTCTTAATATAATAATTCCCAAACATATTTTACTTAAACTTATACTGACAGACCATCCCATTCCATACATATCTAAATCAACATAAATTTAGAAAAAGGGTAGCAGGTACTCATCTTCCAAGCATGAGACTTGAACATTAATATTTTGCAGCATCATCTTCATTATATATCACTGCTAAACCAAAATCCTAGGCTCTTGGTTCCATATGTTATACATGAAGTGCAGTCCAAACCATCTGATCCTCCAAATCATCACCACTCTCCCCTATATACAACAAAAACTATCATTTGGCAGTTTCCTAATTGCTCCATCACATATACTGGCTTTCCTGTGACTTACTATGAATCTCTAGTGACCATCAATACCATACACTTCTAGATCTCTGAAAAAAATTGTAAGACATTCCATCCAACCAAATTTTTTTACCATTCAAGATTTATAGATACTGCACCACTTGCTACCATATTCAGTTACACACACACACACACACACAATTTGTGACAATGAAAATTCACTAGGTGCATTGCTCACAAGAAGGAACCAATGCCTGTGCCACTGCAGGCAGTGTTTGTGGTTAAGTCAGCATAAATAATAACGCAGGTTTAAGTACAAAATGCTGCACCTGATAATCAATATAGATGTTATGAAGTGAATGATAAAGCTATGCTATGTAAAAGCCAATGTGGGCTTAAGTGTTTATGCTATTACATGCTCAAATGATGCACATTTAGAGAGCAAAAATGGCTGTCTCTGTTCAAGTGGCAAGACTATGAGGATTTA